>NC_072405.2:41211439-41514469 GCF_028858775.2 Pan troglodytes
GGCACGTGCCTATAATCCCAGCTACTCGGGAAGCTGAGGCAGGAGAATCGCTTGAACCTGGGAGGCGGAGGCTGCAGTGAGTGGAGATCGTACCACTGCACCCCAGTCTGGGGGACAGAGGGAGACTCAGTCTAAAAAAAAAAAAGAATTGTGCATGTTTATGGAGTACATCATTACGTTTCAATCCGTAAAGTATATAGTGAGGAAATTGGGGTAATTTGCATATCCAACACCTCAAATATTTATCATTTCCTTGTGTTGTGAATATTTAATATCTTTTCTTCTAGCTATTTGAAAATATATAATAAATTATTGTCATCAGAATATTGAAGCATGACTAGTTTGTTTGCAAGAAGCTTTCCTGCGAGAGTCTACTTGTAATTTAAGTGATGACTATCACAGAACTATTGACTTTGAAACTATAAGGCTGTTTCAATTATTTGCTACAAGAAAATGTTTTCTTTTTATTATGTATGTGTCATACGAAGGTAAAATTTCAATACTTAACACATACTTTAGCTTTAATAATCTTGTTATGTTGAAGTCATGAATTATAGAACAAGAAAACTAAATGGTGATTGTAGCAGTAACATTTAAAAAATACAAAGCAGAATCTCAAAAATTTGTGTAAAATTCTTAGCACTGACAAGAATTCTGAAAGTCTTGAGGTGGTAGTGAGCTAAGATCAAAATTAAATAAAATTAAAATTTAAGAGAGTTCTGAAAGTCAGGTACAAGAAACTAAATGCATTTATAAAGTATTTCTAATTAGCTGGGCATGGTGGCACGTGCCTGTAATCCCAGTTAGGAGGCTGAGGCAGGAGAATTGCTTGAACCCCCGAGGTGGAGGTTGCAGTGAGCCAGGATCATGCCACTGCACTCCAGCCTGGGTGACAGAGTGAGACTCTGTCTCAAAAACAAAAACAGAAAAAACCCCAAATAAATAAAAAGTATTTCTATATGCTGGACGTTATGGAGCTCGTGTTTGTGTTTTCCTCCAATTCTTATGTTGAAACCCTGACCCCTAATAGGATGGTACTAGGAGGTGGAACCTTTGGGAAGTGAGCAGGTCATGTGGTTGGAGCCTCCCTGAATGAGATTAGTGCCCTTATGAGAAGAGACAATAGATCTCTTGCTTCCTCCATTTCTGCAATCTGCTATGTGAAGACACAGAAGAAGATGCCCAACTGCAAACCAGGAAGTAGGCCCTCATAGATACTGCACCTGCTTTGATCTTGGACTTCCAGATCTAAGAGAAGCTTTCCAGAACTAAGAGAAATAAACTTCTGCTCCTTAAACCACTCAGTCTATGGTAATTTGTCATAGCAGCCTGAACTAAGATACCAGATATATACAGAAAAAATTATTTTTAAATTTCCATTTTTGTAATAGTTGCCATAAATACCCAATATCTAGAATTAACCTTAAAAGGGTATATTCAGGACCCAACAGACAAAAATCAAAACATTTTTAAAATGTTATTGATGAAAATAAAAGAATTGAGTAAATGGAGAGGCAAACATGTTCTTAAGTGGTAAGTTTAAATAATTGAAAATTTTCCCCAGGCTAATTTTTAGATGGACATCCCAAAGTTTGTTTGTTTCTCTGAAATTTGACAAAATATTATATATTATTTTTATTTTGGTCACATAATAAAATGGCATAAATACCCAAGGACATTTTTGAGACAAGGTCTCACTGGAGTGCAGATCATGGCTCACTTCAGCCTTGACCTCCTAATATCAAGCCATCCTCCACTTCATCCTTCTGAGAAGCTGGGACTACAGATGTGAGCCACCATGCCCAACCAAGGAAGTTCCAAAAAAGAGAAGTAAGGCAAGATGTGAACCACATTATAAAACTAAAATAATTAAAATGACATCATACTAGAACCAAAATCATCATACAGGTCAATGGAATAGAATAAAAGGTACCAAAACAGTATCTATATATACACATTTATTATCTGGGTAAAGAAGTCACTTCAAATTACTGAGTGTTAAAAAAAAATGCCACTGGGACAATTGATTAACCAAAAAGAAGAAATTAAAAACTTCATTATGTTAAGAAAAATTTTCAGTTAGGTTAAAATGTTAAAGTAAAAATAAAAATGTAGAATCTATAAAAGCAAAGCAAATTACTTAAGTTATTTTAGAGCAGGAATTTTCTGAGCATAGGGCAATGGATGAAATTCGAACACATGAAAGTAAAAAAACATGTCAAGTGAAAAATAAAATGTAAAAAATATATGTGACAAATATGACAGTTAACATACAATGAGGTTGTTCAGCTAAAAGAACACCTCAAATATGTAGAAAGGAGGTTTCACATATCTCAAGTTGCTAATAAAAATAATAAAAATATTCAACTTGAATATAAAGCAAAAAATACAAATTATATACCATAAAATACAAATTATGAACAGAAATTATATATTATCTTTTCCTTACCAATTTATAGAGAATTGGCAATGCCGTATATTCTATGATGCCTTTAAAAGGCACTCATATACTGCTGCTGTCAGAAAAATTGGTATAGACCTTCAGAAAATACATAACGAAACCTGTGAAGACATTAAAATAGGTTTATATCATTTGATTTGGTGATTTTGGTTTGAAGAATTGAAAATAAGTATATAGTCAAATAAAGATTGATGTATAAAGTTCATTACAGCATTGTTTATAATAGTTTGAGTGAATAAACAGCAATAGTAAAATGGATAAATCATGGTGTCTCTAGATGGTTGATTGTTACAAAACCATTAACATTTGACATAGTTCCACAATCATAAAGTCATATGCAAAAGTCAAGATGTATAATTGTGTATAGATCTTAATTTCATGTATATTGTAATTATCGAAATGTTTATAATGTTTTTTACTGGGAAGCAGAATTATAATTTTCTATAATTTCTGAATCTTCTAATGAATTATTTCAAGCAAATGGGCAAATATTTTCCTCCTTACTTAGATGTGCAAAAATCAAACAAAACAAATTTGTATTGCATTCATTCATTCATTCATTTCTTTATCTGTTTGCTTATTTATTTATTATTCCTTTTTCCTTACAAGTGCCTCTTCCCAGCTGGGTAGTGGAGGAACTTAACTTGGTCAATTGACAATCTCTCTGTGTCTTCTTTAAACCATTTCCTTTCAGTTCCTGCTGGTCACCTACAGGTTAATGTTCAAGTTTTCAGAGTGGAGCTTTTCATCTTTCTCCTTCCCAAGATGGAGTCTGGGTGTGAGGGAGGACATGGTGTCCCGAGGAAGATGGGGAAGGGCCCTCTCATCTTCATCTACTGTGGTGCTGTAGAGTCTTTCTCAGTCTCTGAGTGATGATTGGCGGAGTCTCTCAGCCAAAGATAGTCAGTTTCTGGAGGATGACGTCCGCCGTTTGAACATCTCAGCTAACCCTGCTGCCGTCTCTTATCATTTGCATCTGGTAAATTTCTCATCTGTTATCTCTCAGTTGGTTGGAGTCCCATACCTGCTATCTACTCTTAGAAGTCTTATGTGTTGGGAGGCCGAGGCAGGCGGATCACGAGGTCAGGAGTTTGAGACCAGCCTGGCCAGCATGGTGAAACGCTGTCTCTACTAAAAATACAAAAATTAGCTGAGCATGGTGGCATGTGCCTGTAGGCCCAGCTACTCAGGAGGGTGAGGCAGGAGAATCGCTTGAACCCTGGAGGCAGAGGTTGCAGTGAGCCAAGATCATGCCACTACCCTCCCGCCTGGGCAACAGAGCAAGACTCCGCTTCAAAAAAAAAATGTGTTATATTTAACTTTGAAGTCTACTTAGATTTGCTGTTTGGTGTACTTTGTAAGCTACATTGTATGTCATTTGTCTTGTCTTCAGAGATGCCCTCTCACTCTTAAAACAGCTAGTATCATCAGCTACATTCTGTATCCCTTTACAGGGTGAATGGGGTTTTCCAGATGATTCCCAGGCTATGTGAGAGCCAAGCAAGGTTCTGAGGAGGGCAACTTAGTTATTCTCCTGGCCTAACTTGTCATAGCCCTTATTTTACTTTTTGCCAAGTTAGCGTGGGGTTCACCTGGAGAGGTGATCTAATCCCATAGTCTCAAATGAACAAGAGAGCAGTTTAATTTCATTTATTTATTTATTTGGAGACAGTTTCTTACTCTGTCATCCAGGCTGGAGTGCAGTGGCATGATCATAGCTCACTGCAGCCTCAAACTTCTGAGCTCAAGTGATCTTCCTTCCTCAGCCTCCCAAGTAGATGGGACTACAGTGCACACCACCCCACCTGGCTTTTTATTTTTTGTAGAAACAGAGTCTAGCTGTGTTGCCCAGGCTGATTTCAAACTCCTGGCCTCAAGCAGTCCTCCCTCCTCAGCCTTCCAAAGTGCTGGGATTACAGGTGTGAGCCGCTATACTCGGCTATTTTTATGAAATTTTAAAACATAAGTGTATTATTTGACTCCTTGAGAAGGACAAGTAAGAAACAGAATTGTGGACCTGTTTAGATGCTAGGAGGCAATATGGTGTGGTGAAATAAATATCAGTTTTGGATTAAATATTTCTAATTCTGATCCGAACAGCGATGATTTCTCTGTGATATTTGAGAAGTCACAATGTCTTAGAACACAATTTGTCTAGACAATGGAGAGTCCAAAGTGGGCAGGGGGACACAGGTCAAAAAAATGACCTATCTGGTACTATGTTTGCTACTTGGACAACAGGATCATTAGAAGCCCAAACCTCGGCATCATGCAATATGTCCATGTAACAAACCTGCACATATATCCTCTGAATCTAAAATTTTAAAAAAGAAAAACATGATGTGTTTCATTTATAAAGTGACCCTTTAACATACTGTGAAGGATTGCTGGGAAAACTTGAAATAATAAATGTAAATTGTGTAGCTCAGTGCCTGGCATGTATTATGTGGTCAATAAAAGTGGGAGCATTTGTTGGTAGTGCTGGTTCTTATTGAGGTTTTGGTGATTCTCCTCTTATAAACTCTACTCTGGCTAAGGCTCATGTCTTCAATACACTTTGGAAGGAATCTCAACACTTGCTCAAGTGCTGGGTATTCAGTAGATGTGACGGCTAGGATACAGACTGTGATATTGACTTTCTTTTTAGAACTGTGAATTGTCTATTATGCCTATGGTTATGGAAAAATAATATGCACAAGTTTTTCAAAAGAAAGAGGAGTGCAATCAAAGATTATTATTAGCAGTTCAACACTGCGATAGGCGTAGTCCAATCTGCTGTACACAGGTCTCCTTTAGAGCCAATGTATTGTTTAAAAAATAAAGCAAGCTAAGCATGTAATAGTGGCACATCGAGAAATGCTTTATGTGATACAGAGTGTACCCGAGTGCTGACTGGAGTAGTTATGAAGCTCCTGGGCAGGCCAAATGGCATAATAGCAGCAAACCCATAGATCTAGGCTTCTCACATGGTAAATAACAAGGTAGGTCAGGTGTACCCTGGGGAGGAGGTTTTGGGGATCTGAGTTTCTGCATCTGAGTCTTTTCCCTTGTATATATCCTTTCCCTCCTTGTTGGTTGGTTTTAGTATTAAAACAAAGACTATCCCAGGTTCTCTGCACCCTAAAATCTGGACCAGCCCATAGGATCTGGTCCAACCACATACTTACCTATTAAGAATAAAACAATTGTAAAAGTGTAATATTTCTATTCCCCCCCAAAAATCAGAAAGTAAAAAGCAAGTTAATCTCATTAGCTTTCAGGATAATAAATTATTTTACTAATTCACTCTCTCTCTAATCTCATGATATTTCTAAAATATTTTAACTGTTATGTGATATCTTCAAAAACATATAAGGAACTCTGAAAAAGAAGGAGGGCATTTTTCCAAATTTCTTACTTCTCAGAATATATAAAAATATTCAAAAGTAAAAAGAATGATTCTTGAAATCTGAACTTGAGGCTTTGTTTTATTATATAATGCAGGAGAGTGATGCTGCTGGCTGAGTCTGGGAAAGTTTACAGAATTCTGGTCTGAGGATCATCCCACATCCCCCTCCCCTACCAAGACCTAGAGTCTGGGTGTTCAGATTGGGCACTTGGCAGCAGACGATGATCTAGAAGGCAATCAAGGAAAGTGGCTATTAAAAGATCACAGGCTTACTGAAGGGAGAAAAATGACTTTTGCTAAAAGCTAAATCTCTGAATATCCCCGAAGCTATTTTTTCTCTTGACCTATATGTGTGGCCCTGTGTATGCATAGTCACAATTTTCACCTGATTTTTTTTTTTGGGTATGCGGGGGTAATAATCTTTACACACATTTAAATTTAACACTTGCTAAGCCACTTAAAGGACTGAGTTAAATAAGAAATCACTTAAGCAATCTTGGATTCTTGCCATTCCTTGTGATTTCATGGGGAGGGGGGTACCACTTGTAGGACAGAAGCCAATCTCTAATTGTTTTATTTAATTAGATCATTTCAATAGCTAAGCTAGCCTGAAGACCTTGTTTCTCTGTGTCCTCTCACCTTGATTGGG
Organism: Pan troglodytes; assembly: GCF_028858775.2. Taxonomy (NCBI): domain Eukaryota; kingdom Metazoa; phylum Chordata; class Mammalia; order Primates; family Hominidae; genus Pan; species Pan troglodytes. The sequence goes on from NC_072405.2 coordinate 41,217,938, forward strand.
TTGCTTTGTTCAAGCCTATTTCTCTAGAACCTTTGTACTTTTTGACCATGGAATTGATGGGGTATTAGCTGGGGTCTTCACATCTTTTAGCAGAGGCATTTCTCAGGTTGCTTCTCATTTCCCCTTCTCCTCTGCTCCATGATATATGAAAATTGATTATTTTTGCCTTCCTGCAGCCAAGTAGAAGGTTGTAAGTCACTATGAATCTATAAAAGCTGTCACCTTTCAGTGGTGGTGCATTTGTAGATATTTTCTGAGGGCTAAGAGAATGGGTGTTCTTGATAAATACTTCTCCCTGTCACCTAAAAGACAAAAAAAGAAAGTATTCCACTGTCAATTTATCATAAACTTGAAATGTCAATGGAAAACAGCATTTTTTGGTTGCACGTGAAAATTACACATGGCATTACTTTGAAAGATTGAATCTTCTGAAACTCATCAAGCAATAACTGCTCCACACATTCAGGGATGGCAGTGTTTTTCTTCCTCTTCTGTCAGGGAATGCATTACAGAGGTGATGCGAGTCTATGGCTTCTCTGAGCACCAATAAGAGGTCCAAATGAATGATTGGAATGCTTGCAACTTGGCTGAACCAAATGTGATGAGTTCTTGTTCTCACCTATTTTTAAATAACTCCTAAATATTCAACCAAATGTAATTTAATTGCATTTACATATTGGAAGCTAAGCAATGGGTGAATAAGGCCAAATCCTTAGCAGGATGCTAATGGGATTTGGAAGTTCAAGATCCCTGATCAACTCTACTAGCTTATTTATGATGGAATCACAGATGTGGATCACAGGTCAAGAAAGGTTGGTCAGTTGTTTGAGGGAGCATTTCTCCACAATTCTGCCCCATCATTTCCATACAAACTAAGGTTACACCCTATAATTTGAGTGTGGTCTGAGTCTACTAGGAAGGGGGCCCTGGACCCTAAATCTTATCTTCATTAGATGTCAGAGTTAGATGGTACCTTACTCAAAAACTGGCCCAACTCCTACATCTTAAGCTGTAAGATTTACCCAAAGACATACAACAAAGCAAAGTGGTTGCACATTCTGGTGCACAGCTTTTACCCACAAGTCCATTGTCATGTTGGTTTTGTTTTGTTGTTTGCTTTCCCTATCTCCACTCTGATCCTAATTCTGACCATAAGTTTCATCTGCGATTTTGCACAAGTCAGGAGTGACTTGTGGGTGAAGGCCTGTGTATAAGTGGGATCCGCACTCATGCATTTATTTGCATAGGTCCTGCAAGGAAGGACCTCAGCCTCAACAGCATCCTTCAGAGCAGCCAACTGCAGTGATCCTTTTCTTATCCATCCTTATTACTTATTTACATAAAGAGCTGCCATCCCTTAACTAATAAATTTTGAGCCTTTCTTGTAAATCTGGATGGCTTGCCAGTGTGATGGCAGTGCAAAAGTGATTTCCCCAGAGGGCAGGCAGTAGACAGAAAGTAACTCCGCCTTTGTTAGGGAAGATATATGAGGCTTTTAGCTATCTGCAAATATGGTGAAATTGGACGATGGTAGCAGCATCCAATCATCATTCCAGTTCCTCTCTGCCAGCAGGACATAATGCAGGAGTCAGTATATGGTTCCATGCCCAAAGATGCAAAACAGAAAGATAATAGCATATGTTTGCTGAGACTTGAAGCCAGGTATTGCATTAAGCATTTTAAATACCTTATTCCATTTTAAAATCCTTACTATAGCCTGAGAGGGTGAGTATTATTAAAATCACCATTTTGCAATTGAGAAAAATGAGGCCCCAAAAAAGCTGATCCTCTTGTTTAAGGTCTTAAAATTAGAAACAGAAAAGCTGGCATTGAACATGGGCTATTTGACCCCGAAACCTACGGTTGTAGCCATCACACTCTGACATGAGAAATTGCTAACTTAGGGCTCTAATTTCATGCAAGCCCAGAAAAACAGTGTAGTGAAAGAAAACTGGTACCAACCTGTGGGTACGGTGATGTGTCTTCTAGTCCCAGGTCACCACGCACTGACCATCAATCTTAGGGAAGTCATCTGTTCTCTGCAGCCCAACCTTTGCATTCTCATCTGTTAAATGAGTTTGGGACAGTTTGGTTTCTAAGATCTCTTCTAGTTCTAACTATCTGGAGCTAGGTTGTAACCAAGCCAAGGGCAGGAGACAGATCACCTGATTCTGAGTTAAACCCCCACAGGACATTTATATGAGGTCAGTGTTGATACCTCCACATGACTCTTTATACAGAACAATTCACAAAACATGACTTATAGACTATACCATAAAAGGGCTTTTAGGAAGCATTTAATTAAAGCCCCAATTCTTTTCTTAATAGATGATGCTTACTGAAAAATATTAGAAGTAAAATTTTAAAAAAACCGTGAATCTCATTGGTAATTCTACCACATTTCAAATATATCACACTTAATAGTTTGGTAAATATATTTCCATGCCACCCCCTGTTTTGGTACTAATATATGCAAATATTTTTCTAAACAACAAAAAAGTGATAATATGTAACCTGCTTTTGACTCCCAATAAACAGTGCAGTTTTTTTCTGTTAATATTCTAAAATATAAAATATAGTCATACAGGGAGGGGAACAACACACACTGGGGCCTCTTGAGGGTTGGGGTTGGGGGAGGGAGAACAGCAGTAAAAATAGCTAATGCATGCTGGGCTTAATACCTAGATTATGGGTTGATAGGTGCAGCAAACCACCTTGGCAAATGCTTACCTATGTAACAAACCTGCACAACCTGCACATGTACCTAAGAACTAAAAATTGAAATTAAAATATCATCATAATGGCGGCATAGTATTCCACTGAATGAAAGCAAAATAATTGGCGTTATCTTTGCTCAATAGAGCAAAACGAGCTTTCATTTTTAAAAATTGTTTTCATTTTTTATTATGAATAACTTGACAGATATTCCTAGAGTTAAATACATACTATCTTCAATGGGATAAAAGAAAACGAAAGAAATGCTACATTAAAGACAATGCACTTTTAAAAAGATTTTAGGTACATACTATTAAAATCTCTACAGAAATGTTTATTAGTTGTCATTTTACCCATTAGTATAGGAGAGTGTCTATTTCCCTAAACATTCATCAATATTACATACTATTTTTAACAAGTATTGCCAAACCATTGTTGAGTTCTCAGTGTGTCTTCAAGGCAATTTAACATGATGGTTAAAACACAGCCCCTAGAGGCAGGCTGGAACTGGGGCTCTGCTGTTTGCTATGTTGTGACCTTTGGCAAGTAACTTAACATCTCTGTGTCTATAAAATGGAGACTTTAGTAACATGAAGGGTTGCATGTTATATATGATAATATAGAGAGAGGAAGTAGAATGTAGGTAAGAGATATTTTAATTGTGAATTAGTATTCTTTAATTACAAATGAATTTGAGCACTTGAATAAGTTTGCTAACCATTTGTTTCTCTTTTTCTCAACTGTAGCTTGCTGTGTTTAGCCCACTTTTATATTCAAAGATTCGTTTTCTTTTCTTAACTTTATAAGAAGGTTTTATATGTTAGGAATATTACTTTTTGCCTTTCACATGTTGCAAATAAGCCCCATATTTTCAAACAAGCACCCTGAGACCCAGAGAGATTAAGCTCTGTGTCTTCTAATGTTCCATCCAGGTCTCTTAATTTGCTTCATTTTTCATTCATTTGTTGTCACAAAGCTTTTCCTTTTTGTTTTTTACTTTTGGTGAGTTGTCCATTTTATTCCTCTTTTTTTCTTCATGTTCAATCCAAATTTGAACTTAAATAAATACAATTACACCTTGTAAACAAAGGCCTCTGGAAGAAAAGTAATTTCAAGAAAATTGTAAAATTGACTTATTACTTCAGATGTTGAGCTCTATGTGGCTTTTGTGATTCTGTTCACATCCTCTGAAGTCTGTTCTAACCATACCTGTCTGTTTTCCGGTTATGCCAGGCAAAATTTTAAGTTGAATCCTGTGATGGTTAATATTGATTGTCAACTTGATTGGATTGAAGGATGCAAAGTATTGGGCACTTATTTCTTTCCTGTGTTCTTATACACTTTGTCATATTTAGATAATGCGCTTCCCTTGCATTATTGAAATTGTCTTTATGTATGTTGGTCTCTCAGCAAACTGTGAGTTCCATGAGGGTAGGGACAATGTTTCTTTTGCTTTTCTGTCCTCAGAGCCTAATAGGCATTTGGAAAATGGCAAATCAGATCCCTTATGTCAGGATGAGAATTAGCAGAACTATATGTCCAGAAGCTGCCTGAGGCCTTCTGCCAGCTACATCTGCCATAGGAAGTTATAAAAGCAATTAAGTGTTCATATAACTCTAAACTTAACCATGCTACAGTAGAGGTGATTAAAAACAACAACAACAACAAAAAACTTAAGCACTGTTGATGAAAAGAGTTGAACTCTGTAAATTATTTGAAGAGATTTATTTTGAACCAAATATGTGTGACCATGACCTGTGACACAGCCATCGGGAGGTCCTGAGAACATGTGCCCAAGGTGGTTGGGGTTCAGCTTGGTTTTATACATTTTAGAGAGGCATGAGACATCAATCAGATACATTTAAGAAATACATTGGTTTGGTCCAGAAAGGCGGGATAACTCAAAGCAGGTGAGGGAGCAGTGGGGAGCTTCCAGGACATAGGTGAATTTAAACATTTTCTGGTTGACAGTTGGTTGAGTTTGTCTAAAGACCTGGAATTCACAGAAAGGGAATGTTCAGGTTAAGATAAAGATTGTGGAGACCAAAATTCTTTTGAAGTCTTATGGTGGCTGCCCTTAGAGACAATAGATGACAAATATTTCCATTCAGATCTTAGTCAGTCTCTTTAGGATTGGGAGGGTCTGGAAGAAAAAGATCTGGCTATGTTTATAGAGATTCTTTACAGACGCAAATTTTCCACCACAAAGAACCACTTTACAGGGCCATTTCAAAATATGGCAAAGAAATATGTTTGGGGGTAAAATATTTTTATTTTCTTCCTTGTCTCATAATGTTATGCCAAAGTCAGTTTGGAAAGTAAGTCACAGTATATAGGGTTAAATAAAACCCGTCTAAGGAGAATTTACGATTTGTAGGGCATGACTCCCCACATCCCTTAGGAATTTGGGCAAGAAAAAAAAAATCAGAGTTTAGTCCTCAGCACACAGAAAAATCATCTGACTTCTATTATCTTCCACTAAATCACTAAATCTTGGGCATGCCATTTGATCTCTCTGCATCACTCTCTTTATCTGTAAATGAAATATTGGAACTAATTGAAATGCTCTCTAAGGCCAGTGTTTTAAGTTCCAGTGTTTTATAGTTCTATAAGGCTTCAAACTAGAAAACACATATATTTGTGTTTTTATTTTTTTTTAACTTTTAGGTTCCAGGGTACATGTGCAGTTTCATTATATAGGTAAATTGCGAGTCATGGGGGTTTGGGGTGCAGATTTTCTCATCACCTAGGTAATAAGCACAGTACCTGATAGGTAGTTTTTCAATCCTCTCCCTCCTCCCACCCTCAAGTAGGCCCTGGTATCTGTCCCCTTCTTTGTTTCCATGGGTACTCAATGTTTAGCTCCCACTTTTAAGTGAGAGCATGCGGTATTTGGTTTTCTGTTCCTGCATTAGTTCACTGAGGATAATGGCCTATAACTCCAACCATGTTGCTGCAAAGGACATGATCTCACCCATTCTTTTTTATGGCTGCATAGTATTCCGTGGTGTGTATGTACCACAGTGTTTTGTTTGTTTGTTTGTTTCTAATCTAATCTACCACTGATGGGCATTTAGATTGATTCCATGACTTTGCTATTGGAGATCACATATTTGAAAGAGAAAAGCAAGAAATAAACAAGAATAGGAGTGAACCCATGTTCACTAGATCTAATGATCTGTCCCATATACTTGAGGGAGTTCCTTATTCAATGGAGACAAACAAAAGAACAACAAAACACAAAAATAATTATAAAAACATCAAGATAGGCTTCACCCCACAGGACTGTATTTATGATAACAATTCTTAATCTTCTATTAACGGGGTTAAAACATTCTTTACTCTGCACAGCTGTTCTGTAGCTTTTAAGATATGGCAAAAATTGCAAAAGAATCCTGAATTTTAAAGGAAGGGATACCAAAATAGTGTGCATATTATGGCTACAGAAGCAGTGGCTTTGGTGCTTTTATTTGGAGCTACCATCATTTCCACTTAGCTCATTTCTGTATGAAAATGAAACTAATCAGCTTCAGTGCATGAAACCATTAGCTACTACTTCAAAGTGCTGCTTTTCACAAAGGTCAAAGAGGGCCCACTCAGCAGCAACAGGAATTTTGCAAGTGATGTGTGTCACATTTGCATATGATAATTAGTTTCTCTATAAATACAATTTGTTCTGCAGATTAACATTTTGTGTCCTCATTAGATAGCAAACATTTCCATATTAAACCCACAAAGCTGCCAGCGTTGGCTCTGCTTGCATTGCATGATAGCATTAATACCTTTGTTTATACTGATGCCAATTAGTAGTGCTAAGTCTTGGAAGAATAAAAGAGATCACTAATGCTATTAATATAAGTAGTAATAATAATGTTGAGAAGCTTTTGCAAACCTTGTTAACTTCAAAGATCATTAGCAGTAAAGTACCACTGGGTTGTAAATGGCTGCGTTCTTGGGCACATAAAGTATAAGCATATCTAGAATGCTCTGGTCTGCCTTCTCCTGGCTTACAACAACGCCAGTCTTAAATGATTTGCATGCTGTAAACAGGAGCATGCAATTAAAACGTTGTTTTCTTTTGCTAAATGCATTTAGTCCAATAAGGAAAAAGGATGTGCTCTAGCCAGAAGAAACAGCAGTTTGCTCAACTTGTGTAGCTCATTGCAACACAGTTTGCTCTCATTTACCAGGCCAACTTCTCTAAGGCGGCGAGGCATTTTATGGTTCCATAAAAGGTTTTTATAAAACAAGATGACCTGGAATTTCTCAGGGGAGGATTTAGTTTTCACTGGACCAGAGTGGCAAGTTCTCTGAGGAGGTTGTTGAGGGATATAGAAGATGGTGATAGATACATGAGAGATGGGGTGGTGGTTGTCACCTGTTGCATTAATCTTTTAATACTGAGTAGAGGAGGCTGTGTCAGACAGATGCTCCCTTGTGAAGTGTTAGTTCTGCACCTGAAAGGGCTGCACTTACATGAAGACTAGTAGTCATTCACCCACAGTTCAGTGACAAGGTATGGATGATCATATAGTCACTGTTGGTAAGCACATTTCTTACAGTAATTAACTAACTTCATTTCTCTGCCTGTTTTTGTTTTGTTTTGTTTTTGAGATGGAGTCTCGCTTTGTCACCCAGGCTGATGTTCAGTGGTGCGATCTTGGCTCACTGCAACCTCCACTTCCCAGGTTCAAGCGATTCTCCTGCCTCAGCCTCCCAAGTAGCTGGGATTACAGGTACATGCCATCATGCCTGACTAATTTTTGTATTTTTGGTAGAGACGGGGCTTCACCATGTTGGCCAGTATGGTCTTGAACTCTTGACCTCAGGTGATCCACTCTCCTCGGCTCCCCAATGTGATGGTATTACAGATGTGAGCCACCGCACCCAGCCTTCCTGCCTGTTTTTTGTTTGATGTGGTGTATATACTTAGATTCAGCAATTTTAAAAAACATTGATTAAAGCACCAGTTAATCAACTGCGATATTCAACCAAAATTTAAATGCTTTACCATTGGAGTTTGGGCTGGGACACAGAGCCCAAACTAAATTTTACTAAAATGCAGAATTTTATATCATTTCAGAAGTCAGGCTCACAGCTCTGCTATTACTAGCTGGGCAATTTTGGATGAGACAGTTTCTCTGTCTTAATTTCCTCATCTGTGAAATGGAGATGAGAATTGTACATACCTCACAAAATTATCATGAGGATTAAATGAGCTACTCCAGTGGTAACACAATGCCTGGCCCAAAAAACAGACTCCAGTGGATACAAGTTATTGTTCTCATTTTTGCATACTTAATATTTCCTGATGCTGGGGGAACAACAGTTACAAAATAACATCTCTCTTGGCAGATTGATAAGAACTCCAGTCTTCCTCAAATCTTACCCAGGAGGCGTCACATGTGCCAGACACAGAACCCTCTCCTCTCAGCTGTGACCTGAGTTCTCTATTCTCCTGCCTCTAGTTGTTTCTTAAATATCACCTGTCACTCCGATGGTGTTTCCTTCACCACTTCCCCATCCTTGCACCTGCCTTGCTGTGGAGCTAATTTTGTCTTATCCAATATGACATGATATTCTGCCATTGTCTCATCTTATGTGGTATACAGCATCACTCAAGTTTCAGAAGAGTGTAGTCTTATATTTTCACTGTTGACCAAAGATTTCTGTAACCTTGGTCTTTGGTTCTCACTATTCTATCACTCCAAGCTTTGGCACAAGTTCCTTGTGGGAAGAAAACTGGATCCACATAAGTAGTTGAGTCCATACCTCCAATCATTCTTCCCTTCTTATGCGGACCTATGGCCCTGAAGAATGACTTGTGATTGGTGATATGGTTTGGATCCCGTGTTCAGTTGTAATCCCCAATGTTGGGAGTGGGGCCTGGTGTGAGGTGACTGGATCATGGGGGTGGATCCCTCATGTTTGGTTTAGCACCATCCCTTTGGTGCTATTCTCATGATAGAGTTCTTATGAGATCTGGTTGTTTAAAAGTGTGTAGCACCTCCCCCTACTCTCTCTCCCTCCTGCCCTGACCATGTAAGACATGCCTGCTTCCCCTTTGCCTTCCACCAATGATTTTAAGTTTCCCGAGGCCTCCCCAGAAGCCAAGAAGATGCTGCCATGCTTCCTATACAGCCTATGGAAACATGAGCCAATGAAACCTCTTTTTTCTATAAATTACCTTAGGTATTTCAGGGCAAGAATGGACTAATGCGGTTGGTTAGCTAGTTAATCATTGGCTTAGCCCTTTAGCCCTTCATACAGGAAATACACAATGGTATACAATGAATACCCTTCAGGTCCATTCCTGCTGTTCATGTTTCAATCCTCAATGTGAATATCTGGAAGACTCCCTTGCTGAGATTTCTGCTGTATGTTTCTGGGTGTGAAAAGGAACCAGGGACATTTAATATACAAAAGAGGAAGTTTAGGGAGGCCATGTTAATTTCTCTAAATACCTGAAGGACTGCCCAGTGGAAAGAAAGATTAATCTGCTTCTGACAACCAAGCCAATGGATGGAGGTTATAGGAAAAAAAGAGATGTTAGCTAACAAGAAAGAACATTCTAATTATCATAGCTGCACAAGGAGGCCTGCTCTGGGAGAAAATGAGCTCTTTGTTTTAGAGATATTCAAGCAAAGGCTAAATGATAACTGGCAAGATGGCCAACAGAGGGGATTCATGCTTCAGATAAGAGTTGGCCTTGAGCAGTGATGGCTGTAAATTTCTCTGTGGGAGCATCTTTGGGCACCAACTAGTATGAAAGGACTACTGGCATTTAAGGGAGACTTTAATAATTGCCTTATAGTTATATGTTACACAATGCTTCATATAAAATGAAGAAGTAACAGTTATCCTTATCAAAGCACAAAGTGATAGGCCGAAGGTCATTGCTCATTCATTCTACAAATGTTCATTGAACCTTTATTATGCCTAGAAAAGCAGGCACGTTTCTAGGTTTTGGGGCAGGATATTGAGCAAGACAATGTTTACTCTCTTGAGCAGGCATTCTAGTAGGAGACAGGGATAGGCCTGTAGACAAAAGAAAAAGTAGATACAAGTCAAGGTAGATATCTTTTAAGACACTCCATCAACTTATCTTTTTACCACTTCATCTAGGGTTCTTTTTTCCATGAGTCTCTGCTACACCATCCTCCAACACTAGTACAGTCAGATTAAAGAGAAAACAGTTGATAGACAATAAATTAAGTATCTGGTCCTGAAAAATGTGACGAGTGGATTTCTCCTACTAGCTGTTTCTCTCCTTCTCTAGATTCAACATGGAAGAGTAAGAACCCTCTCATTCACATGATAAATACTAAATAAATACACAATGAAAAAAATAGACTATATTACCAATGGCCATAATAATACAAATATTTCTCTGTATTACTCAGGAGAAAAAGAATGTAAAATTATCTTTTTAGATCAGGTGTCCATCGAGTCCCTATGAAATGTCTGTAAACGTTCAAGGTCTAAGTTGTACATTTCCTTTGGAGTCTCTCATGAAACTGAATCTTCTAAACCCCCCACTGCTTCGATCACAAAATAGATTCTTGGAAGTGAAACAGGCCTGCTAAAAACTCTTCTTTAAGCAATGAAGGATGTAAGGAAACTGGAGGAGTTTCAAAGAATAATAACAAGAATGATTAAGGGGCTGAGAGCATGATTTATATTGAATGATTAAAAGGATTAAACATGCAGAACTTGGCCAGTGCTACACACTTAGTTATAAAAAACATCAGAATCAAGTGCCAAAGCTCTTAGCTCCCATGAAAAATACAAATTTGCATATGATTTGGCACATATTTCTACGTGAAGTTCAGCAGATCTTTACCGAGGCAGCATTCATACAATGCCAAAACCACTTGTCTGGTCATTTTAAAGTACAGCCTGGTGATGTCAGTAAAAACTTGCTATTTGACTTCATTGAATAGACAATTGAAACAAAATGTGCCCACCCAGGGCTGCCATCCACATGTGATGCATCCATAAAGTATATAAAATAATGTAACACATAATCATTTACTGTATTAGTCTGTTCTCATGCTGCTATAAAGAACTGCCTGAGACTGGGTAAATGATAATGGAAAGAGGTTTAATTGCCTCACAGTTCCACAGGGCTGGGGAGGCCTCAGGAAACTTACCATCATGGCAGAAGAGGATGCAAACATGTCCTTTACATGGCGGCAGGAAGGAGAAGAAGGAGAACTGAGGAAAGGGGGAAGCCCCTATAAAACCACCAGATCTTGTGAGAACTTACTCACCATCATGAGAATAGCATGGAAGAAATGCCCCCATGATTCATTTACCTGCCACCAGGTCCTTCCTATGGCACGTGGGGATTATGGGAACTACAATTCAAGATGAGATTTGGGTGGGAACACAGCCAAACCATATCATTTACCCTAGAGTCACAAACCAAAATTCCTACAGATAGCAGACAGGCAATCACATGAGTGAAGTGGGCTAAGCATAAAGGGTGCAGGGCCTATGGGTTCCAGCCAATGTTGCCATGTGGGTATTTTGGCCAAGAGCTGACAGATCTTCTTGTCTATCAGATGACGCCAGTGATTAAGGGTGCTTTCAGCAGCAAGTAATGAAAGAGCAACACAAAAAGGGGGAGCTGGTGGAGCCAGTTACCCTAGAGCTGCATATCTCCAGAGTAGGAAGAGGAACTACTGGGTTAGGAGGAGAGAATAGAAATCGATGTGAAAAGGAAATCAAGTGGTAGTCATTAGAATTTAAAAATCCATGTTGTTAATATTTTTAAAAATCCACTGACTTAAAACACATGGACAGAAATACCATTCTTTGGATATTAGCTTGGTGCCACTTATCTGGCTAACTTCTTTGTTTTAGAGCTAGAAAATAGATCCAGGGAAAGGGAAAAAACATTCTCAAATGCATAGTAAATGTAGATCCAGGGAAAGGGAAAAAACATTCTCAAATGCATAGTAAATGGATCATCAGAAGAACTGATTAGAAGCAGTGGCCTAGCAAAGAATATCTGGGTTCTTTTCTGATTTTGTTGTCGGAGTGATTTACTTCTAGGTTCATAACTTTGAACTTTCATTTCAATAACTTTTTATTGTATAGACAACATAAAATTTTCCATCTTAACTGTTCTTAAGTTTATAATCCAGTGATGTCGAGAAATACATTGTGCAAACATCACCACCCTCCATCTCCAGAACCTTTTTTATCTTGCAAAAATGAAACTCTGTATGTATAAAACAGTAAGTCTTTATTCCCTCTCCCTGCAACCCCTGACAACCACCACTCTACTATCTGTCTCTTTGAATTTGAGTACTCTTATGTACCCCAAATAAGTGGAATCATATTTTTTTGTGTGATTGGCTTATTTCACTTACCATGAAGTCCTCAAGATTTATCTGTATTGTAGCATATGTCAGAATTTCCTTCCTTTTTAAGACTGATAATATTCCATTGTATGTATATACCACATTTTCTTTATCCATTCATCCATCAGTGGGTATTAGGTTGCTTCTACCTCTTGTGAATAATGTTGCAATGAACAGGGTGTGCAAATATATTTTTGAGATGCTGTTTTCAATTATTTTGGATATGTACCCAGAAGTGGGATTGTTGGATCATGTAGTAATTTTACTTTTAATTTTTAAATAAACCTCCATATTGTTTTCCATAGAAGCTGCACCATTTTACATTAACATGAAGAGTGCACAAGGATTCCAATTTCTCCATATCCTTGCTAATGCTTGCAGTTTTTTGATAGTGGCCATTCTAATGGGTGTGAGATGATATCTCACTGTAGTTTTAATTTGATTTTCCTGATGATTAGCAATGTTGGGCATCTTTTCATATGCTTGCGGACCATTTGCATATATTTGGAAAAATGACTGTTCAAGTCCTTTGACTGTTTTTCAATTGCATTGTTTGGTTTTTGTTCTTCAGATTTAGAACAAAAACAGAATTCTTTATATGTTCTAGATACTACCCCTCATCAGATACTTAATTGTATGTATTTTTTTCCCATTCTGTGGGTTGGCTTTTTACTCTGTTGATAGTATCTTTTGATGCACAAAAATTTTAAATTGACATGAAGGCAATTTGTCTATTTTTTCTTTTGTTGCCTGTGCCTTTCATGTCATCTCTAAGAAATCACTGTCAAATCCAATGCCATGAAGACTTTGCCATAGGTTTTCTTTTGAGTTTTATACTTTTAGGTGTTACATTTAGGTCTTCGATTCATTTAATTTTTGCATATAATATTTGGTAAGAGTCCAATTTCATTCTTTTGCATGTGGATGTACAGTTTTCCCAGAACCATTAGTTTAAAAGACTATCTTTTCCCTGTTGAATGATGTTAGCCTTTTTGTTGAAAATAATTTAACCATATTTGTGCAAGTTTATTTGGGGATTTTCTGTTCAACTCCTTGGTCTATATGTCTGTATTTCTGCAAGTGCCATACTTTTTTTTATTACTGTAGCTTTATAGTAAATTTTGAGATCTGGAAGTATGACTCCTTCAACTTTGGCCTTTTTAAAAGTTGTTTTAGCTATTTGGGGTTCTTGAGGTTTTATGTTAATTTTTGGATGGATTTTTCTATTTATGAAAAAATTATGGTTTTGATAGATTGCATTGAATCTGTAGATCACTTTGGGTATTATTGACATCTATCAATATTGTCTTCCAACCCATAAACAGAGAATATCTCTTCGTTTGTCTTCTTTAATTTCTTTCACCAATGTTTTGTGGTTTTTATTTACAAGTCTTTCAGCTCCTTGGATAAATTAATGCCTAAGTATTTTATTCTTTTTGACGCTATTGTAAATAACATTGTTTTCTTATTTTTCAATTGTTCATTGTTAGTATAAAGAAATGCAACTGATTTTTGTGTGTTGACTTTGTATCCTACTACTTCACTGAATTCATTTATTTCTATTTTTTTGGAATTTTTAAGGTTTTCTATGTATAAGATAAATCATCTGTGAACAGAGATAATTTTACTTCTTCTTTTCCAAATTAGATGCCATTTACTTCTTGTCAATTGACCTGGCTAGAATTTATTGTATTACATGCACTAGAAGTGGTCAAAGTGGCCATCCTTGTCTTCCTGACATTAAAGGAAGAGTTTTCAGTCTTTCACCATTGAGTATGAGATTTGCTGTGGGGTTTTCATATATGGCTTTTATTTTATTGAGGTTATTTCCTTCTATTCCTAGTTTGTTTAGTGTTTTTTTTTAATCGTGAAACTATAGTTTGTGGAGTGTTGATTTTGAAAAGTGACTTTTCCGTGTCAATTGAAATAATCATGCACGTTTTTTCTTCATTTTGTTAATGTGGTGTATTATGTTGATCAACTTTCCTATGTTGAACACATTCTTGGATTCTGGGAATAAGTCCCAGCTAGTCATTGTGTACAATCCTCTTAATATACTGCTGAATTTGATTTGCTAGTATTTTGCTGAGGAGTTTTGCATCAGTGTTCACACTATTGCAATAAGCATTGCATTAATGTTCATGATCTGTAGTTTTCTTTTCAATGTGAATTCTGTTGATCATTCAAATAATCAAGCTTTGGTTTCATTGATTTTGTCTATTACTTTTCCATCCTCCATTTCACTTACTTCCATTCTAAACTGTATTATTTCCTTCTGCTACCTTTGAGTTTAGTTTTTTTTCCTAGTTCCTTAAGTTGTAAAGTTACTTTGTTGTTTTGAGATCCTTCTTGATTTTTAATATATTTACAGCTATAAATTGTGTCTTTAGCACTGCTTTTGCTGTGTCTCATAAGTATTGGTGTGTCCCATAAGTATGTTCTGTTTTGTTTTCGTTGATCTCTAAGTAGTTTCCAATTTCCCTTGTGGTTTATTCTTTGATATATTGCTTGTTTAAGAGAGTATTGTTTAATTTCCAAAAATTTGTGAATTTTTCAGTTTTCCTACTGTTACTGATTTCTAACTTTATCCTGTTGTGGTCAGAGAAGATACTTTGCATGGTATCTATTTTAAAATCTATTGGGATATAGACATATGGTCTATCCTTGAAAGTGTCCTATGTGCACTTGAGAAAAATGTGTATGTTGTTGAGTACAGTATTCTGAATATGTCTGTTAGATATAGTTGGTTTATTGTGTTAATTCCTCTAATTTCTAATGCATCTTCTGCCTAGTTATTCTGCTTGTTATTGAGAGTGGTGAATTAATGTCTGCAATTATTGGAACTATCTGTTTCTTCCTTTAATTTTGTCAGTTTTTACTTCACATATTTTGATGGTCTGTTATTAGGTGTGTAAATGTTTATAATTATTATATCTTCTTGCTATAGTAGATCTTTTATGAATGTATAATCTTTTTTGTCTCTTGTAACCTCTTTTGATTTAAAGTCTATTTTGTCTGACATTGGTATAGCCACCCCTGCTCTTTTTAGATTACTGTTTACATGAGGTATTTTTTCATCCTTCCACTTCAATCTATTAGTGTCTTTGGTGCTAGTGAGTCTCTTGTAGCTAGCACATGGTTAGATCATGTTTTTCTAAAAATGTATTTTGCCAATCTCTATCATTTGATTATGGAGTTTAATCATATACATTTAAAGTAATTACTGGTAAGGAGGGACTTCCGTCATTTTGTTATTTGTTATTTGTTTTATATCTTTTTTGGTCCCTGATTTATTGCATTATAGTATTCTTTGTATTTATAGTTGATTTTTGGTAGTGAAATGTTTTAAGTCCCTTCTCATTTCGTTTTCTGTATGTTTTATAGGTATTTTCTTCATAGTTAACATGGGAATTAAATATAAAATCCTGAAGTTATAACACTCTAATTTGAATTTATACCATTTTAACTTTAATAATATAAAAAACTACTCCTTTACAGCTCTGTTCCCATCCCTTTCAGTTGATGTCACAAAATTACATTTTTATACATTGTATTTCCAAAACAATAAACTAATAATATTTTAAGCCATTAGTCTCTTAAATTATATAAAAAACAAAATGTGGAATTACAAGCCAAAGTTACAATAATACTAGCTTTTATAATTGCCCATGTATTTATTTATCTTAACTGTGCTCTTTATTACTTCCTATGGCTCTGAGTTAATGTCTAACGTCCTTTTGTTTTGACCTGCAGAACTCCCATCAGCACTTCCTACAGAGAAAGCCTAGTGGTAACAAACTCCCTCAGCTTTTGTTTATCTGAGAGTGTCTTAATTTCTCCCTCACTTTTTAAGAACAGTTTTGCCAGATATAAGATTCTTGGTTGAAATTTCCTTTTCTTTTGCACTGTATCAACCACTGCTTTCTGCCCTCCAAAGTTTCCAATGAGAAATCTGCAGATAATCCTGTTGTAGAGCCCTTGTATATAATGAATTGCTTCTCTCTTGCTGCTTTTAAGATTCTCTGTCTTTGGGGTTTGCAGTTTGATAATAATGTGCTTAAATTGAGTTTGTTGAGCTCCTCAGATGTTTATGTCTCTCATCAAATTTGGGAAACTTTTAGTCATTATTTCTTCAAATAATCTCTTTTTCCCTTTTTCACTCTGCTATCCTTCTGGGACTCACCACAATGCATATGTTGGTCCACTTGATGGTGTTTCATAGGTGTCTTAGGCTCTGTTGACTTTTCTTCAATCTTTTTTTTTTCTGTTCCTCATACTTGATAATTTTAATTGTCCTATCTTCAAGTTTGCTGATTCTTCTTTGTGCTCAAATCTAGCTTTGAATTCCTCTAGTAAATTTTTTATTTCAGTTTTTATGCTTTTCAGATCCAGAATTTATTTTTGGATTCTTTTTAGGTTTCCATCTCTTTATTGGTATTTCTATTTTGTTCATATGTTATTTTATTGACTTTATACATGTCTTCCTTTAGTTTTTTGAGAATCTTTAAGATAGTTGTTTTGAAGTTTTGTCTAGTAGATCTGTCTTCAGGTCTTCTTTTGGGAAATTTCTATTTATTTTTTTCTTTTGAATGAAATATATTTTCTTATTTCTTCATATGCCTTGTTATTTCTTTTCTGTCGAGGTGGCCATTTGAATCTAATAATGTGCTAACTCTAAAATTCAGACATTCTTTTTCTTAATGTTTGCTGTTTTTTCTAAATTATTATTGTTGCAGGCTGTTTCTGTGCCAAATACTGGTCTAAGGCATAAAATTAAGACCTTCTCAGATATTTTCTGAGCCTATGTTTTCCTCTGTGCATACACACTGACTTTCTAATTTTCCTATATATGCGGTTGCTTTTGAATGCCCTAGTCCTCCATGACTGGCTCCCAAAAGGGGAAAAAAAGAGAAAAGTAAAAGCGAGGAGAAGGCAACATCCCTTCAAATCTTCTGGAAGTCACTTCAGTCAGAAGGTGAGGGGCTTGCAACAATGGGGGAGGTATGACAAGAATGGCCACAGACTCTGTCTGTGCTTCTGTAATCAGAAGCAGCAATTAGTGATCAGAACACACATCTACAGTATTTGAAGAACACAGCCCTTTTTGGCCACTCTGGCTTCTGTACTCTATTAAGACCCTTAGAAGGAAAATACCCCTAAGAATTGTATAATTATAATTTCAATGTGACAGGCACATATATACATCAGTGTACATTTACATGCAAGATAGACATGAATGAAGCTTTAATAAAAGGGAAGGGTTTTTAAAATAATTTTTATAGGACTATCTAGGTTGGTTGAGTTTGTGCACTGCACAATTCTAGGGGCTTCAGTGTCAAGTTCACATTCAATTTGTGGCACCGAGATGAGATATCAGGTGAACCCTCTGAGCCATGAAGTTGGGGGGAATTCTATTGTTGGAATGCTGAGATATCACAGCCCAACCATCTAAAAATATATTTGCCTAATTGCCAAGATTTCCTTATATGTTCCCTGCCTACTTGCTGCTACGATGACTTCTAGAGGGAGAGAATCAGAGAAGAGTTCTGGTGACAAAATGGAAAGTGGTTATACAGCTTCAAAAAGATAGAATGTTCATTCTGACAGGTAGGACACAACTTTGAGTAAGGAAAAGCAGTTGCCATTTTCAGAAAAAAAGGAACATTTGGACTAAACACCCTGAAAAATTTTGACAGCAAGAATTATGAGATTGGGGAAATATGTAGTAAAGGAAGTGGTGGAAACCCCATCCCTAGAGCCATTTGAAAGTCAACGGGATAAGGAAGTAGAAAATCTATTCTAAGAAAGAATCTTCCACTGCTTCCCCTGGGTCTGACAGATGACATAATGGGTCTCCTCCTTCTCTGATTGTTACAGTTCTCAGACTTTATGTATTTTCCAGGGTTTTATAATGTTGCTGTTAGACCAGGCTGCCCACCTCCCCCTAAAAAGAAAAAGAAAATCAGACTCCAAACAAACCCTAAACTAGTTGCTCCAAGGAGTGCAAAGATATACCAAATGGAAATTGTGAATCATAAAATTCTCTAGTGTGAATTTCATTATTCCCTGAGGATAGTCTACCAAGATGAGAGACGTTATCATCATTTTACTTTATTTATCTGTTTTTCTCTTTCTGGTACATTTTCATTTCAGGAGAGAAAAACCAATGGGACAGCAAATTCTCATAGAACTGGCTGAAAAGCGTCTGTATTTTTTTTTTTTTAATGTATGAGCGTCCAGTTTATTAAAATAGATCTATAGTTTTTCTACCATATTCTATTTTGGTGAATATAGGTGCTTTTATTATTCTTTTTTTTTATATATACTTTAAGTTTTAGGGTACATGTGCACACTGTGCAGGTTAGTCTGTATTTTTTTCTTGCTGTCCACTTATTTTCCAACAAGAACCCTGGCTGTCTTTGTGATGACTCAGGAAGAGGAGGATTTGTGCACAGCCAGGAGGAAATAGGACCTCCATATTTGCCATTTGGATGCAGAGAATATGAACAGACTTCTCTGAGTCCCAAGAACTGAAGAAATTGTTGGGTCCTCTCAGTAAAGTGGGTCTAAGAAGCATGTGTGAATGAGTGTTGGTTGGGCATGCAGGTGTTGTTAATTGTGTTTTTGCTCTTTTTTATACATATCTTTGTGTTATCTACTTACAGTTATAGACTCAGATATGGAAGAAATCTGAGTCTCACTCAGACAATTTGGGGTTTCATTCTTTTTTATATGTAAAATCTAAGAAATACCCTAGTAGTTAAGTGCATCGTCTGCAGCACCCAGTTTTCTCTCTATGGCAGCAGCTCCAAGGGTAATCTAGTAGCAAAATCTAGAACCATGGCAAAAATGCAGAGAGAGAAATATATATTTTCATGGAATCAGTATACAACACTAAATGTAACTGGCCTTTTGGGAAAAAAAAAAAAAAGGAGGGGGCGGTGGAAACCTGGTCTAACAATCGTCTCAGCCCTGTCTGGATTGTGGAAAAGGGCCCATAGCCCAGGCGCTCTTCCATGGTTACATATTAACATACATGCATGTTGGAAACCTACTATATATATAATTGCTCTATGTCCACAGTAGATCTTAAATTCTTTCTTTTTCCCTAGCAAACATTCTTCTAGAGACTTCCAACTTTAATTTGAAAAAAAGGTAATATCTCATTTGTCTTGATGAGGGCTACAGCCTACCCCTAGTGACCAGATATTCCATACTGAAATCATTGCTGTTTCTAACTCCAGGGCCAGTGAATCTAGGACTAGTGTTGAAGCGGAGAGTGCAGAATGAAGAACTATTTTCCACTCAGTTTTGCCAGTTTACATTTACTACTAGAACCTCTCCTTTATTGCTTCGTTTAGAATCTGGATTAGCAAAGCGTCAGGAGCTTTCATGTTTATCACACAATTTAAAATGGAATGAAACACACACCATCACAAAGCCCAGGTATTGGATTAGAATTTTTTTTTTGGCTTTAAAAATGGTTTTTATTTCTATTTTTATTTTATTTACTTTTTCTTCAACTTTCATTTTAAGTCCCAGGGTACATGTGCAGGATGTGCAGGTTTGTTACATAAGTAAACAGGTGCCATGGTGGTTTGCTCCACAGATCACCTAGGTACTAAGCCAAGCATCCATTAACTATTCTTCCTGATGCTCTCCCTGTCCCCACCCCCACTGAAAGGCCCCCGTGTGTGTTGTTCCCCACCATGTGTCCACATGTTCTCATCATTCAGTTCCCACTTATAAGTGAGAACATACGGTGCTCAGTTTTCTGTTCCTGTGTTAGTTTGCTGAGGATAGCATCTTCCAACTATCCGTGTCCCTGCAAAGAATGTGATCTCCTTCCTTTTTATGGCTGCATATTATTCTTTGGTGTATATGTATCACATTTTCTCTATTCAGTCAATTATTGATGAGCATGTGGATCAATTCCATGTATTTGCTACTGTGAATAGTGCTGCAATGAACATATGTATGCATGTGTCTTTATAACAGAATTGTTTACATTCCTTTGGGTACATACCCAGTAATAAGATTGCTGGGTCAAATGTTATTTCTGCCTTTAGGTCTTTGAGGAATCACTATTTTGTCTTCCACCGTGGATGAACTAATTTATACTCCCACCAACAGTGTAAAAGCATTTCTTTTTCTCTGCAACCTTGCCTGCATCTGTTATTTATTGACTTTTTAATAATGGCCATTTTGATTGGCGTGAGCTGGTATCTCATTGTGGTTTTGATTTGTATTTCTCTAATGATCAGTGATGTTGAGCTCTTTGTGTATATAAATTGTGTGATTCCAACTCAGTGCTGTCTAACCCTCAACCCTCCTTGCCCTCCTCTCTTCCGTTCCCCTTCAGAAATGTCTGAATCCAGTTTTTCTTCAGAATACTTTCTCCAGGCAATGTTGGAAGTTTTCTTTCCAACTTCCAGTCTTTTCTGCTCTGTCTTGATCAATAAACATGTTCTTTTGCTTGTAGCCTAGGGCCAAAGCCTGTGTGTTAAAGTGATGTTGTCACAAAATGCCTGGTGATGTCATAAAGCACTGGGAGATCTGGCAAAAGCAGCAATCCTCATTTTTATGTCCCCAGAAAATTATTGGTACCCAAAGGGCCATCACATCTTCTGTCTACGCACCAGTTGTTGTAGAAATAGTGAAGGCCTAGTTAACTTCATGCATTTACATGTTTGACAGATTTCTATAAAAGACTGTGTAGAGAATATAGATTTAAGGAGCCGAAGTTATTAAAATGGGGTGGGGTGAGAGGAACTAGGCCAATAAAAGCAGACAACGTGGTTTTTTAATCCTTTCCACAGGAATTCAGGCAAAAGGGGAATAAAATAATTCTACAGGGTCACTTGTAATTCAGCTTAAACTAAGCTCAGGAAACCGAATAATATTTCTCAGAAGGCTGATTTATGCACTTAAAGTAACTAAGTCCCAGGTGTCATAGGAAGTAATACAACATCTAGCAATGTCCTAGCCTGCATGCTCAAACTAGCTGCCTAAATAAATTTCTAACTTCTCTTTAAAACATTTCAGAGTGAGTTCTACTGGGATTGCTACAGCCCTAGATTCTCTGTTAGAAGGGGCTGCCTCAGTAAGAAAAGCCCAGGGACCTAGGTAGGTTCTGCATTATAAACAAATTGTGTTCCAAAGTTTGTCTGTGAATCATTTCTTTGGAAACCTAAACATATTTTCTTTACAGAAACAGAGGTAGACACAGTTAGGCTCCCTGGCTTTCATAACCCTCCAAAGTCTATTTAAACCATATGCAGGTCAAATCCCCTCTGCTACATAAAAACTAGAGAATAATCACTTAATCACACAAACCAAGGGAGAGGAGATCAGATTTAATAAATGTTTTTTTTCATTTATTCCCTCCCCCCTCCATTTATCCCTTAATTAGAAGAGGGTAAGTGATAGATGGAAATTTGGTGGATGTCCTGATGGAGATTTCCAACACTTTCAAGGATTTTAGATGCCAATGGCACAGATTCTTTATTAACTAATTATGCATAATTTATCTTTTATGACAGAGAAAATAGCAAGGAAAGTGGCTCAGCAGAGAAAGGAAAGGGAAATACCTAGCAATTTCTATGGGGAAAAAAAGGCCCTTTCAGGGTAACTGTTATTGCTATATCAGGACATCTTGGAAGCTAAGTGTTTCAAAGTCAAATGTGCTTGGAGCCATGAAGCTTCATTTTTCTCTTTGGTTCCAGTGACCTCACTTACCCAGGTCTTTATTAGGCATGCTAATAAAAAGTAAAATAAAAACAGTTTTGGCAGTCTATGTCTTTTTTTCCCTCAAAAATGCCCTGAAGTGGTGGTACAGAGTGGAATTAACACATCCTAAATGCAGGCAGTCGGAAGGAGACAGAAGAGAAACAAAGGGCTAGATACCCCACATACTGGATAAGAAGAGCCTGATAACAGAGTTGACTGTATTTGGAATTTGCCTGTTTCCTTCTGTAAAGGAGACAGGGAGCTGAATGAAGTGCTTATCTAAGAAGTGTCAGAACCCTTGCGCAATGTTGTTACAAGGATGTTAGTAAAGCAGGGGGAACGTTTTGGCAGGTACAGATGGGATTATGTTTGACGGAATGTATTTTCTTGCTATGTGTTAATCTGTGCTCTTCTGGTATCAAGCCCTTAAGGAGTTTGGATAAAGCCTTTAGGGAACCCTCCTTTAACCCTCTCTTTAGTATACATTACAAGGAATTTAGCATCCCATATGTGACACGGATGGAACTAAATAATTGCAGTGGAGTGTTGGGAGAAAATCACCCTAAAGCAGGCAACTCCTGCCTAGAAATTATAGCTGGAGAAATCTGGCTAAGCAAGAAATCTCTGGAATATTCCACATGAGACTAAGGGATAGGTTGATGGATTTCTAACAGGTTACACCCAACTCCAAGTGAGAAGTCATTTGAAAGAGTCCCAGCTGGATGTCACAGGCCCCTAATGAGAGAGCACAATGAAGCCAGTATATCCACACGAAAAAGTTTAATTCAAAGAGGACTCTAAGAGGGCCTAGACAAAGCAGTTTGGAGCTTCAGAGGAGCAAACACCATTCCATAAGGTCTTCAATCTTAACCCACTGAAACAGTGTAAAATTCTTCTCTTCCCTCTATTTAAGTCAGAGCAAGTTTTTAGCAGAATTTAAACTCAAAAGATGAGGAAAAAGACCACATTCCACAAGAGTAACTAAAATGATAGTAAAAGAGAAGCAATTTTTGTCTCCATAAAAATAACCTTGGAGTTGCACTTCACAGCACCTAAAAAGCACACTACCATGTACTTAGCACCAAAGGAATATCAGATGAAGTGAGATTTCTAAAGTAATGCAGATCAAGGGCAAAGGGAATAGCTCGTGGTCAAGAACAAATGTAAAGGAATGACATGGGTAAGTACAGAATCAAGAGAGTCACCCAGAGGGAGAGAAAATTCACTGGAATATGTGACGGGCAGGAATTAGTATTGAAGAGAGAATACCAAACAAGAAAAGGGAGATGTGTGGCATTGAGAATGGATGGCAGGAGATAAGCTACTCTATTCCCTGTGGATTTGATCTTCCCTGATAAAGAAAATTGTGTCCAAATTCGGAAGGATAAGACAAACACTGTAAAGGAGAAACTGAAGCCCAAGATAGGTGAATCATTTCAAAAGGCATCTAGCTCCTAAAACACATGCAAATGTTTAGGTCTAGATACATTTGCCCTAAACTACAAAGAAAACTTTGCAGATTGAATTTATTTTTTTAATTACTTAAAAATAGTTAGAGGGGGAGCCAAGATGGTTGACTAGATGCAGCCAGGAAGAGCTTCTCCCTCAAAAAGAGACAAGACTGCCCAGTAGACTGGCACACTCTGAACAGATCTTTAGAGGGATGGCATTGAGAGTGGACAGTGGGAGGACATGGACCATGGGCTGAAGGGTGGGGAGGGGAAGCTGGGAACCTCGCACAAGATTCCTGAGCGCTAGGACTCTTTCCTGGCCCTGAGCGACTCCTACAGAAAAGGCGAGTGAAACAGGTGTGGAGTGGCCCACTCTTGTAATGGACCTCTGGTATCCTAGCCACAGGAGACCCCAAGACCCCCATAAACATCTGAGCTGGCAGGAGGAACTGCCCAAAGAGTTGGCAGAGACAGAACTCCAGCCTGCACATAGCCCCAAAGGTTTGGCATGGGAGTGGCTGGAATAGAGAGTACGGCCATGGGCACCCATTCCCCAGGCTTGCCATATTCTTCTTGGTGGTTCTAGCCTTTGTTGACTGTCTGACCTGGGCAGAACAGGGCTGTCTTGTTCCTGGGATAGGGCCAGTCTGACCTGAGCACCCCCTGTCTTCCAGCCTCTTCCAGGGTCCCTGCGTGGCCACATCTGCTTGCAGTGCAGCCTCAGCTTGCCAGTGACCACTGCCATATCTCTCTTGCCAGCAGACCCTGCCTAACAGAGCACTTTGGCAGATAGACCCCACCCGCACCTACCAGCAGCCTCCCCCTGCCAGAGCACACTTGCTTGCAGCCTCCCCTGGCTGCTCCACTAGTGCACACACGTGCATCAAACCCCACCTCCCTGCCAGCATGCATATACGTGGGGACCCCTACCATCTCACCAGAGTGCTTTTGCCAGCATCTCCTGTCAGAGTGTTGTTGCCAGCAGACTGTGAACACCTTGATGCCTCTAGCACAGCAGGTGCTTGACTTGGAGGGACCAGAGAACAAAGTTGCTGGCCTGGTGCCAGCCCTACAAGATTAGAGCATGTAGTCCAGGAATACTGAGCTGAGCTTTGGCCCCCTGAAAGCATTCAGAAATGAAGCCCATCAACTAAACCTAACTTATATCATGATCAAACCCTCAAGGGCGCAAAGAATATAAAAGCAAAAGGCTTCATTTGAAAGGCAGCAACTTCAAAGATTCAAAGAACATCAGCCCACACAGATGAGAAAGAACCAGCACAAAAATTCCTGCAACTCTAAAAGCCAGAGTGTTGTCTTACCTCCAAACAACTGTACTAGTTCCCCAGCAATGGTTCTTAACCAGGATGAAATGGTTGAAATGACAGACATAGAATTCGGAATCTCTATGGCAAGAAAGCCCATGGACATACAGAGGAAGGTTGAAACCCAATCTCAGGAAATCAGTTTGAGTTGAAAGATGACATAGCCATTTTAAGAAAGAACCACATTGAACTTTTGGAAATGAAAACTGCATTATAGGAATTTCAGAATTTAATTGGAAGCATTAATAACCGAATAGATTAAGCTGAGGAAAATCTCAGCTTGAAGGCAATTCCTTCAAATTAATGGAGGCAGACAAACATTTTAAAATATGATTTTAAAAATTAGTGAAACCTCTGAGAAATACGGGATTATGTAATGAAACGAAACCTATCATTTACTGGCACATTCCTGACAAAGATGGAGAGAGAGCAAGCAACTTGGAAAACATATTTGAGGATACTGTCCATGAAAATTTCCCCAGTCTCACTAGAGAGGTCAACATGCAAATTCAGGAAACCCAGAGAACCCCTGCCAGATGCTACACAAGATGACATAGAGTCATCAAGACACACAGTCATCAGATTCTCCAAAGTCAACACAAAATTTAAAAATTTTAAGGGAGCTAGAGACATGGTGCAGGTTTTCTGCAAAGGGAACCCTATTAGGCTAACAGAGGATCTTTCAGCAGAAGCCTTATAGGCCAGAATAGACTAGGGGACTTATCTTAAAAAAAAGAAATTCCAAACTAGAATTTCATATCCAACCAAACTAAGCTTTATAAGTTTATAAGGAGAATAAAATCCTTTCAGACAAGTAGATACTAAGGGAATTCATTACCACCAGGCCTGCCTTACAAGAGGTCCTGAAGGGAGTGCTAAACATGAAAATGAAAGACTGATAACCTGCCACCACAAAAACACACAAGTAAATAGACCACTGACGTTATAAAGAAACAATACAATGCAAGTCTACATAACAACCAGCTAACAACATGATGCCAGGATCAAATTCTCACATATCAATATTAACCTTGAATGTAAATGGGCTAAACACCCCACTAAAAAGACAGAAAGTGGCAAATTGGATAAAGAAGAAAGACCCGGCTGAGTGCAGTGGCTCATGCCTATAATCCCAGCACTTTGGGATGCCAAGATGGGTGGATCACTAGAGTCCAGGAGTTCAAGACCAGCCTGGCCACTATGGCAAAACCCCAACTCTACTAAAAATACAAAAGTTAGTGGCACATGTCTGTAATCCCAGCTTCTCGGGAGGCTGAGGCATGAGAATCACTTGAACCTGGGAGGTGGAGGTTGCAGTGAGCCAAGATCATGCCACTGCACTCCAGCCTGGGTGACAGAGGGAGACTCTGTCAAAAAAAAAAAAAAAAAAAAAGAAGAAAGACTCAATTGTTAGCCTGATGATGCTGTCTGCATGAGACCCACCTCAAGTGCAATGACAACCATAGGCTCAAAGTAAAAGGTAGAGAAAGATACATCAAGCAAATGGAAAACAAAAGAAAGCAGGTTGCTATTCTTCAGACAAAATAGATTTTTAAACCAACAATGATCAAAAAGGATAAATAAGAGTATTACATAATGATAAGGAGTTCAATTCAATTCAACAATAAAGCTTAACTATTCTAAAGGTATATATACCTAACACTGGAGCACCCAGATTTATAAAACAAGGTTTTAAAGACCTACAAAGAGACTTAAATAACCACAAAATAATGGTGGGAGACTCAAACACCCCACTGACAGTGTTAGATCACTGAGACAGAAAACTAACAAATATATTTGGGACTTAAACATGACACTTAACCAAATAAACCTAACAGACATCTACAGAATACTTCACCCAACAAAAACAGAATATACATTCTTCTCATTTGCACATGGCACATACTCTAAGACTGACCACATGCTCAGCCATAAAGCAGTTCTTGACAAATTCAAAAAACCAAAATCATACCAACCACACTCTTGTACCGCAACCCAATAAAAATAGAAATTAATGAGAAGAAAATCTCCCAAACCATACGATTACATGGAAATTAAACAACCTGCTCCTGAATGACTTTTGGGTAAAGAATGAAATTAAGGCAGAAATCCAAAAATTCTTTGAAACTAATGAAAATGAAGATATATTGTATCACAACCTCTGGGACACAGCTAAAGTAGTGTTAAGAGGACAGTTAGCACTGAACACCTATATCAAGCAGTTAGAAAGATCTCAAATTAACCTAACATCACTCTAGAACTGAACAAAGTTGTGACACAAAAATTCATACAAAAGGTCAATGAAACCAAAATTGATCATCTAAAAGTATAAATAAAATTAGTAGACCACTAGCTGATTAATAAAGAAAAAGAAATCCAAATAAACACAATCAGAAATAACAAAGGTGACATCACCACTGATCCCACAAGAATACAAAAAA
Organism: Pan troglodytes; assembly: GCF_028858775.2. Classification (NCBI taxonomy): domain Eukaryota; kingdom Metazoa; phylum Chordata; class Mammalia; order Primates; family Hominidae; genus Pan; species Pan troglodytes. The sequence goes on from NC_072405.2 coordinate 41,244,970, forward strand.
CCCTCAGACACTATTATGAACACCTCTATGCATACAAATTAGAAAACCTAGAAGAAATAGATAAATTCCTGCCAACATACAACCTCCCACTATTGAACCAGGAAGAAACTGAAATACTGAACAGATCCATAATGAGTTTTAAAATTTAATCAGTAACAAACCTATCAACCAGAAAAAGCCCTAGACCAGACACATTCACAGCTGCATTCTACCAGACATATAAAGAAGAGCTAGTACCAATTTTGCTGAAGTTATTTGAAAACATCAAGGAGGAAGGATTCCTCCCTAGCTCATTCTATGAGGCCAGCATCATTCTAACACCAAAACCTGGCAGAGACACAATAAAAGAAAACTTTAGGCCAATATTCCTGATAAACATACATTTAATGCTTCTCAACAAAACACTAACAAATCAAATCCAGCAGCACATCAAGAAGCTAATGCACCACAATCAAGCAGGCTTTATCCCTGGAATAAAAGATTTGTTCAACATACGCAAATCAATAAATGGGATTCATCACATAAACAGAACTAAAAGCCAAAAAAAAACATAATCATTTCAATAGATTCAGAAAAGACTTACAGTAAAATTCAATATCCCTTCATATCTAAAACTCTCAACAAACTAGGCACTGAAGGAACATACCTCAAAATAAGAGGCATGTATGACAAACCCACAGCCAACATCATACTGAATGGGCGAAAGCTGGAAGCATTCCCTCCGAGAACTGGAGCAAGACAAGGATGCCCACGCTAACCACTCTTATTCAATAAAATACTGGAAGTCCTAGCCAAAGCAATTAGTCAAGAGAAAGAGAGAAAAAGCATCCAAATAAGAGGAAGTCAAACTATCTCTCTTCACAGACACTATGATTCTATCCCTAGAAAACCTTAAAGACTCTGCCCAAAGGCTCCTAGAACTGATAAACAACTTCAGTAAAATTTCAGGATACAAAATCAATGTACAAACATCAGCATTTCTATACACCAATAATGTCCAAGCTGAATGCCAAATCAAGAATTCAATCCCATTCACAATAGCCACAAAAACAGTAAAATATCTGGAAATACATATAACCAAGGAGGTAAAAGTTCTCTACAACAAGAATTTTAAAACACTGCCAAAATAAATCAGAGATGACAGAAACAAATAGAAAAACATTCCATGCTCATGGATTGGAAGAATTAATATTGGTAAAATGGCTGTACTCCCTAAAGCAATTTACAGATTCAGTGCTACTTCTGTCGAGCTACCAATGTCACTTTTCACAGAATTAGAAAAAAATATTCTAAAATTCATATGGAACCAAAAGAGAAGCCTAAATAGCCAAAGCAATCCTAAGCAAAAAGAATAAAGTTGGAGGCATCGCATGATCCAATTTCAAATTATACTGCAAAGGTACAATAAGCAAAACAGCATGGTACTGGTACAAAAGCCGACACATAGGCCAATGGAACAGGTTAGAGAACCCAGAAATAAAGCTGCATGCCTATAACCATCTGATCTTCAACAAAGTCAACAATAACAAACAATGGAAAAAGGATTCGCTATTCAATAAATGGAGGTGGGATATCTGGCTAGCCACACGCAGAAGATTAAAATTGAACCCCTTCCTTTCAGCATACACAAAAATCAACTCAAGATGAATGAAAGACTTAACTTTAAAACTTGAAAAACAGTAGAAAACTTAGGACATACCCTTTTAGACGTAGGCCTTGGTAAAGATTTCATGATGAAGTCTCCAAAAGCAATTGCAACAAAAACGAAAATAGACAAGTGGGACCTAAAAAAGAGCCTCTGGGCCGGGCGCGGTGGCTGACGCCTGTAATCCCAGCACTTTGGGAGGCTGAGGCGGTTGGATCACAAGGTCGGGAGATCAAGACCATCCTGGCTAACACGGTGAAACCCCGTCTCTACTAAAAATACAAAAAATTAGCTGGGCACGGTGGAGGGCGCCTGTAGTCCCAGCTACTTGGGAGGCTGAGGCAGGAGAATGGCATGAACCCGGGAGGTGGAGTTTGTAGTAAGCCAAGATAGTGCCACTGCAGTCTGGCCTGGGCGAAAGGGTGAGACTCCATCTAAAAAAAAAACAAAAACAACAGCTTCTGCAGAGCAAAAGAAAGTATACCAGAGTAAACAGACAATCCACAAAATGGGAGAAAATTATTTACAAACCATGCATCTGACAAATGTCTAGTATCCAGAATCTTTAAGGAACTTACACAAATCAACAAAAAATAAACCTAATACAAAATGGGCAGACATGTCTCAAAAGAAGGCATACAAGTGGCCAAGAAACATATGAAAAAATGCTCCACATCACTAATCATCAGAGAAATGTGAATCAAAACTACAATAAGACACCATCTCACACCAGTCAGAATGGTTATTATTAAAAAGTCAAAAAATAACAGATGTTGGCAAGGTTGCAGAGAAAAAGGAGTGCTTATACACGGCTTTGGGGAATGTAAATTAGTTCAGCCACTGTGGGAAACAGTTTGGAGATTTCTCAAAGAACTTAAAATAGATCCAGCAATCTCATCACTGGGTATATACCAAATGAATAGAAATTGTTCTACCAAAAAGGCACATCCACACATATGTTCATTGTAGCACTATTCACAATGGTAATGGAATCAACCTAGATGCCCATCAATGGTGGACTGGATGAAGAAAATGTGGTACATATATACCATGTAGCCACAAAAAAGAACAAAATCATGTCCTTTTCAGCAACACAGATGAAGCTGGAGGCCATTATCCTAAGCAAATTAACACAGGAACAGAAAACCAAATACCACATCTTCTCACTTGTGGGAGCTAAACATTTAATATATGAACACTAAAAGGAAAATAGACACCAGTGCCTACTTGAGGGTGGAGGGTAGGAAGAGGGTGAGTCAAAAAACCAGCTATCATGTGCTATGCTCATTACCTGGGTAATGAAATAGTTTGTACACCATTCCACAGTGACTCACAGTTTACCCATGTAACAAACCTGCACACGTATCCCCTCAACCTAAAATGAAAGTTAAAAAATTAAAAATAATTTTAGTAATAGGAAAGTACAAAGAAATATACAGGGAGGCTCTGTGCAAATTTCACCCAGCCTCTCCCAGTGTTTGGAGATACAATTTTTAAAACCACTGACGTTTGTTTTTGAGAATTTGTAGAGAACAGCAGGAATGGTACCAACAAATCAAATGATGAACAAATATTTTCAGAATTTTCAAAAGTGTTGAGAAGGTAGTTTCTGAAATCTATTCTTTTGTGGTAATGTTAGAGATGTCTGTTAAATTCTAGAAATGGTTGATCAATTTTTGGATTTTTTATGATGCAGCCATACTAGGAACCAGAATAATCTCACTGTGAACAAGTTGGACCATTTATTTTTTTCGAGAAAATTTCTTGACTGATAAACCAAATTACTCTTTGTCTACATTACATCTGTTTTGTCTAGCGTATTTAAACCTCTTTTATTATACATCTATTGACAAATTGGTTTTAACTGTAGTTTAGTTAGATGAGTTCATAGCAAGATACTAATGAATCAGGATCAAAATGGAAAGTCTGTCTAACAGTGTGTCACAGGGCTTTGCACAAACTAGTGATGACTGAACAAAAATGGAAAATGACTTTGATTTTTGGAAGACTAGGTTGAAACCACCACGATGAATTTTGATTCTTTTAAAAGAACCATACTATAGAACTACAAGGTCTGAGAAATGGGCTTTAATAGCAATAATTGTGAAAATTTTGGAATTCTAGTTGATATTTCAATATGAATCATAAGTGGGGAAAAACTGAGTAAGTTTAGCCATTATGCATCTATCACAAGAGAGGATAAAGTCACACTGTAGTTTGCACTGTCAAAACCTACCTGGAATATCGTGATCAACTACAGGTCCCAATTTTAAGAAGGACATTGACAAATCATTACTCACCTAAAGAAAGGTGGAGCCAGGAATGGTGGCTTATGCCTGTAATCTTAGCACTTTGGAAGGCTGAGGTAGGAGGATTGCTTGAGTCCAGATTTTCAAGACCAGCCTGGGCAACAAAGTGAGACACTGCCTCTACAAAGTAAATAAAAAATTAGCCAGGCATGGTGGCATGTGCCTGTAGTCACAGTTACTTGGGAGGCTGAGGCAGGAGGATTGCTTGAGCTCAGGAGTTCAAGGCTGCTGTGAGCTATGATCACACTACTGCACTCCAGTCAGGGTGGACTCTGGTTCTAAATTTAAAAAAGAGAGACAGAGAGAAAGGTAAGGGTTTTGGATACACTTTTTAAAAAGAGAGATTGAAGCAGCTAGGTTTATCATAGTTGTCTTCATACATGGGAAGGGCTATCATGTCATAGATTAGAATAATTCTCTGTGGCCTAAGGTGTAGAAATAGTCCCAAAACATGGAAGATGCAATAAATACTCTTAAGTTAATCTAAGGAAAATATTTTACAAGCTAGAGACAGAGGCATCATATTTCAGCAGATCAATTGATTTGAGTGTTTGAAACATAAGGGAAAGATGTGGAAGAAATATATACATTTGGGAATCAGCCTATAGTTTAAATGATACAACTAGAGAGTGTGTGTAGATCAGATGTTCACTTCCCAGGATATATTTCATCCTAGGGTATCTTTAATCAGCTACAGGGAAGCCAAATTTTATTTGTATGTGCAATTCTCCAGGGAGATGATCTGTAATTAATAGTCCCCAGTGTTCTAAAGATCCCATAACCATAAAATTTAAACTTTCCTTACATGTAGTCAGACAAAAAAAAATTGACCAACAAAAGGGCACTTGAGGTGCACTAACTTTTAAAGTGCAGGTAGAGGAATGAGAAGAAACAACGAGAGAACCATAAGGACAACTGTGTAAAAATACAGTGACAGAATTCAATGAAAGGAAATTTAATGGTGACAGTGAACAGCAGTTTGAATGCTTTGGAAAGGTTTCATATGACAAAACTCAGAACATGCCTCGAAGAGGTGAGACATACATCTCAAACAAGGTAAATGATATGCAAAGCAACAACACAAGAGCTGTCAGGAAGCCAAGTGGCAGACCAATTTAAAATAAATGGTGCAGAAAAAGCTGTGAGGTCAGAAGAAGGAAAGTTTTAGTGGAGAGAGCTGAAGGTTGAAGGAAACCCTTGTACAGATGGTCGAACATAAGCTAGATTTGCAAGTCATTACACTTGTTATTTTATTCCAATGAATGGTATTTTTATAGTTAAACTTCTTTCATCTTATTCTGTCTCCTGAGTAAAAACACATCCTTCACAGAAGTACCTACATGCTTGAGGATGACTATTACGTCTCTCTCGACCTTCTTGCCTCTAATTTCAAGAATTCTTTCCAATGAAGAGCCCCACAGAACTTGATTAGAAGTCAGGATTTGACTTGAGAGGATATGAAGAGCCTCTTCTAGATTCTGTGTGAGTTGTATCATGACCCCCTGAAAAGTTTCAAGAATAGCATTTTGCATCACAATATTTCATGCAGAAAAGACTGGGAAAAGGAAAATGTAAGTCTCTTATGCTTGGTCTCTGGCCACAGCAGTGGAAATCCAGAGGAAGGGGCAGACCTGAGAAACACTGGCAAGGAAGGATTGCAGAGCTTGGTCATGAACAGGATGCATGATGGCTGAGATAGCAGAGATTGAACTCTCCTTCACTTTGTGATGGTTTTAGCAGCCCCAGTGCTCAGACGGGTGCAACTTGGATTAAAGACCAGCATTCAGTTGCCACATCTTTTTATTACACAAGCAGTACAGGCCTGTAAAAGACAACCATGGAAGGGAATATGAAAACTACAGAGCAAGGAATATTAAAAGAATCTTTTGACTGGATTTTGTTTTCTGGTTTCTGAAATGAAAGTGAAAGTGTCCAAAAGGATCTGAGGTGTCTCTTACAGAGTTTGGTTCAGAAAATCCTCTAAGGATTAGCTTAGGAAGCCCAAGGAACTGTATGTCAATCCTCTGCCTATCTGTTGTTTGTCATTGTTGTTTGTTTGTTTGTTTGTTTTTTGAGACAAGGTCTCACTCTGCCACCCAGGCTAGAGTATGGTGTGATCACAGCTCACCCCAGGCTCAAGCAATCCTCCTACTTCAGCCTCCTGAGTAGCTGAGACTACAAGAACACACTATTTATTTTTTTATTTTTTTATCTTTTTCATTTTATTTTTATTTTTATTTTGTAGAGACAGGGTTTTACCATGTTGCCCAGGCTGGTCTTGAACTCCTGGGCTCAAGCAGTTGTCCTGCCTTGGCCTCCCAAAGTGCTGGGATTACAGGCATGAACCACCACACTCAGCTCTCTGTCCATCTCTAAATGGGAACAGGAGAATAAAGAAGTGGGGGAAAAAGGGACACTTCACTCAGAAGAAAGGGCACTAATTACCTGGCACGTGTATCTGAAATGAAATTGACATTTGTTGAGCCTCTACTAGGGATCAGGCACTTAATGTACCTTGTTTACTGTCTTGGTTACTAATAGTCCTTGGAAAGACTCTTTTTCCTATGAAGAAATAAACAGCCTACCTGTACAGGATGCATCTGTCCTCTCTCAGAGAAATAATGTCTCAAGAAAAAGAATCATGAGCCTTTAGGGGAAAGGCTAGTTTCAGAATATAATCTGTGCAAAAACGAGGTTGAGGTTAGACCTTATGAGCAAAGCATATTTGTTCACAGTGGATAGAATCATAAGAGATCCTGTGGTCTCCTTCCTCTATGAAGATAATGTACTACTGTCATTATGCCATCCTTTTAAAACAAGGCACCCAGGCCCAGGTAGGAGAGCTTGGAACCGAGATGGCAACTTGCTTCCTGCTCTGTGATACCTCCTACCAGTTTTCTCCACCCTGCAAGTCTCCGCCAGAGTTTGTAAACCTGGAGTACCAGTGGCATATTTCACACCCTGACTTCTACATTTTGCAGGAATGTTGGAACGATTTCTACTGTGCATTCTCAGTAGAAATCAACTTGCATGCACTGACTTATTTGACCTCCATATATCTGACATTTTCCATCCCAGTTGAAAAGACAGGACTACTGTATATCACTACAGTTTCCTCAGAGTCCATGTGGAAGACTCAGTAATGGCAGACAGTGGGTAAACCACCTTCTCTCAGAGATGTAGCACTTGAAAGAGGTTGCTTGCTTCCAGAGCTTGCTGGAAAATAAATGTAGGTATATCCTTTCATGCTGGGTGGATTTAGCTGCATTCCCCAGGAGACTAATATTTCTTCTGAGGGTTATTTTCTTGAAATCCTTATGAATGTTTGAAAAGGGGTCCCTATAGAGAAAACTACCTCAGTCACATGCACAAGGGCCTCTGAATTATGTTGCAATTTCTAGTGTGAATGCTATGTTAGTGCAGTATCATGGGTGATGATGAAAATGCACCCAAGTCAAGAAATTTAAATTTATGATTTCAGCAACAGTCTTAACTTCTCCCACTCTCGTATGCTCAGTGCTTTATGTTATTGTAGTTCCAGTGAAATTTATGCCTCAGTGTGCATTGCAAGTGAGTTATGGCTACTCTGGGAATGTTAATTTTGCATTTCCTGACTTCTGTGTGTTCAAAGGGACAAGCTTTCAAAACTGGCCTACAAAATAGCACACCAGACCGGCTGATGCTGTGTACCTCCCTGTGCCTGTGGAATGGGAGTGAGAAGACCTCACGGCTGGGTCTTCTTTGTGTCTATTCCTAGGTCTATATTTTACAGGAGCATGGCTCAGGTGGGGAATGTCCTGACTTACGTGGGCATTCAATCCAGGCAAGAAGTATGAGGCAATGGAAAAGGAAGATCACATGGATTACTTGTTATTTCCTCTTCTTTTTCTTTAAAGACAGGGTCTTGCTCTGTCACCCAGGCTGGAGTGCAGTGGTGTGATCATAACTTACTATAACCTTGAACTCTTGGGCTTAAGTAACTTGTTGTTATTGATAGCTATCATTTATTGAGCACCTACTCTATGCCAGGAATTGTTCTAAATATTTCACTTTTGTGTTTCATGTTGCTTTTTATCAACCATTTGAGGCAGGTTTTATCATCCCAGCACTGAGTGAGATAGACAGTCGTAAGTTTGCTCAAGGTCACCTGACTAGTAGAGCCAGAATTCAGATCTAATTTTTTTTTTTTTTTTTTTTTTTTTTTTAGATAGAGTCTCGCTCTGTCACCCAGGCTGGAGTGCAGTGGCATGATCTCGGCTCATTGCAAGCTTTGCCTCCCGGGTTCAGGCCATTCTCCTGCCTCAGCCTCCTGAGTAGCTGGGACTACAGGCGCCTGTAACCACACCCAGCTGATTTTTTGTATTTTTAGTAGAGATGGGGTTTCACCATGTTAGCCAGGACGGTCTCGATCTCCTGACCTCGTAATCCACCTGCCTCAGCCTCCCAAAGTGCTGGGATTACAGGCGTGAGCCACCGCACCTGGCCTAGATCTAGTTCTACTGACCACAGTGTCCATGCTCTACCTGGGGCTTGCCTCTCCAGTCCCCAAGTCCTGAAATGCAATTTCAGCTCAGCCCTCACTAGCTGTGTAATCTTCACTAGGCCTTTAACCTTGGTTTCTTCATTGGTGAGACAAAGAACATGTTGGCATAAGTAGGATCAAGTTTAATTATGACTTTGCTATTTTCATTGGCCCTCTCTGTTAAAGACATCAAGCCCACAATTGTTGGTTCAGCCAAAGAGAAAGGACCAAGTAAGAAAGGTCTATCTATATTTATCATTGGTTACATGCTAATGAGGGCCAGGATTTTTGCCTGTTTTGTTCATATTTGTCCAGTGCCTCAAGGAGTGCTTAGTATAGAGACATTCAGTATTGTTTGCTGATTGAATAAATTATTTCCATTATGCCATCTCTCACCCCACAGTCTCTCTTCTGTTTCCTATCATCTTGGGCACAGTTGTGTGTTCTGGACGTTGGACATTTTCTGTCTTCTTTCAAAAATCGTCTTGCCCAATCACTACAGCAACTTACTTTCTGCTTAGGAACTGACATCTTGCTCCAGAAACAATGTAGTGTTTCTACTCTTGGGAATTTGCAAAGCAACAGATGTTTTCTGCATACTGTATCTAAACCTACAGCAATTTGAATAGTGAGACTTCCTGATACTGTGCCAGGCTCTGAGGAATAGATTTTGGAGACAGATATTTGGCACCCCTAAAATTTTAGTAGGCCTAGGTCCAGCCTTGTCCATGTCAGTGGCAGTTGGGCCAAATTCACCGAGTCAGACATTCCTGCCCTCAGGAGACCCCACCACCCCACAAGCTGTGGTTTCTAAGAAGCACTGAAGTTTGTATATCCAGCACCTTTGCAATTGTGTTAGTAACTTCTTCTGCCTTATGAAGAAGTTTTCTGAAATGCCTTACCCTTTCTGAAGGAGCTTTTCAGGTTCCAGACATTAATTCTTGTGCTTCTAGGTCCTATAGCCAACAATCAGCCTCAATACCCTTCCAATCATGTCCACATTACCATCCACTAAATTTGGGGCTCTCTGCTGCTTTGTGATGTTGTCATCTTTTTCTTGCTCTGCTGGAGCAGATGATCTCAATATCATTATCCTTATGGCAAGGCTTTAAAATTCACTCTTTCTAAAATGACTCATTGGCACTCCTATAAATGGTCCATTGCCTCTAGCTCATGGGGTCTCACTGCACTCTTCATTTCTTAGCAAGGCTGACTTCCTCCCAGAATGCTGTTCTTGCTACTGATAACTCGTAGACTCCCTCACTCCTCCCCTTCCCAGTTCCCTAAGTATACTTGCTCAGTTTTGTTCTGACATTAAAAAAGGCAAGGTTATGAAACTAGTGAAGAAGTAACTTTTAGTGGTGAAAACAAGACCTTGAGGTATAAATCACAACTTTGCCACTTAATATCTGGGTGAGAGGGAGCAAGTTGCTATTGCTCTTTTAGACCCAGTTTCTCATCTGTTAAGCTAGACAACGATGCCCTTTTTGTGGGGATTGGTCTATCATTGGTAAGTGCCCATTGAATGTTTCTTATTCCTAGTGAATAAGAGTCATACTGTAGATTTCCTGGAAGAAGTATTTTATTGACAATAAAAAAATAATAAAAGAGCTGTCATTCAGATTTTTTTTAAGGGGACTGAAGGGGGAAGAGACTGCAGAAAGAAATATTGTCATAATTGTGAAAGTTACTGTGTTTAGTAATTTGATTTTCTTTGTAATCAGTAAAGTAAAGAAACATATTTTGGTTTTTCAGTGTGTTTGTGAGTGTGTGTGCGTGTTTCATTTGAGCTTAAAGTTTCTTTTTCTTGTCAGAAGCAGTAAATTCATTCATCCCTTTCAACAAAATTTTAGAGAATGCCTATTGTGTGTCTTATACTCTGTAAAGTGCTGACTAATGCAGACTCCCATGCAGGCAAAACAGAAAATCACAATAAATGATTATAATTGTGACAAATGCCACCACAGTGTCTCATAGAGAGTTCATTTTTGCGGCCTCCTGCTTGTGTTACAGGAAACGGAAGCATTTATGGGAGATGTTCTGAAGGGGATTTCCCCCTGGCTCTTCTCCCTGTCAGAAGGGGACATCTCCTTTGAAGTGTCTCATATTATGGGAAGACAGAGCTATCCCGAAAGCAACTAGCTGAAGCTTCAGGCAGTTGTAGGGAAGGGAGGGCACTTGGGATTGTTGTCCTAATAATTTAAAGAACCCTCAGAAGATTTCAAAAGCCAGGGAGATGTGTGCCATGAATATGAAGCCAGTTTTTTGGTTTTTGATTTTTGTTTTCTCCACGCATTTGCATAGATGCAGCAGGGATGGATGACGGGTGGTGTGATGCCACTAGTGAATGATATCAAAGGAAAGAGCTCTGGGTAATCACCAGGGTTAGTCTATTTATCTGGATAGACTTGTTTAGACGTGTTTAAGTCTAAATAACTGTTGTTCGTTAGTTTGTTCTGGTAGCTGAATATATCTTTGGAATCTAAGATTCTATATGCACATATGTACATACATGTCCCTTTACGGGGAGTCCTTGTTCTTCAGCTAAATGCCATCTAACAACAAGCTAATTGAAAACAGTCTCAGTATCTAGGTCAGTGAATTAAATGGATTCCATGCCACCACCCATCCCCAACACAACACACACATACACACACACTGACACACTGCAGATACATTCTTACTTTTTTCTTTTTTTTGAAGATGAGATCTCCCTCTCTTACCCAGGCTATAGTGCAATGGTATGATCATAGCTCACTGCAGCCTCAAACTCCTGGGCTCGAGTGATCCTCCCACCTCAGCCTCCTGAGTGGCTGGGACTACAGGCAAGCACCACCATGCCTGGCTAATATTTTACTTTTATTTTGTGGAGACGGGGTATTTCTATGTTGCCCAGGCTGGTCTTGAACTTTGGGACTCAATAAATCTTCCCACTACAGCCTCCAAAAGTGCTAAGATTACAAGTGTGAGCCACCCACCATACCTGTCTCAGATACATTATTTTAGCAACCTTTCCTCGTTTAATTTTTGGGATAGTCCAAATTCTAAATGTTCTGCTTAATTTTTGGACATTGTGTCAAACCATGTTTCCTGATTTGGCACTTACAATTATACAATCTTTCCATGAATATTAAATCTCAGTTTTTCTCTAGGACATTCAACAGTTTCTTTAGTGGCATTGCTTTGCTGTCCCAGTAGTCCTGGTTTTCTTTTTGTCCTTGGTAGCCCCCATCAACTCTGCTTTTCAATATTCCCTAATGAAATACCTCTCCAGGGATTGGTAGTTCCCACCCTGATGTCACCATCTGACCCTAGAGACCTAAAGTAGTGTTACAGTGAGTAAGGTTGGAGTATGACAAGACAACCCTCTGGAGGTCATCCCAGTTCTGTAGTTTGTCTCCAGGTCCTTCTCATGAGTGGAACGTGAATAGCCAGGAAAGTAGAGGTTAGCTATTCCTATGATCTGAAGTTCTCCAATCTAATTGTGAATCTTGTTGTGCCACCTTGAATGAGTCACCCAATCCTCTGTGGCTCAGAGGATTGGGTATCCTCTGAAAAAGGGGGATACGATTTGTACCAGCTTCATGGTGTTGCTGCGAGGATGCGGTGAGTTAATACATTTAATTAGACCAGTGACTGGAAAATAGAAGGCACGATATAAGTATCTTCTTTTAATGTTATTACTGTTACTATCACTACTATAATTTATCAGTATTAGTAGAAGTGCTAAGGTGCAGTGACACAAGCCCTCTTAGAAAGCTCATATGAGCACAGGAAGGAAAGAAGAGAGAAAGTAAGAAGGCAACTTTAACAAAGACCAAAGCACTCCTTTTCCCTCCACACTGAACTACAGGTTAATGATGAGGTTATCATGACCCGGTTGGATCGCAAGGGCTGTTCCAGCAGCTGACATCTGTTCTAGAACCTATCCTTTTTTCTCCTTGTTTGCCTCTGCTTGTATGGCCGCCTCGCCCCGCACCACATTGCTAGCTGTCTCTCTTTACTCTGACTCAGCCAGCAGGCATCTCAAAACTCAACACAGGGAAATCCACAGCCAAGCATCACAACTTTATCTCTTATCTTTTCTTCTCACTCTTTGTGGTACAACGTTCCTTCCAATGCAGTTGTGGGTCTCTATTAACACTTCTGTGGCTTTCTCCCCACCCCATCAACTCTGTAACCAATCACTACATATGCACTGTAATTTAGGCTGGAATCTGAGCTTTGACTTTTACCAAGAAATTATGTATTTCTAAATATTGGCCTTTGGTTCTACTACTTGGGTCTAAAGGACATGTTCACATATTTCCTGTCTATTCAGATGACTGGTAACTTGGGTGATTAAATGTTTTTCAGATTGTTTTATTTTACTTAAACTCTAACCTCATTCTCTAATGCTTGAATTATTTTTTTTTTTCAAGGGATTGGCCAATTTGTGTTTGGTTGTCTAGGAAAAAAAGTGTCTGAGAGCGATTAGATGAAGCCAACTTGCTTTCAGAAAATGTAATTTTCTTAAGATACTGGAGCATGATGACTTCCTTTCTTTGACACAAATATGCCTTATCTAGACCTACTAATGAGATTAACCTAGAAAATCAACGTGCAAAATGGGGAGTTTGTTTTAAACTTTGACATACACCAGTTGAAAAATATTCTGAGAAATTTTTAACTAAAAAAAATTCAAGCCAGGTACATTGGTGCATGCCTGTAATCCCAGCTACTCAGGGGGCTGAGAAGTGATGATCACTTGGGACCAGTAGTGGAGGCCAGCTTAAGCAACATAGCAAGAGCCTTTCTCTAAAAAAAAAATTCAAGTGGTAACAGAGAGCAATTTAGTAAAAATCATTACATTTAGAATTTTCAAATATAAAAAGAAAAAAAAGAAAATGCTAGCTAAGGGAAAATAAAAGCAGCTTGCAGTCCACAGTGACTGCCAGTGTCAAGCAGGAACTTCATTGGCCTTGGACAGGGTGTTCTAGATGTCACAGTGTCAGGCAATCAACAGAGAGCTGTCTGATAACTGTAACTTTTGCCACAGTCCCTGGTCACAGCAGCTGATATGAAGGATGTATGATGAAAGTGTGTACATTATTAGGAATGCAGAAGTTAGCACAGCCAAATGCTAAATGGCAGGTGGACAGACAAAAAAAAATGTGCTTTTATTCTGTTCCAAGGTGCTTAATTTTGGTTAATCCTTTGCTTTCTACTGATCACACACAACCTTCTTCAATTCTAGACACCATTGCATATGGGCACTTAACACTTTTAAATATACTATGTATTGTGTCTTACTTATTTTATTTTCTGTTCCTTATCCCCCACTACTGTTGCGGGAAGTCAGGGACCCTGAATGGAGGGACTGGCTGAAGCCATGGCAGAAGAACATAAATCATGAACATTTCATGGACATTTATTAGTTCCCCAACTTAGTACTTTTATAATTTCTTATGCCTGTCTTTACTGCAATCTCTGAACATAAATTGTGAAGATTTCATGGACATTTATCACTTCCCCAATCAATACTCTTGTGATTTCCTATGCCTGTCTTTACATTAATCTCTTAATCCCGTCATCTTCGTAAGCTGAGGAGGATGTACGTCACCTCAGGACCCTGTGATGATTGCATTAACTGCACAAATTGTTTAAACAATATGAAATCTGGGCACCTTGAAAAAAGAACAGGATAACAGCGATGTTCAGGGAAAAAGAGAAATAACCATTAGGTCTGGCTGCCTGAGAGCTGGGCAGAACAGAGCCATATTTCTCTTCTTTCGAAAACAAATAGGAGAAATATCGCTGAATTCTTTTTCTCAGCAAGGAACAGCCCTGAGAAATAGAATCTGTGGCTAGGGGTAGGTCTCTAAAATGGCAGCTTTGGGAATGTCTATCTTTTACTGTTGTAGATAAGGGATTAAATAAGCCCTGGTCTCCTGTAGCACTCCCAGGCTTATTAGGACGAGGACATTCCCACCTAATAAATTTTGGTCAGATCGGTTGTCTGCTCTCAAACCCTGTCTCCTGATAAGATGTTATCAATGACAATGCATGCCCGAAACTTCATTAGCAATTTTAATTTCGCCCCAGTCCTGTGATCTCGCCCTGCCTCCATTTGCCTTGTGATATTTTATTACCTTATGAAGCATGTGATCTCTGTGACCCACACCCTATTCGTACACTCCCTCCCCTTTTGAAAATCACTAATAAAAACTTGCTGGTTTTGAGGCTTGGGGGGCATCACGGAACCTGCCAACATGTGACATCTCCCCTGGACACCCAGCTTTAAAATTTCTCTCTTTTGTACTCTTGCCCTTTATTTCTCAGACCAGCAAACACTTAGGGAAAATAGAAAAGGACCCATGTTGAAATATCAGGGGCTGAATTTCCCCCGATACACTACAATGTAAGCTCAGCTAGAGCAGGGGAGTTCCATCTGTTTTGTTCACTCCTATATCTCTCACCCAGAATAGTTAGTGCCTGGCACATAGTAGGTGCTCAATAAATATTGGTTGAGTAAGCATGTGATTTCCTTGCAGTTCCACAAACAAAACACTACTCACCTTAACCTCCAACAGAATACCCAGATTCCAGACACAATGATCTTTCTTAGAATCATGGATATTTTGAGCCTAAAGAAACTAGGAGGTTCTACAGTCCAATCCCTTAATTTTACTGATAAAGAGGCTGAAGTACAGAGTTTCAGCAGATTGCTCCAGCACATAACAAATCAAACAAATAACGAGGAATAGAAATTGAGACTTCTGGCCCACTGCTCTTTTCCCATTAATTTCAGCATAAATCCATTCCCATTGCTGAAATAGCAGTGGCCTCCTCCATCATAGGAGCATAACCCTTGGGAGTTCTCTTGGGTGAAGAGCTCCGTGACACTGAGCCTGCTCTGGGATCCTTTTGGTGGCTCATATGTTTTCCCAGTTGAAGACAATGAATTCCATGTGGTTGAAAGCTTTCATTCTACCTTCAAGTCTTCAGACATGCAGATTCTCCTCTCCCTCCCTCCACCAGATTCTAGCTGAAGCTCTACTCATCCCATGAAGTTTTGCCCCTAGAATCCAGCCCATATTGATGTCATGTTCCTCTGCTTTGCTGTAGTTGTAATAGGATGATAAATCCAAAGGCCTGTAGAGGCCAATTTAGTAAAGTAAATAAAGAAAACTGCCCAGGGTGAGAAATGAAAGCCCAGGATCACTAGATCCTTCCACTTTCAAAGAAGCTAGAGTTTCCCAGAGTTAAGTTCCCACCGTCACTGATCTCTTTAGCTTTTTGCTCCTTCCTTTCAGGAATTCAAAGGAAGAATGTGGTCTCCAGGGGCATTCTCAGCCCTACCATCTCCCCTCTGGGTGCCCTCCTTCACTGCGGTTCACCCTGTAGACATTATTCACATCACCACCAAGGTGATTCCCTCACAATGTGAACCTCAGTGTGAGGTGAACAGAGAGGACTCCCTGCTCCTCCTCTTTCAGACCCAGGAGCTGTCTTTAGCCCCCTTCTGAAGACCACCCTTTTCCTGTATTTCCATCCGGGCTTTGGTCAAGTAAGCTTTCCTAAATCCCTTAGAGACGAGGGCTCTTCTCCTTTCTGGGTCTAGGGCTACATCATTTTGCCTTCAGGTTTGAATTGCTGTTCCTTCAGCCTCACTTCTCACTGATTGCACTGTTTTCCCTGGAGATGGCTTTGAGGACATCCTGGAGGAGCCATGCTGGGGTGTCAGCCTGCCACCCTCCCCTGGGCAGCTGCCCTGCCTGCCTTCTTAACCTCACCTTGGACTTTCCTGTTTTCTCTCCCTTTCATTCATCTTTGCCAAGAGATGATTCTTTTAATACCCTGACTCTGGATCAAATTGTTTTCTATCTCCTGAAGCTTCTCTTCATTTGAGCTTCTCTTCACTTTTGACTTTTTTTGCTCATTGCCATTTGAAAACGGAGCTATTTCTACTTCTTTGAATTCTGAATGTTCTTCTAAGGGATCCAAATAACCATCAACATGTAAGAAAAGCTGCCTCTGCCTTTCTCTGAGTTCTTCTCTAATCACTGAGAGAACTATAGGATATACACAGTCATCTTTGAAAAACCCATCTCTTGGGTAGTCTCTTGACCTCCCAGTCCCTTTGTAGGAACATCTCTGCTGAAGCCTGTCCCTAGCACAGACAGGCTGTTCTTGCTTTAGAGTCTGAAATGTGTGCGTCTCTTTTCCTTGACTCAGAAGAAATGAATTTAAGAGATACATATTGTTTTAATCAAAAACTTTTTTTCATTTACCAGTAATACAGATAGTTTCAAGCTATCATCCTTTCTCTTCTTCCCTGGGACAAACATCACTTATTCCAGTAAGCAGGAAAGATATTTTATGGTGGCAATGACGCACATTTTATCAAGCTGTCAACTAAACTTTGTGAATTATTTGTATAGAGTATTTTGGTGTTGATGTCTGGGGGCAAGGTCAGGTCAGGATTGCTAAAGACGAGACTAGGAGACTTCATTAACCAGATTGTGAAGATTCTTGAATACCATATAAAAGGGTCTGGAATTTTATCTAGAGAGAACACATACATTTAGGTAAGAGTGCTAGGTTTTAGAATAAAATAATGTGATGGCAGGAAGGAAGATGATTTTTAAAGATCATTTTTAAAGATAGAAACTAGGATTAGGAAGACCAGCCATGGTCATGGATACAGAAAATAGTGACAGATTTGAGGGAAAGAATTGGCAGGATTTGAGGTAGGTGAGGAAAAGGGAGGGATTCTATTTGGTGGGGGGGTTTTCAGATATAAAGAGAAAGATGGATGATTTGAGAGCAGGGTGGTTGCTCTAAAGGTAAACTTTCAGATGGTTCTAAAGTCATCTCTGCAGTAGGCTATTTCTTCAGAGGTCTAGTGGAGTTCTCACAGACCACCAGGAGAACAAATGAAAAGTCTTGGTGGCTGAGGCCACCTCCTTTCCCCACTTTGTAAAACAGGAGGAATATAAGGGTGCCTTCGTGGGATAACTGTTCACAAAGCTACCTGAACTCTGGTTAGAAACACAAAGAAATTATAAATGTTTGAGTTGATTGATATGCTAATTACCCTGATTTGATAACTATACATTATACATATCAAAACTTCACTATGTACTCCATATATATCTGCAAGTTTATGTGTCAATTAAAATTTTTTTAAAATCTGTTAATTAGAGTCTATTGGAAATTTCACTACTGGCATTAAAAATCAGAGCCTGTGCTGCTGAAATTTATATTCTCCACTGGTAACCTAGGAATTGAAGTGCTGTTCAAGTTTTCAAAAACAAGCATGAAGCATTAAGAAAAATGCAATTGTCAACAGAAGGAAGTAAAATAGAAAGTAGATACAACTCCCTATGATCAGCCTGAGGTAGAGTCAGACCCTGGCCAAACCCACAGCAAACTTCATAAATTTAAAAATAATTTTCTAAGTGTTTACAAATCCATTGTATTATGATCTTTTTTAAAAAGGAAAAGTCATTGTATCCCTCTATTATCTAATGCTATCGATCATCTAACAGATACTCTTGAGGAAAAACATCTGTTAGTACCCCTGAGCATTCTTCATTGTACACTAAACACATGAGAATTCCCTTTCTTAAGTAATTGACCTTCATTATCATTGTGACATTATTCTTACTCTGGGAACCAAGCTCTCTGATTGGGAGTCCCACCTGGGTTAACCTTAGTCCCTATGGTTCCTTCCTTTAGCCAAGTTTTTGTTTGTTTTGTTTTGTTTTGTTTTGCTTCCAGGACTCTCCACCATCCCATTCATGTACCCCTCCCAGTAGGGGATTAGTGGCCACACCTGGCCTGCAAACCTGAAGATTTAAGATGTACAGTGTCGCTATTTGACCTTCATTTTTGGAGGCTATAGGATTTTAGAGTGATAGCTTTTCTCTTTCAACACTCTAAAGCTGTTGTATTTTTCTTTTCTGGTTTGCATTGTTTCTGATGAGGTCTGCAGTTTCCCTTATTTGTTTCATAGTATTATTTATTATTGTAAAGTTTCTTCTTTCCTCTGGCTGTTTGTAAGATTTTATTTTATCTTCTCTTTCTAGTAATTTTATTATGATGTATATTTATGTGGTTACTATTCTGGGGAGTTTGCCAAGATTCTTAGATCTGTTAGGTTACAGTTTTCAAAAAGTGTCAAACAATTTGTCCATTGGTTCTACAATTTTTTTTCTCCTTCTACCTTGTTTTGGACTTCAGTAATATATATGTTAGACTAATTATTATTGTCCTATGGGTCACTGGCTCTCTATTTCTTTATTTTTTTCAGTCTTTTTAAATATCTATTCCTCAGTTTGTATAACTTCTATTGCTCTATCTTTAAATTTACTAATTTTCTCTTTTACAGTATCTAATCAGCTGATAATTCTGTCTAGCATGCTGATAATTCTATCCATGGAATTTTTTTTATTTTCATAATTTTTAGCTGTAAAAGTTCTATTTTATTCTTTTTCAATCTTCTATTTTTCTCATTAGTTTCATGGTTATTCCTCTAAATCTATCAACATATTTATGAAAGCAATTGCAAAGTCTACTAAATTGATCATGTCTGTTATTTCTGGATCTATTTCTGCCATGAATATTTCTCCAGGTTATACTGAACATTTTTCTTTACATACCTCAACATTTTTGTTTGGATGTTGAATATTAAATTATCAGGTCTAGATTTTGTTGTCTTCTCCTTAAAGAACGTTGAACAATTTAGTTTTGGCAGATAATTAAGTAATTTGCAAATCAACTTGATCCTTTCAAGTCTACTTTTAAAATTTTGTTAGGGCAGATCTAGAGTAGCCTTTACCCTAGAGTTGGTTCAGCTCTAATACTAAGATATGATTCTTCTGGAGTCTCTCCTGAATATCTGAGTTTTTAGTGCATTGTCTCTAAGAACTTTAATGTCTCCCAACCCTGTGTAAGCTCTAGGAATTTGTCAGATTAAAACTCACCAGTAGTTTTGGCATACTATGTATGACAGTTTCACCCACACATGTCCAGTGTGCTACGGCATCAGGTCAAGTGGACTTAGATGCAGATTTCTGAAGTTCTACTTCTGTATACGTTTCTCTCCTCGGGTACTCTGTCATCTGAATTCCAACCTCCTTTGCCTCCTCTAATTTCAACATCTGTATTTTAAGTTAAGGGAGACCTTCCTGCTTTACTTGAATTTCTTTCCTTGTCCCATGATCTGGACATGGATTTCTAGGTAGAAATCCAGAGCCAATGCAGGGCTCACTGCATTTACCTTTTCTCATGGATCACAGTCCTGAACTTCATTTTATCAAAGATCTAAAAACAGCTATTTCATATTGTTTTTTAGTATTTTATTTATGATGCAAAGGCAAGTCCAGTAGAAGTTACTCTGATATGGCCAGAAGTGGAAATCTTATCTGCATAATGTATTAAAATTCAAGATTTACATAAAAATCCATATATA
Source organism: Pan troglodytes (assembly GCF_028858775.2). Classification (NCBI taxonomy): domain Eukaryota; kingdom Metazoa; phylum Chordata; class Mammalia; order Primates; family Hominidae; genus Pan; species Pan troglodytes. Next base: position 41,264,904 of record NC_072405.2, read on the forward strand.
TATATATATATATATATATATCTTTTTGAAAAGTAGAAAGATCTAAACAGTTCTACCTTTCATGAAATTTATTGACTGAAGTTGATTTGCAAGTGTCCACTTTTTGGTTGAATATGCATGCCCAAGTTTTCTCATTTCCACCAAGATAATGTCACTCATTTTGCCTGCTGCTTTTATTCTATAACTACAACCACAAATTTATTCTATAAAGTAATACTAGTCAGTATTTTTGATCAAATGATGACAATCTTTGCAATGCAGGTAAAAAAGCAAAACTTTAAAATGATAGCATTTTATACAATATTCCAAAACATATACCATCAAGCGTTACAGGAATATGCAAGATATGATGGTGGCACAAAGATAGCAATGAAACACATTTTAAATTGAATAAAAATTTTTAAGTATTTTGAGATGGCAATATTGAAGAGGAAGCTATCTAGCTACTTGTTTACCTGTAAGATAAATATGGTGAAAAGAAATTGTTGGAAGATGCTTACTAATGCACAGTTGTTAGCATATTGTTCCCAAAATGGCATTGATGATGATCATTAATCATGACTAGTTTGGCTGTTTTCATCCAAATCCTGTCCTATACTCTTTACTAAATCTGGATGTCCTGTTTTTGCAGCCCCATTAGCCTTCCAGATCCTTAGACTTAAACCTGCAGTCAAATTTTTTTTCTCCTTCCTCTTGATCCTTCCTATCCAGTAAATTGAGATTACTGACTTGAGGCTGGATGCTGTGGTTCACGCCTGTAATCCCAGAACTTTGGTAGGCTGAGGCGGGCAGATCACTTGAGGTCAGGAGTTCGAGCCCAGCCAGACCAACATGGTGAAACCCTGTTTCTACTAAAAATACAAAAATTAGCTGGGCGTGGTTGTGGGTGCCTGTAATCCCAGCTACTCGGGAGGCTGAGGCTGGAGAATTACTTGAACCCAACAGGAAGAGGTTGCAGTGAGCCGAAATCACACCACTGTACTCCAGCCTGGGTGACAGAGGTAGACTCCATCTCAAAAAAAAAAAAAAAATTACTGACTTGACCTTGACCTTCATAGTTTCTCTCCTATCTCTTCCTACTTTTTGTATTACCGATGTCTATCTTTGCTCAGTCTCTGCTTCCCCAGCTAGTTTCCACAATAAATATTGCCAAATATTAATCTTCCTAATGTAAACTGGGGTCATATTACTTCCCTGGTTACAAACCTTCTGTGTTTCCTCATGGTTTATAGAATGAACTAAAAACTTCCTAGTCTTTCAAGGTCTACCACAATTTAGCCACAGACTTGCTCTCATCTTATTTCTTACTATTCTCATTTATGTATATTACCTCGAAGATATCAAGAAATGTTAATTAGAGCTGAAATAAATAAGTATCCTAAAGAGGACTCGAATCTTTCAAATTCCTCCTTACTTTGTCCATGCCATTGCCTCTGTTTGATGTGTTTATACCAGTATTTTATGGGTCCAAACTCTACTGTTACTCAAAATTCAGCTCAGTTACTAACCCGTATATGTCTTCCCCATTTCCCCCATTTTAAAGCTTTTCTTCTGACTACGGGACAACTTTAGCAATTTATCTGTTTGTATTGAGTTGCAACTTATCACTTATTACCTTGTATTATTGTTATTTGCATACACATATATTCTTACATGTCTTGATAATGGATTCTTTCCCTGAAGGCAGGATTCAGGTTCATTATTCTGTCCTTTACATCCCCTTGCATGGTACCTTGTTGGTCCTTGATAAATATTAAGAGGATGAATACTTCTCTGAGTCCTGTGATGCAGTCTTCTAACACTATCACTTTCATTGCAAGTAAATATGTTGGTTACCAGAATAATCATATACATTTAGTATTTTTTCCTTCCGTTTACTTTTTAATATTCACATATATTCACGTTTATTATGGTAAGATTGAACTCTGACATTGTCCTCAGTATAATTTTGTGTTTTATAAGGGGCCTGATTTGAAAAAAAGAAGGAAGAGAAACCAAAGATCTGAAACCCACAGGCTCTTTTCTTAATCATGAATCTTGGCAGTGAGAGTTGCAATATGTTGCCACCTATTAATTAAATCTTTACTCTGGTGAATTGGCCAAGAGAGAGAACATTAAAAAAAAAAAAAGAAAGAAAATAACTAAGAAGGATGAGGAGGATAATAAGTCTAGGAAACCACTTGGGTAATCAGAAATTTTCATGTAGAAATACCCCAGCCATACCTTTTTCCTAGGGGCTGTGAGAAAACTGCAGGGAAGTCTGAAGGCCAAGAAAGAACCTAAAATTTTGGCTGGTGAGTCACCACTAAAATATTACATAGCCTCAAAACATGTTAATAAATAACACTGAACCAAAAGTAAGAGCCAATTATGAGCTTAATCAGAATCAGAGTGTAAGATATGGATGAAATTTTAGAGACCATCTAGATTTCAGAACATTGCTAATCGTTACTGAAAAACAGATCTCTTGGAACATCTGTTGACAGCTATGAACCCTGCCTTTAGGAAAATGCACATAAAAACAAAATTAGTCTTAGGCTGAGATCTTTTGATTCAGAGCACATTTCATCATTAAAGGCATGAAAAACACATTTCGGGAAGAGCTGGCAATCTGCTCAAGATCACATAGGAAGTTAGTGACAGGGAGGTAGTGTCTGAAAAGTGCCTACAGAACTCAAGCTCCAGTCTTGGGATTCATCCAACACATTTTCTCTCATGTGTAGTAGCATTCCATGCATAAAGTAATCGATTTTATTTGAGTAAAACTTGCTTAGTTTTTTGCTTTCTAGAAGGGAAACCAAAATAAAAATGTAATGTCTTTTGTGCTAGGCAGTATACTGGGTCCTTCCACATGTACCATTTTACTACTCCCACAGCCATAGATAATATTCTTATTTCACAACGAGGAAATGAATATTAAGAGAGATTAAGGTGACTTTCCCAAATCAATACAGATACTATAAAATAGGGTTTAGATATGAAGCCATAGCTCTACCTCAGTTTTGGTGATTTCTTTTTTCTATGCCTCCTTACCTTTCACTCTGCTATGCTGATTCTCTGGGAAGGCTTCTTTTGATCTGGCAAATGAAATAAGGCTTACTGATACTACTACAACAACAATGATTGCACACATTTAAAGACATAAGAACTTTATATAGAAAAGCCACCTACAGAACTGTTTGGGAATGTCTATATACCTTCTCTGGCACAATTTTTCCAGTTATTATTTGAGCTAAGTGTACCCATTTCTTTCCTCCCTGTTTAAAATATTATCCAGCACTGACCACACAGCCGGTAGAACTGTTTTGGAGAACCACCCATTAATATGTACCAAAAGCCTTAAAATTTTGCCTGCATTCTGTCCTGGGAATTCTACTTCTATTAATTTATCCTAAGGAAATCATTGACCAACAAATAGCTGACAAATGTATGAACATGAATGTCTAAAATAGTTTATTATGACTTAAAAATTATAATATGAAACAAACTAGGGATCTAGAAATAGAAAAGTATGGGATATTCATACAACGTTAAATATGCAGCCATTAGAAGTGATGTTGTAGATATATGTTTATTGAAATGTAAATATTCTCATGGTGTAATTTCATAGCTAAGGGTTGTATTGTACCTGAATTATTGTTTTTAAACTCTATTACATGACCATGTATTATTGACCTATTATTGATACATATATACATTGTTTCCATTTTTTAATGTACCATAATGATCTTCATGTGGGATCTAGGCAGTGACTCTACCTTGTTCACTTCTTTTCCAAATACCTTTCCTTCTAAAGGAAGGGGTCTCTATGCCTTTACTTTCGTCTTATGGGAACTTCCCTATGTGGCAATTTACATTCTATCCACACTACTGATAATGGTAAAACCTTATCATCTAGGTTAGTCAGATTTAGCACTTGAAATACAAAAGAGAGATTATGAAACTTAGAAACTCTCTTCCCCACTCACCAAACCTTGGCTTCCAAGACAATTTCTTTGCTGTGGAATCAAAAATTCTATTTTTGAAGTAGAAATCTGAATATTGGCTCTTTCTCTTTGAGCTTCTGCTTTAAAATCTTAATTTGTCCCCAGATCAATGGAGGCCTCCAGATGAACAGGTTACAAAGATATGGGAAAAGATAAAAGTATATTTATTCATATTTTAGCACACCAACATGGTGCATGTATACATATGTATGTAACAAATCTGCACATTGTGCGCATGTACCCTAGAACTTAAAGTATAATAATAAAAAATTAACCCCATTAATCATTAACTTTATTGTTTAATTTGAAAGGGAGAAGGATCTTTATAATGAGCTTTTCTATACAAGAACATGCTGTATCTTTTAAATTAGTTAGGTCTTCTTCTATATCCAAAAATATGTTATAATTTTCTTCACAAACATACATTTATTATCACATTTATTCCTAGGTAGCACAGAGTGGTGGTTGCTGTTGTAAGTGTGATCTTTTCCTTCTCCATTTTATTTTCAAATTATTGACAGTGTTTTGGAAAGGAATCTATTTTTTAAGTTCATCTTGCACATAGCTGCCTTGTTGAAATCTTTTATTTATTATTTTTGTTGGTTTGTTTTTGAGACAAAACAAACAGAGTCTCTTTCTGTTGCCTAGGTTGGAATGCAGTGGAGGGATCATGGCTCACTGCAGCCATGACCTTCTGGGCTCGAGTGATCCTCCCACCTCAGCCTCCCAAGTAGCTGGGACTACAGGTGCACACCACCACATCCAGCTAATTTTTTGCATTTTTTATAGAGAAGAGATTTCACCGTGCTGCCCAGGCTGGTCTAGAACTCCTGGGCTCCAGTGTTCCACCAGCCTCAGCCTCCCAAACTATTGGGATTACAGGTGGGAGCCACCACTCCTGGCTGAAATATTTTATCTTTTCCAATCTTTTTCTTAGACATTGTGAGTGATTCTTCTCTTGTATGCCCTAGATAGACAATAGTGACTATCTTATCTCTTTGTTTTGAATATCTGTTCCACTTATTTCTCATTGTGTGTTTTACATTAGTTAGAACCTTAGGGAAAATAAGAAAGTGTTGAAGTGTAGCTGTGATATAGGATAACTATATCACTTTTTTAAGCTTAAAAAAAACCCTTTACTATAAATGGCTAATAGTTTACGATTAGGTATCATGTTTCTGTTAGTTATCCATCCAGGCTATGGGATTTTCTTTCCGTTCCAAGTGACAAAGGATTTTAATTTTAAAAAGAATCAGAAATGGGTGATATCTATCATTAAGATAATCATATTTTTTCTCCCTTAGTTTTTAGCCTATTGAATTACATGGATGGATTTCCCAATGTTGAAACCTTCTTATATTCCTCAGTAAATCCTAATTGGTCACAGTATATTATTAGATTTAACTTGTGAATACTTTGGTATTTTGTATCATAGTGTTTGCTAGCAAGACTGGCCTATAGTTGGGATGATGTCCATCAATTTCTATGCTTTGGAATAGTTGATGTAACATAAGAATTATATTCTCCTGGATATTTTGGTACAATATAATGCCAAGGGAGAAAAGCAATTTATTGACCATTATGTATAATATGATCCGTTCTTGAAAATACAAATACACATATGACAAAATCTGGAGGAACATATCAAAGGTTAATAATATTTCTGAGAAGCTTCATTATTGTTGTTTTTTCTTGCTTTTTCTCAACTATAATTTTTAGTATGTCTATAGTGGATGCAGACATTCTGGGGGAAATATAGGAGGGTCAAATATTATATGGGGTAGAAATATAAAAAGCATGGTAGTTAGAAGCCACTGATTCTGGGAATATGCTCTGAGCTCTCCAAGCAAGAGCATCTTGCACTGAAGATTTCTGTGCCAAACTCTCTGCTCCCAGATAAGAGATCCCCGTTTCCAGAACCTGCACCCTATATCTGTACTCACCTCCAAATTTTGACCTGGCTCCTGCTAGTCTGACCCTTTTGTAGACCTTCTGATACCAGTCTCTTTATACATACTGCGTTTTTTTCCTGACGTTTGGGCATCTTTTGGCTATGGCAGGGCCCCCTGTACCCACTGTCCTCTCATGGCTTCATTCATGTGGTCATAACTCATCTCACTGCCTCTCAGTTGGGAGCTGACACTTGATTTGGTAAAGAAAACAGTGTGAGAGTGTCTGGGTCTCCTTTCTTTAGCCTTGTATCAAGCTGTTTCTCAGATATATACTTTGCTTCATCTGAATTAAAAAAAAACCCATGAGGAATCATGGCTACTAACTGAAATTTACTTTTATTTTTTGACTTGAAAGCAAAACAGTGGTTTTCCCAAGTGAGTCTATCGATACGGGATAAAGTACTGTAGCTTCAGAGTTCTTATTTGGTCTTTCCAAAGTTTTATACTTTAGAGTTAGGATTCTCAGTAGATTTTCTAGTCATTTAGAAATAACCCAGGGCAGCAAATATGATCTGCTTTAATAGGATGAACGAGTTTAGGCTACAGCACATTGCAGCTTGGGGAATCCTGCTCACCTTATCTATCCCTCTCTTTATGGTCTGCGGATACGGCATGGTGAGTATTCTCAGAATTGCCAAGTCTGCAAACACACTGCCACTTAAGCAGTGTCCTTGGTCAGAATGGTGCTTTCTCCCATATGTTCTCAGAGGACTGATAGAGGTGCCCCCCTGGAGTTATGAAAATTAAGTCTTCCCTTCTTTCTAGTCATTTGACATAAGGCAATTTTAGTCTCTGTGTCTCATGTTTAAGGGCCTTCCTCTGAAATCTGAAAAACTCGTTTTAAATTGTTAGGGTGTTGCAGTTTCTTACCATATTTCAGGCAAAGTTCTTCCCACTCGGGTCATCAGCCTCACCTTTGTGGGATTCCAAATTGAGTGACAATACAGTGTAGCAGTTAAGAAAATGGACTCTAGAATGGATTGCCTGGGTTCAAAATGGCCACCACAACTTTAATTGTGTCTACTTGACCAAATTAATTTTTCTTTTTTCACCCTTCTTTCTCAATCTGTAAAATTGGGGAAAATAATAGCACCTACTTTATTATGTTGTTGGGAAATGTAAATGAGAAAAATTTTTTAAAGTTCTAAGCAAGAGTGTCTGGCATATGGCAACTTGTCAGTAAGTGCTATCTCTTCTTATTTTCATCAAGTGAAGGTGTACCCAAGGCAATGTTCAGAAACATTGGCTCCTGGCACAGGAGTCATGCCCCAACCTCATTGCTCTCATTGTGCAAACACACCTTCCCTGTCCGTTGCAGAATTCCATACCTGCTCCACAGGCTCACAGTTTTGCTCTCCATAGCATCAGCTGAGAATCTGAAAACAAAACATCCTGTTCTCATAGTTTTTCAACCTCTTCATCTTCTGTGACCTTCTCTTTCACTCATGCCTTGCCATCCGCACTCATAACCGCACTGATTATCACTAGAAACTGTATCATCTTTTAATTTGTTAATTGATGCTCACTTCCTAACACAACATCCGCCCTTCCTCTTAACTTTCTAAAATGTCCTCACCTCCACAGGACTTGGACCTCATCCAATACTGCCTAATGCCCTCTCCCTATCATTTTCAGTCACTGAGTTCCTTCTGTTCTTCTCCTGTCTCCATATTCAGCTAGATTTTGTGATATTCCATTATGTTCCTGCTCTTGTCCAGCTCATCTTCCATTGTACCTCCTTCCAAAAATGCCAGCTCTTTGATAAATCTAACCTCCAGTACTCAGTGCTCAGGACACCTTAATGAAAATAAGGGGGAAAAAAGCTGAGATAAGTAGGTAGAACAAGAGAAAAGAAAAATCTCTGCCTAAGAGGGAAGGTATTCCAGATGATCTTGTTATGGGATTTTCATATATATATACATTCTAGCAATCTAACATGACAGCCTTAAATTGCTGACTCACAGCATTACTTAGAAATGAATTTGAACCTTGGAAAACTGCAGAGTTCAGTTTGTAATTTTCCAAACCTCTTGATCTCAAATTCAAAATGTAAATTTTATAAGATTAGGCTTCAAAAGACTTCACTGTAATATAGTACTTAACAGTTATTGGGAGGTGGAAGGGGCTGTATCATGTCTTCCATAATCACATATTTGGTCCTTTTCAAATATTCCAAAAAGCCATTTGAAAACGTAGTGTGTGTGTGTGTGTGTGTGTGTGTGTGTGTAGTTTGTATTAGGGAAGAAGTTAGAATACACCTTATGAGGAAAAAAGAAACAAAAAACACAAACAAATTTAGAGAAACAAATCATATTGATTGTTCATTATGTGCCATGTCTAATAGTCTCACTATATTTTAAAAAGAACTAGTTCCAGCTTTAAAAAAAAAATAAGAGAATAAGGCTCAAGTTCCTTTTCTCTCCATACAAGCTTGTTTTCTAAACTCAACTCACATATTTTTTTAAAAGACACTTTTTGCACACTGGATAAATGCCTCACTCTGCACTGAGTGGTGAAATGAGGGCAGGTCAGGGGGAGAGCTATGTCTGGCAATCCACCTGCCTCTGTTAAGAACTTTTATTATCCATGAAATTTATCTTTGGCACTTTCTTTTCTAAATAAATTTTCCATCTCTGCTTGCATCAGAAATGAAAAGACTGAAACCATATTCTTTGCCAGCTTTTTACTTTTTATGAAAACAGTTAGTACCTTTTACAAGAGAATTTAATTTGCAATGGTGTCTTCACTGCAAGTAGAGAGAATGAAGGAAGATAAAGGAAGACAAAGGAGAAGAAATGAGGATCAAGAGGGAACAGTTGGCAGAATAGCATCTACAGTGTGCCCAGCATCCTGCTCAGAGCTTTAGCAGGTGTCAGCAAACTATCGCAAGGACAAAAAACCAAACACCGCATGTTCTCACTCATAGGTGGGAATTGAACAATGAGAACATATGGACACAGGAAGGGGAAGATCATACACTGGGGACTGTTGTGGGATGGGGGGAGGGGGGAGGGATAGTATTAGGAGATATACCTAATGCTAAATGACGAGTTAATGGGTGCAGCACACCAACATGGCACATGTATACATATGTAACTAACCTGCACATTGTGCACATGTACCCTAAAACTTAAAGTATAATAATAATAAAATAAAAAATAAAAATATAAATAAAATAGAAAGTAAGATGTGGCCAGGCACGGTGGCTCACGCCTGTAATCCCAGCACTTCGGGAGGCTGAGGTGGGTGGATCACCTAAGGTCAGCAGTTCAAGACCAGCCTGGCCAACATGGTTGAAACCCCATCTCTACTAAAAATACAAAAATAAGCTGGGCCTCTTGGCGTGCACCTGTAATCCCAGCTACGCAGGAGGCTGAGGCAGGAGCATTGCTTGAACCTGGGAGGCGGAGATTGCAGTGAGCCAAGATGGTGTTATTAGACTCCAGCCTGGATGGCAGAGCAAAACTTCATCTCAAAATAAAAAAAAAAAAAAAAGGAAGTAAGATGCTTCCCCACCTGAAAGAAGACATATGGCTATCACACGCAGGTAGGCAATGAAGGTCACACCTCTGATGATTCTTCTTTTCTTTACTGTGAATCCACCCTGCCCCAGTCTCCTGCATATCCGGTCATTCAAGTGCACAAATAGGAAAATAGAACGTTAGAGAGGGAAAAGATCTTAGAGCTTCCCCTGCTCCTAACTTTATGTTTTATACAGATAAAGAAACTGAGACTCAGGGATGGGACACTTCGAGGACACAGAGTTGTTGACATTGCTGATTTGAACTAAAGCCTCTGACTTCTCTCCAAACTTTCTGATGGAGCATGAAAGCAAGAAATTATGGAGTAAAAATTATTCTTTCTAAGAAAATATATATATTTGATTCTTCTAATAGATCAGGGCCAGTAAACTACAGCCTCTGGACCACATCTGGCCTGCTGTTTTTGATAGTTTGTTAGATCACGGTCACACTCATAGAGTTTTGTATTGACGATGGCTGCTTTCATGCTACAACATAATTACAATGTAATTACAATGTAATGATGACAGCCTGTATACCTGCAAAGGTTAAAATATTTGCTACTTGTCCCTTTGTAGAAAAAATGTTTGCTGACCCTTAACCTAGCTTACTACTTTGTGAGGCCAGGGAATATCACTGCTTTGTCCACCACTGTATCCCTAGCATCTAGCTTGATGGGTCTTCAAAACTTTGTTTAATAAGAAATTGATAAATTAGATCAACTCAAATATCCAAGTGAATATTTGTAGAGTTGGATAAACAATGGAGAACTTTAAAGTGATCTGAGTGAACAGATAAGTTTTAGAGGCTTTGAAGATTTTGCAGTTTGAATTAATTTCTGCCCAAGTGCCATGTTTGTGCAGAGTAAACATAAGACTAGTACCTCCTGTCTAACTTAACTCTCCACTGTCCTTTATGACTGTCTTAGGTGTTGCTTGCCAAATATTCAAATTTTTCCCATTTGGGGCTGGGCCATGTGGCTAGTTTTAGTGGATGAGTTTAAGTGGAAGTTCACATATGTCATTTTCAAGCAGTGTAGTTCTTTGGTAAGACCCTCCAGAGTTCTGTGTTTTAGTCACAGTTACCAAAAATGCTCCCAATAGTGACCGATCTATCAACCTGGGCCCCTGATGCAGAAATGGGCAGGCAGAATGGAGGTCGCAGCTGAATCTCAATGACATGTAGTACAAGCCACAGATAATATTCCTTCCATATTTATTTGTATGCTAATTTTTCAAGAAAGCAAATGTCACCTCCCCACCTAAATACAAATCCCTTGACACCATCCAAAATCATGCTTATCACTCATTGAATTCCTCAAAACACCTCTTAACTTGATTTGAATGGATCACAGTCTTGATACATTATTTATTCAGTCTTTCAATAAGTCTTTAATGATGCCTACTATGTGTATGGAAGAGATTGACTAGTTGTTAATCAAACCTTTTTCCTTTTCCTCCTGGACATACAGTCAGACCACATTTCCCAGTCTCTCCTATAGCTACATGTAATCTTGTGACTGACTTCCAGCCAGTGAAATGTGGGTAGAGTAATTCTGAATGAGTTCTCTCCTGGCATGTAAAAATATCCTGCCTTGACTCCCACTTTGTTTCTTTCCTTATCTATTGATTTCCTTGTGATGATAGCAGAGCCTCCATCAGGCTAAGTTTCTGAAGGACTGTGTGGAGTAGAATCTCCAGTCCTTTCACATCCACCTACCATTTGGACTTTACTTGAATGAGGAATAAAGCTTTTATTGTGGTATGCCATCGAGAGTTAAGGTTTTAACTTTACAGCTGCTAGCATTACCTTAACTAAGAAAGCAATCTGGGAGTGAGGGATTACAACTTTTAACATATGGTCAGGAAGTTCTCATTGAGAAGGTGACATTGGAGCAAACTTGTAAGAGCAGAGGGAGAAGCCGTGTAAACATGTGGAGAAAGAATGGTCTAGGCAGAGGGAACGGTGTGTGCAAAGTCCCTGAGGCAAAAGCACGCCTGGCATGGTCAAGGATGGCAGTCAGCTCAGTGTGATTTAAACAAAGGATGGTGGATGAAGTAAATGAGAGCAGAAAGATGTTGCCAGATTTTACAGCGCTTGACAACTTTATAATACAATTCTAGCCACTGAAACTAGGCTTGTAGTTTATATGCCCAAAGGGCATTTTTTATTTTTTATTTTTTTGAGATGGAGTCTCACTTTGTCACCCAGGCTGGAGTGCAGTGGCATGATCTCGGCTCACTGCAACCTCTGCCTCCCAGGTTCAAATGATTCTCCTGTCTCAGCCTCCTGAGTAGCTGGGATTACAGGCATGTACCACCATACCCAGCTAATTTTTGTATTTTTAGTAGAGATGGGGTTTCACCATTTTGGCCAGGCTGGTCTTGAACTCCTGACCTCAGTGATCCACCCGCCTCGGCCTTCCAAAGATCTGGGATTATAGGCGTGAGCCACCGCTCCAGGCCCCATTGTGCTCTTTTTCAAGCCCATGCTGAATCATATGACTGCATCTGAGTATCTTATACTAAATGATAAAATAAATGATAGTATAAATGAGCTCTCCTTGTTATAATATTATGGCACACTTTTAAGCTTCATACTCCATTTTAACTTTCCTTTGCAAGTATACCAAAATTCTGTGCTCATATAGATTCAGAGAATGGAGTTCATACAACTTACTATTTCCTATAAATCAGGATATAGGCACAACTAAATCATGACTTTTCCTACAAGAAGGGAGAAAAACTTAAAATCCCTCCATACCTCATACAGACTCATAGGATGTTAGTGATTGCTGTCAGTGCAATGGGAGGTCAATATGAGATTCTCCAAATATTTCATTCCACTCTGGAGTTTGTGTTAACAATTGTCTTTTCAGGTGAGCTTAAGGTAAAAAAAGGTAACTGAATGCCTGTTCTTCTATTCCCTAAATATAATTAAGTCAAGAGGCTTACTGGACATGGCCATTAGTATTAGTTTTCTGTCATCTTAATATCTAAATAGCATAAAATTAAGTAGTTTACTGTAGTTACAAAATGACCAGTAGTAGAAAAATGAATGAGCAAATGCTGCAAATAGAAAATTTATAAAAGGAGAAAGTAAAATGCCTAGTATGTAACTGAAAAATATCTAATTGGCACAGTAATAAAAACTTCAGGGATGTACACCATTTTAAAAAGTATCAATTTGGTAAATTTAAATAAATCATAATGACCCTTTTAGACCAACATAGGAAAATTGCTCTCTCATACAATAGTGGTATAACAATGTAAACCAAAAAAAAAGAGAGAGCAATTTGGAAATATATACTGAAATTCTTAAAAGTATACATGATTCCTAGCTCTGCCCACTGAGAAGGCCTAGAATTAATACAACTCTAGTGGCAATGAGCACAACTAGTGCATAGATCTTGGTTAGTCAATACCATTCACCAGTCAAAGAAACCAAGGCTCCTTGAAGAAATGGTTGATTTGGGGGCTGAGCAGAAAAAACACAAAGTAAGAAACCTGAAGCACCCCACAGTGCCAGAAAGTTAGAAAAGAGAAACAAAGAATGTAGGACCCCAAACTGAAAGAGTTGGCCAAAGGCAGAAAACATGAGAAACAAATAAATAAAGACTGTATTGGATTGTAAGTCAAAGAATCAATAAATGTTTTGGATCCATACTAATGACCAGTCAAGCAAGTAACCAATCATTTAATTGAGAAGAGGAAATCTCTTACATGAGAATTCCAAGCAATGTATGCGGTGGACTTAGTGACTTGGTTCCAAAGAATAAAGTATGGAAATAGAAAAATTGTAGCTGTGGAAAAATCTGGCAGACACCACTTTAACCAAGTGGTAAAGATGAAGATTACCAGTAATAAGTCGTGATGACATCAGGTGCTCTCTTATATGATGCAATGAGAGGATTACCACAACTCTCTTCCCTCAAATACTAATAATCCTAGTCTAATAATGGCAAAACATCAGATAAACCCCAAATGAGGGATGTTCAGCTAAATACCTGATAAGTTCTCTTCAAAAACATTAAGGTCTTGTAACTTAAGGAAAGCCTAAGTTGTCACAGACTTTAGGTGACAAAGGAGACACGAGGACTAATGGAATATAGGATCCTGGATTGGATCCTGGAAGATGGAAGGTCAATGTATGGAAAAACTGGTGAAATCTTAATAAAGTCTATAGTTTAGAAAAAAACAATTTGATCAAGCAGTATTACTCCTAGGTAATTATCCTGTGGAAACTCTTATGATGTATGATATCAGTTCTCAAACTTTAGCATGTAACAGAATCACCTGCAGGGACTGCTATAATCAGATTTCTGGGCTCCGCTCCCAGAATTGTTATCCAATATATCTGCAGGGAGCAAGGGCCGGAGAATTTGTATTTCTAACCAGTTTTCAGGTGCTGCTGCTCAACTGATCTGGGAATCTTACTTTGATAAACCCTGACATATGCAAACATTTGCTATAAGAATATTTACTGTCATAATTATGTATTGGATTACATAATTTTTCTTCTCTTCTCTTCTCTTCTTTTCTTTTTTTGAGACAGGGTCTCACTCTATCGCCCAAGCTAGAGTCCAGTGGCATAATCTAGGCTCACTGCAACCTCCGCCTCCTGGGTTCAAGTGATACTCCTGCCTCAACCTCTCGAGTAGCTGGGATTACAGGCACCTGCTACCACACCCAGCTAATGTTTGTATTTTTGGTAGAGATGGGGTTTTGCCATATAGCTCAGGCTGGTGTGGAACTCCTGGTCACAAGTAATCTGCCCACCTCAACCTCCCAAAGTGCTGGGATTACAAGCGTGAGCCACCGTGTCCGGCCATTTACTATCTTTTTCTTATTAATGTTTTCAAACATTTAAAAATATTTTCAAATGCTTCTATAATATTTGTACTGCTTTTGCAGTAAGATAAAAATATTAGTTTAAGTTAAAAAGGCAACCCTTTCTGACATGATGCTCTTAATATTTAGATGAGATTTTTGTGTTTTTGAAGGATGGCTGATGCACAGGGAATGCTTTTAGTGGCTGCTTTTTAAAACTAATGTTCAATTCATTAAAGTGACAAATTAAAAACCCTAGTTTTCCCTTAAGCTTTTAAGTTTAACCTAAAAATAACATTATCACAGTTATAAGTCTACTGATACTTAAGAGTCATTTCCAAGAGAACTAATTAATATTTTGACACTCTTCTGAATATTCTGTCCCATTTACAAACATAGCTAAACTGCCTTAAAATAATTTAAACTTCATTTATAAATTTAATATAATAGATTCTATTACTATATATTTTAAATATCTGTTCAACAAGCAAAACTTTCCCAGATCCTTTGACATTGCAAGTTAATGTATTAAATTATACTTTAAAAATATAATATAATCTCAAGTTCTTTAAAATAGCCTAACATTATTTATAAACAGTCAAAATCTCATACATTTCAACTTAAAATTCCAAGTCTAAACTGAATGACTCAACTACATGTTTTATGTTTCCTCACAAAGCTAATCTTTTAGAATTTTAAAATGCCAAATTCTTTTAAATGTGACAATCATTCGAAATGCCGGAAACCCAGATTATTCCTAAACCTAACATAAATGATCAGTTCGATGGCTCTGATTTAGTTTTTTGTATATGTGCTGTTGTGGGCTGTCTTGTATGTCCAGCCTCAACCCTCAAATTCATATGTTGACATCCAAACCCTCACTATCTCAGTATATGACCTTATCTAGAGATGGGGTCTTTACAGACCTTAAGATTAAGTTAAAATGAGGGAACAGAGAGTGATACCATAAAAAGGTGGGAAGAATGCACTTTGAAGACCATGTTGGCCATTTCACAAGTTGGGGAGAGCAGGTGAGCTGAGAGCTGATAACTGAAAGGAAGTCAGTATGAAGCAGCAAAAAGAACTTAGCTCCTCATTGGGAGGAGTGAAATGTGTTAATAGACAAACACCCTAGTGAAGTTAATGTATTCATCCATTCCACATGTAAAACCCACTCATCTGGGATAAGTGACATTATCTAGCAGAGTCCACTGTTAGCATATTCATAATCCCTGAGTAACTGAGAAAGAGTTTCTCTGAGCCCCTGTATTGGTTTCTTTTTCTTCTTTGTTTTGCTTCCCCACTCCCCTAAAGATCCTGCCTGGAATTGCCTCTCAAACTACATGCACTCAAGTCCTTGGTTTGATATTCCAATCTATGACAGTAATGCACATTTATAAAATTGTATCTGGAGAGAGAAAGCTAAGCTGGATATTTTGGGGGATGGTGGTAAGGGAGCAATCTCCTATTGTTGTAGTATAAAAAAACAGTGAATTTGGAGTCGGAAAACTTGTATTGGAATCTTAATTCTATCACATATTAGATCAGTGCACTTGGGAAATGGACCTCTTTGAATCCCCAAATCCTACTTTATAAAATGAAGGTAATAAATGATTATCAAATGAGGTAATCTATGCCAAAGTGTCAAGCACATAGTAGGTACTTAGGAAATAGGAATTTCCTTTCTCATTGTTTATATATTTGTGTTATTGATACATAGTTGAAAAGATAATGTGATGTTGTAGAGAGAAAATGTTCTATATCAAACAAACTTACATTTAACTTCAGTCCTGGCTTCAGACCATGATCCTGGGTCCAGTATTCAATAATAGAAATAGTAGCTTTCCCCTCTTCCAGAACTAAGATTATTAAAGGCCTTTGTATTAAAGAGATAGAGAGATTTTACTCTAACAGATGTCCAGATGTGTATGATGTAATCTGAATTGTAATGTGGAATTAAAATATTGCATACTATGATCCCATCCATCAATTCAAACACCCCTCTTCAATTTGATGTTAAAAGCTTTATTACTTTATGATTGTGGAAAATTTGTAGACAACATATTAGAACAAAAATCCATTGCAATGTGTTAGCACAAATCTGAATTTTAGGCTCAATAGGCCAGTCTTTTGAAATAGATTTATCAAGTGACTTGTATCTGAATGGTTAATCAGGTGTATTGATAATGCTGGACAACTCAGAGCCATATTGTATATGCAATATCCACACACATATACACACATACTAGGGTATTTATTTAACATGTATATGATTGTTAGTTTATGTCAGTCACTTTAGTTCCAAGAATCAAAGAACTTGGCCCTATTAGCCAGAACTTAATTGTCTTGGTCACTTATCCCTGCTGAAGACAGAATGATTATTAATCCTGAATTTTATAAGGGTCCATTCACTGAGATTGGCAATGTGTTCCTAATTTTAAAAATCATTGATTTTACTCTATTCAAGCAAATGTTAATTTGGATGTAGAACTTGAAGGCTTAACTTTGTCACACTGATCATTGGGCTTTGCAGGGATTAAAAACTAAATGTGAAAATTCTCTCAGTGAAGTTGTGTTGAATTCAATTTTGAGCTATTACCTGTACATGGAAAACATGAATAATGAAATAATAGTAGGTATTTTAAAAAGAACACATATTTTATGGCATTATCCTAAATACTTTATGCACAACATAGCAATATATTCTCATAACCAGCATATAGAGTAAGGCCATCCCATTTTCAGTGAGAAAACAGAGGTTATGGGAAGAGAAATTATTATCCATGGCCTTGTGCTAATAGATGTTAGAATGGGGCTTTGGAACCGATACCATTGACTTCAAAATTTTTGTACTCACTAGTACCCTATAATGATTCGTGATCAAACAAAATTTTACCTAAAATTCCAAGAGTCTCACAGCCTTCCAATCTTGTGCCTGGGCCCAAGGACTCTGGGCCAAGAATCTTTTTACTAGTTGCTGCCACTCATGCATGCCCCAGCTTCTCGGCTTCTCCAGAGTTTAATCCCTTCATTAAAAACCACCATTGTTTTTTTTTGTTTTTTTATTTGAAAAGATGTTTTATTATTTTTTTCTCCATGCCTTCCATCTTTTCAGCCCAATGGGAATTTCTTCCCTTGAACGGTTCTAAAGAATCACAGCATTAGAGATAGGAATTATTAGGTTATTTAAGCTATCTTTCTGCTGATGAGGAGCTATTCCTGTAGTACAATTTTTTTTTTAATAGTGTAAAACTGAGCATGCTTTCCCTGGTGGTCTGTGGGTGAAGACTGCAGTGTAGGAGGAGATTGGACAGCCTAGTCATCCCTCTTATTTTTGAGCCTTCTGCTTGGGCACTCAGCAGCCTGTTTCTGAAGGGAAGTCCAACTATGGAAGTTGCAACACTTAGTCAAGAACCATGTATGCACAAAGATGTCTGGACACCAAACCAAATACACTGTGATTAAAAATACAAGTCACAGCCAGAATAACATGGCACTGTATAATGTGTTACATTCTAGAACTCTACAAACATGGGAAATCCAAGTCAACAGTTTTTAAAACCTGCATGGAATTGTCTTTATGTTAACTTCCCAGAACCCCTTCATCAGTATGTCAGTATTTCCAGAAACCACATTAACATAAAGTAGATTGGTGCTGTCTTGAGTTTTATCTGGACAGATGCTCTTCTTATGTCTTAGTGTCTACTTATATGCGAAAATTCAAAAGTTTTATTGGTTTGCTTTTCCCATTTTGAGTCTAAATAAAAATGTTCAGCCATATCTATTTAAAAAAAAAACACCATTGTTCGCTTCTGTTGACAAATTTGAGATGTCCTTTTTGATTTTGACATGAAGGGACCCTGGATAAGGCCTCATCTCCTTTCTAGCTCCATTCCCTTATGGGCTTTGTCTCCACTTCAGAACTACATGACTTCCAATTCAGTCAAACAGAGCTTCTTGCTATTCTCCCTGTACCAGCTTCTGAGGGCTGCGGTAACAAAGGCCCACAGACTGGGCGGCTTAAACAGCAGAAACGTATTGCCTCACAGTTCTGGAGGCGGAAGCCTGAGATCAACATGACAGCAGGGCTGGTTCCTCCTGAGGGCCATCAGGGAGGAATCTGTTCCAGGTCTCTCCTTCAACTTCTAGTGCTTCGCTGGCAATCTTTGGTGTTCCTTGGTTCCTGCTGCACCCTACCCCCAATCTCTACACTCATCTTCACATGGTATTCTCCTTCCATGCTTGTCTTTGTCGAAATTTCCCTGTTTTATAAGGACACCAGTCATACTGGATTAGGGGCTCACCTTATTCCAGTATGACTTCATCCCATCATCCTAATTACACCGTCAATGACCCTATTTCTTTTTTTTTTCTTTTTTTTTTTTTGAGACAGAGTCTCGCTCTGTTGCCCAGGCTGGAGTGTAGTGGGGTGATCTTGGCTCACTGCAACCTCTGCCTCCTGGGTTCAAGTGATTCTCCTGCCTCAGCCTCTGAGTAGTTGGGATTATAGGCACCCGCCACCACCCCTGGATAATTTTTGTATTTTCAATAGAAATGGGGTTTGATTATGTTGGCCAGGCTGATCTTGAACTCCTGACCTCAAGTGATCCTCCCACCTCGGCCTCCCAAAGTGCTGGGATTACAGGCGTGAGCCACTGCGCCCAGCCCCAATGACCCTATTTCTAACTAA
This sequence comes from Pan troglodytes, assembly GCF_028858775.2. Taxonomy (NCBI): domain Eukaryota; kingdom Metazoa; phylum Chordata; class Mammalia; order Primates; family Hominidae; genus Pan; species Pan troglodytes. The sequence continues at coordinate 41,283,882 of NC_072405.2, forward strand.
GGTCACATTCCATGGCACTGGGGCTAGAGCCTCAACATATGACTTTCAGGCAAACACAATTCAAACTATAACACCTCCTGGTACACCAAACAGTTCTGTGTTTTCAGCCCCAGAGGATGCTCTTTTAGGCTGTTCTTTCCCTACTACTTTAGAGTGAATTTCTAGTCAACATTTAAGGCTGTCCCCAAAGTAAATGTTTTTGCAAAGACATCTCTAACTCTTGCAGGTTGTTGGTTACCATTTCCAAACCTGAAGGATGCTCTTCTTGATCTGATAGCCCTCCTTACATGTGAGGGTGTAAGTTGTCATTTCTTTTGAAACAGTAAGCCCTTCAAGGGCTGTATCCATGTCTTTTTCACTTCTGTCTCTTTAGTGCTATCACGGTGTCTGGCACACAGTGAGTGACCAGTAAAAGTTGTGGAGTGAGTAAAGCAAACATTCTCCTTACTATATTAGGGTCCTCCTAACTTTCTGGTAAAGGAGGAGTAAGGGGTGGTCTTCTTGAGACTATTAATCTTACAAAATATGAGACTTCATGTTTAAGGATATGGGTACTGAAAACTTTTGCTTTGCTAAATAAAATAAAAGAGCTAAGATGATATTTCTGGTGAAATTGTCTGATGGCATTTCTCATGTTCAGTGTCTAAAATTTGCCAAGCTTCAGCTTCGTGCGGTCTCTCCCACTTCCTGGCTGGTGTTTAGCCATTCCAGAGGTCGACCAGATGCTTGCACAGCTGTCTTGTGTGCTCTTGACACTTTCCAAAGTTAGGCTACACATCAGGACTGAGAAGCTATGAACTTTCCTGGTAATTTTTCCAGGGCCTGCCATCTCAATATGTGTCTTGCTTGTTGGTATCCACAGGCTCATACCAGTTGGAATTTGAAGGCAAATCCCAGCTAAGTACCTCATTCGAGGTGGAAACTGTAATGATAAATGCGTGACTCCATTGAGCAGAGTCTCTGTGGTGGAAACACAGTGATGAATGCAATTCTGAGTTCTATCAGTCCTACTGGGATACAAGTTGTTTAGTAGTCACAAATGGCTTAGCCATAATGCAGTCAGCATTCCCAAAGTAAAGCATTTCCATTCCTGTCACTACAAAGGATAAATTAGCTCCTACAAGGGAGGGAATAGAAATAGCTCCTCAAACACTGTCTTTAAGAGATTGCTTAAAACCCTTACCATGACTGTCTCCATCACAGACAGCTGTGTTATTTGTTGATTTTAATACTGATGATTTGCATTCATGTAATAAGGACTCAGAATTACTTTACAAATAGTCTCATTACACCTTACACTGCTGTTGCAAAGTAAGTACATGGTTAATTGTATTTTGTTCATTTTTCTAGGCAGGATCATGAGCCATTGAGTTTAATTTACCTAGAGCATACACTGATTTAATAATACACAAGACTGAGAAAACAACTGCAAAGTAATGTGGTTTATTTTCTTAACAGACATTCTAGAAATTCAATATCACAATCTAGAATATAAATGAAATGTCCTTATTTAAATGTTGCTGACATTGCCAGAATTTAGCTTTGGGTAGCCTTAGTGGTAAAAGTGCATGATTTGTCCTTTGGCATTTTAGAAATGGTCAGACGACATCCAGAACCAAGTCTGGTGAATACAGTGTGTGGCCCCACTGCCTGACAGAGATTGGCGATCAGAAATAAAACACTGATTTCTATTCAGGTATACCTTCTAATGTGGCTGTTCTGCAAATTTTCACATTGCCTGAAATGTTTTCAAATACAGCAGCATTACTGGAAAAAGTGTATACAGCCTCTCAAGAGATGTGTATGATAAGTCAGCATTTGAATATATAGGTTTGGGTATATTTTCTCTTAATAGCCCCTTGGCCAGGCACAGTGGCTCACACCTTTAATCTCAGCACTTTGGGAGGTCGAGGTGGGAGGATCACTTGAGGTCAGGAGTTCAAGACCAGCCGGGCCAACATGGTGAAACCCCATCACTAATAAAAATACAAAAATTAGCCATGTGTGGGGGCACGCACCTGTAATCCCAGCTACTCAGGAGGCTGGGCAGGAGAATCACTTGAACCCAGGAGGCAGAGGTTGCAGTGAGCCAAGATCACACCACTGCACTCCAGCCTGGGTGATAGAGCAGGACTCCATCTGAAAAAAAAATAAAAATAAAAATAAATAAATAAATAAATAAATAAATAACATAGCCCCTCAACCCCACTCCCATCTCACTTGCCCTACCACCATCAATGATTTGGTCTCAATTCTTCCTGTACCCATAAAAAGGGTTTCTGAGTTTGTATACCCATTTTAGAGTTCCATGCCTCTGAGAACACACTACACCTCCTGTCCAACTTAAATATTTGCTTCTTACATTACACTCCAGTTTTGGTATCTGTTGTAGACTCAGACCCTGACTAAGGAATGGATCAGCCCAGAAGATGTCTAGGATGCTAATCTTTGTGGAGTGCCAAACGTTACAAGTGTGACCAAACCTTTCTGAAAAGGAAAGGAGACTGAGAAAATTGTAACTGCTCAAATTCCTCTTCTTACTCTACTAATAAAAGCCAATGCTTATATGTAGTCCAGTCTGTAGCAGGCATTGTTAGAAGTGAATAAACTTTATTAACTTCTTTAAATCTCACAACTTAATGATGTAGATATGATTATTATTCTCATTTTACAGATGAGGGAACTGAGGCAGAGAGAGGTTAAAAAGTAGCATGGCTAGGAAGTGCCATATCTCATATGATGAATACTAAAGTTACTATGGAAAATACTTCAAAAATCTCTTTAAGAAATGCCCGAAACCACTGCCCCACCAGGTTGTATTTGAGAATCGTAACATGTTCATTTCATTTAGCTCCTCACTAAGGAGGATAAGCCCAGAGGGCAGCTGGGGTTTTTGCTTGGCTGAGGGTATGTACATTCTGTGGCCAGAACTGATTGTTCAGGGCAAGGAAGAGAGTAAGCCCAGCTGCCTGCTGCCAGGCCCTTCTCTGTCCTTCCCCCAGGCAGCTCTCAATTTCTTCTCCAAATCAATGTGAACAAATGACCCAAGTATGCACGTTGGAAAGGGTAGCAGTGTATTAGTCTGCTTGGGGTGTTAAATTATTAGCCTGCATGAAGAGCCTATATATCTTTGTCAGAAGCTGCTCAGGTTGAATGTATTTTCATGAAATTAGGCCCTGAAATAATTCAAAAAAGGAAAGGAGAGATAGAACGGCAGAAAGTTCAGAGCACAAGTGATACAGGCACTAGCATTACGTCCTGATGATAGGATGGGACTTGTCTCTCTAAGCCACGAGAACTCCCACCAAGAGACTGTGGAATGGGCTTTGTTGGCTTGTTTTTGTCCTGTGGGAGAGAAGCTCGGCTGTGGTTGTACTGCCTTATGACACTGGGGTGTTTGCTGAAGTGGTGGAACCTTTTTCCTCCTCAGGAAAATCTAAGTTCTTCACATCAAGATTCTCAAAGAATTTTACATACATGCAGCTGAACTAGGCCATCATTAGGCCAGAAACATAGAAATGGAGTTTTATGTTAGGAAGAGATTGCCATGCCTGCATTAAGGAACTTGACTCAGGCCAACAGAGATATGCTACATAGAAAGTTTATCAGCAGGCTGGGCACAGTGGCTCATGCTTGTAATCCCAGCACTTTGGGAGGCTGAAGTGGGCGGATTGCTTGAGGTCAGCAGATTTTTATGGATGCACCATAAAGAATGTGTCATAATTACATTATCTTCCCTTCCTAATATCCACACTATCCCCGTGGACCCACTCTGCCAGCAACTACTGTTTCTTCAAATTTGTCTTGCTTTTTGCATAAAGAACTGTTTTCTTAAAGTCCTGTTTCTGTTTAGGAAACTCTCATGAATCCAGATGACGCTGAAATATAAACCCCAATGGTATGTATTTCCAAGCTTCCGACAAATATATTGCTCTGTATTCTCAACTAGCTTAACTTTGATCCCTAACTAAAAAATGTTTGCTGGTCCCATCAACATATGCATTTATGAGATCACCAATAAGATAGTATGATTTCAGGGGGTCTAGGAAAGGTGGTAATCCCCATATATTTCTCTCATTCACTTGGATGTAGCCTGCTATTTCATTATTAGCATTTCTTTCATTTGCTTCAGATTTTGATCTTGTGAAGGGTGCTCCCTCCTAAGAGATAAGCATTTCAAACTTACACTTCAGTGTGAAGGACTTTTCTGAAGGCAAATAAGATAGGTCAATATTCACAGAATATGAGGGTACTTGAAGTAAAAGAAGAAGCTGTCACTACATACAGGATATTTCGTGTGTGTGTGTGTGTGTGTGTGTATGTGTGTGTCATCAGAGATCTGAAATACACAAACATGGTTATCATCTTACACAAAAATCCAAAGATGTTTCATTTCAGTAAATTGATTTATGTTAACTAAGGATCCAGGAGGCAGTCTATAATTCATGTTGCACTTCTAGTTAAGTTTAGAGGGAGGAATATTTGGCTAGAGAACTGTGATCTGTTATCTGCATGGACCCAGAAATCAGACATCCAAATTTTCAAGAACCACACTACATTTCAAGCCTTCTGTCACATATTCACCCCAATACACTCATATCTGTAGAACCATATGTCCAGATTGTTGATCTAGACTATCTGAAAAGTGCCAATCCTACTCTTAGGCCAACCCTTTTAGGTAGGTTATCTATTCAGAAAGACAAACCGTTTTCAAAGTTTCGCCTATTGGTTCTGGAGTCAGAGATAAACTTTCTCTATGAGAATATGGTTCAACAGACCCATCTTCTTTTCCTTTTTTGCATTATCTCCTAGAGAAGAATTCTACGAATTTTGCACCATGCTAGTTTCTTAAAATCCAATTCCTCTTTCCTTGATCTTTATTTAAGGTCACGATCCAGAAAACCTTAAGAATCATTTCTATCATCTGATCTCTTCTTAATTCCTTGTTAATTTCACTCTACCTATAATTTACAGTGGGTATAACATTTCACATTCACAAATGTACATGTGCAAAAATGTGTTTTTGCAAAACTAAACTTAATGTAGCTTTACAACCTTATAGTATCTGTTTCCACAAGATAGCCAAAAACATACCAATTCAAAGTTATTCACTCACTTCCAATTAAGAACTTTGTATCTTTGTGTGCCACCAGATCAATCCAGGAGTTTCTCTACTTTGCTATCCTTCTCCATGGAAGTTAAATAAGTTTCCAGGTGGCTGAAATATTGTGACTTATTGTCCTGGGATAAGGTGAGGGCTATCTGGCCTTCCTGTTACATCATGTCCTCTTTGACCATTGCTAAGATGTGGCTTGTAACACTTGATCGTGCACATCCATTTCTGGCCCTGCTACATCTGCTGTGGTTATCTGAGACCCAAGCTCAGACCCCAGACAACACTTGACATCATGTTAGCCCAACAAGCAAAGCCAGTTAGCCCCTTCTGTGCTCTTCCTTGAGGGCTGACGAATTCTTGCCGGCCTTTTCTAGGCTACACTGAGGTGCTCACATTGATGCCCTGCCTTTCAAGTATCCACTTCAGCTTTGGTTGGACTTGGAGCACTTCTAAGAGGCCTGCAGTCTCCTAGACTATCCTCTGATAGGCCAGGTCTTCTCTTCTAAGACCTAAGGTTTCTGACAGTGTTTACATAATCCATCCTGAACAACAGATTCATTCTAAGGTACCAAGCAGTTACTCCTAGCCTCTGATTCTTCCTTCCTACTCTCTGGATGCACCTTTGTCTCTTGGGGGTGCGAAGCTGCTCTGGGATCATTACTCAAGATATCCCCCCTCTACAAGTCATGCCATAAACATTCTACTATGAGCCCTCCATCGTTGTCAGGATTTGGAGTTTAATAAAACTTTTTTTTTTTTTTTTTTTTTTTTGTGAGACAGAGTCTCACTGTGTTGCCCAGGCTGGAATGCAGTGGCGCCATCTCACTGCAAGCTCCGCCTCCTGGGTTCACACCATTCTCCTGCCTCAGCCTCCCGAGTAGCTGGGACTACAGGTGCCCGCCACCATGCCCAGCTAATTTTTTGTATTTTTAGTAGAGATGGAGTTTCACCATGTTAGCCAGGCTGGTCTCAATGTCCTGACCTCGTGATCTGCCCGCCTCGGCCTCCCAAAAAACTTTTTTCTGTAAGAAATTCCAGCTCATACTGTAGCAGGACTTGCACTTATGGCTCGTATTTCTGCTATTTTCAGCAATGTCTGATTTGATGTTGGAAATTTAGTAATAATTTATTTCTTTCGGGCAGTTTCTGGTCACCCCTGGGGACAGTACTTATGGAAGATAGTTTTGGTTTTCTTAGGGACTTCCAGCAAGCTGAAACTTCCCTCTTTTCCTTCATATTTTACTTAAAGCTTGTTTCCATAAAAGTCATCACAAAATAAACCACTTTATCATCTTTGTTTTTTTTTCTTTTTGTACAGGCATTGCTTGCTACATTTATTAACTTGTCAAGGTTACTTAATCTAAGGGTTGTGTCCCTGTGAAAGACAAAATGCACTTGGTAATTAAAGAGATTATTTTATTCAGTCAAACCATTCATTAATGAAGAGCAAGAACACCTGGGGTTTAGAAAGGCAGGCAAACAAGAGGGCCATGAAGAAGGATAGGCAGGGAGACTTAGACGTTTGGAGAAGAGTGTGGAGGGTATTCTTATTGTGGAATATACCAGGCAGGGTGATTCTTGGTGGTTAGCCGTTTCCCAGAACACCAGTAAAGGATTAAAGTTCAACATCGTCAGTTCTCCTTTTTGTTCAAGAAGAATATTATTCTTTGTTCTGTAATCTGATGATTACTTAGAAGGTTAAAAAAACAGCCAACACCAAAAAAACCCTTTACAAACTTTTATTAAAGCAGACAAGGTAAACACAAGCTCTTTTTAAAAATCCTGTAAATAAACCCATCAAACCTTAACTAACTTTGACCATGGTAAATAAATTTCCCCTTTGTTTTTTTGGAGAACTTTGTACATCTATTCAGGTTTTGTCTTGCACAACAACAGTCAGTCATTTCACCTTAGGACAAAACCATTCTTTTCAGCAGACAAGCTGAGCTCATGAATATACAACTCACAACTTTCTGCAGCCACACATTCCTTATAGTACAACTTTACGAAGTGGTAAAAATCAGCATGTTCATTAACAGGCCCAAGTATATAATCTCCAAGTAACAGAAAATAAGAGGCAAAATATAGATAAACTTAAGACTTTGCTTTGTTTCAGTACTCTGTCTTACTAGGAAATGATTTACGTATTCAATAAATATCTATCAATTAACTAACTTTAGTGTAAATCTGAGGTTTTAAGTTGCCTAAAGATCTTGGAAATTATCTTCAAGCTGACATACTATAAAACATAATTACTATTGAAATAAAGTTTGTCATTATAATAATTTATTTGGTTAAACACAAATTTATACTTTCCATAATTTTAAACATTAATCTTAAACATTAGTAATACAAGCTTAATAAATCAGTAAACTTGTATACATTTACACAGAACATTCCCAAGTAGAAATAAAAATCTATGTATATATTACGCTTAACCCTGATAAATCAGAGAAGACATAGCTGTTTTTATTAAAACCAAAAATATTAAACTAGTCTTGTTTGCCAAAGCTTTATCTAAATTATGTGAACTTGAATTCCTAAATCATATCCAAGTTAGTTTCTGTAAAAATAATTTTTAAATCAAGACATTGAAAGTATTTGAGATTCAGTTTTCACTTATTTTTTATTTTTTAATTTTTTTCCTTTTTGTGGAGAACGGGGTCACACTATATTGCTCAGGCAGGTCTCCAACTCCTGGGCTCAAGCTATCCTCTCACCTCGGCCTCCCTAAGGGCTGGGATTACAGGCCTGAGCCACCGCGCCCAGCTAGATTCAATTATCTTAATTTCTGGAAATATTAGGAATATTCAATTTATATAAGTATTTACTTATCTCTGAAATAACAAGAATAGAGCACCATTAAGAGATTTTATAATCTAATGGCTAATATCATCCTGTGGTAGAGAAATGTTACACATTCACACATGAGAGGTAAAGGCCTCTCTGAATTATAAATACATAAGCCTGCAGGCATAGAGAGAGCTTACAGTTTCAATTCTGAAATTTTAGCCATGGGTCAAGTATAAATACATAATTACAAAACTCATTGGTTCATATCAAAGAGCTGCTCTTTTCACAGCAGGTATGAATCCTCAATTTATTTGAGCTCAATATGGACAGGTAGGCAAACATAAGAGATTAACACACTAGATTGTCCGTCAGCTCTTACCCAAGAGAGACAAGACTTCTATAAAATCATTAATCTATTTACAGAGATCACCAAATGGTCAGACCACAAAATCAAAAGAAGCCACAATCCAGCCGGGCATGGTGCCTCACGCCTGTAATCCCAGCACTTTGGGAGCCCGAGGTGGGCAGATCGCCTGAGGTCAGGAGTTCGAGACCAGCGTGACCAACATGGTGAAACCTCGTCTCTACTAAAAGTACAAAAATTAGCTGGGCATGGTGGCACATGCCTGTAATCCTAGGTACTTGGGAGGCTGAGGCAGGCGAATCACTTGAACTCGAGTGGCGGAGGTTTCAATGAGCTGAGATCTTGCCACTGCACTCTAGCCTGGGTGACAAAAGTGAAACTTCATCTCAAAAAAAAAAAAAAAAAGAAAAAGAAAAGAAAAGAAGCCACAATTGGAAATCAAGTGAGTTCTTACAAGCAATCAAAGTCAAGGGCCCACCATGCTGCCAATGGGAATGGGTCCCCAGAGCACAGCAGTTGGGAGTCCAGCATGAAGAGTCAGAACCACCCCTGGTCCTCAGAGTGCCCATCAGGAACAGAGCACAAAGGGCTCCAGCAAGCCTCCTTGCCTGGGTGGAACAAACAGAGATCTGAAAGCAAGATGTGATCCTATCCAAGTCATGTCACCAAAGCTGTGAAAGACAAATGCCCTATAAAGTTAAGGGTATGATTTTATTCAGGCAGAACATTCATGAATGGGGAACATCTCAAAGAAGAGGGAGAAAGCCTGGAGTTTTGAAAAGGAAGTCACGAGAAAGGATGGACTGGAAGTCTTATGGGATTCACAAGAGAAGGCATTCTTGCAATATGTGAGGGCAACGTGGCCCTTTGTGATGAGCCATTTCCCTGAACACAGAAGCTGGGGAGATTTCTTAACTGTTAAACTCTGAGGCTCAGACAAATCTCAAAATTTTCACCCCATCACCTTCTAGTAGGTCTCAACTGGTACAGAGGTTTAGAGTTTGCGGTAGGTAAGGAGGCAGAGCTGTATAACTTGGAAAAGTTACTAAAGTGATTTTGATTAAGCTGTCTTCCAAATCAAAATCACTCATCTATTTAATAAGTTCCTTAAGGTCAGCAATTATATAATCATATCACTTTGTAACGTTGGAGCAGTTATTTAATTTCTCTCAGCATCCCTCTCCTACTCAGCAAAATTAGGAGGTTGTAGACAGGTACAAGAATGTTCATTGCATATTTATTTATAAAACCAAAAGACTGAAAACAACCTAAACATATGTGTATGGGAGAACGAATAAATAAAATAATTTATATTCATACAATAGGCTACTATAGCAGTTTAAATAATTTGATGCACACACATTATCACAAATAGATCTTAAATATAACATGCTAAGAAAGTAGAGAATGATTCCAGCAGTGCATCATGTATGGAACTTTAAACTCACAATACAGAAACAATACTATGTATAGTGAATGCATATATACTGAAACCATTTTAAAAAATGAATGAGAGGGGCTGGTCCAATCCCTACCACTAGCCACATGTGGCTATTGAGTGGTTGGAATACAACCAATCTGAATTGAGATGTGCTATGAGAGTAAGTTACTAACAAAAGGTAAAAATAGCTCATTAACACTTTTTAAATGTTAACTGTCTGCAGAAATAATATTTTGGATATATTGGGTTCTATAAAATAATTACTAAAATTAATTCCATTTGTTTCTTTTTACTTTAAAAAATGCAATTAACTTGTTATATTTGTTTTAAAACACCTTTATTGAAATAAGAATTAATATGCCAGACAATTCTCCCATTTACATTGTACCATTTAATGTTGTTGTTTTTATATGTTCATAGGGTTGTGTAATCATCGCTACAATAAATTTAGGACATTACATCACTGCAAAGAAGCCTTGTTCCCATTACCAGTCAGGCAATCACCATTCTACTTTCTGTCCCTAAGGATGTACTTATAGCTTGTCATTTTATATAAATCATACAACATGCAGTCATCTGTGACAGGCCCATTTCACTTAGAATAATGTTTTTCTTTTTTAAAAAATATGTAATGCTTCACAAATTTGTGTGTCATCTTTGCATAGGAGCCATGCTAATCTTCTCTGTATCATTCCAGTTTTGGTTAAACTTTTGATTTTAGAATAGTTCTAGGTTTACAGAAAAATTGCAAACAGTACAGGGAGTTCCCATATATCCATATTCAGTTTCCCCTGCTATTAACATCTTACATTAGTATGATGCATTTGTCACAATTCATGAACCAATTGTTTACATTATTACTTATATTCCTATTTTAATGTTTACATAAACATTGTCAATATGTAATTGATACATCAATATGTATATTGATGGGATACCTAGTAGCATTTTGATACATACAATGTATAGTGATCAGATCAAGGTAATTAGCATATCCATCCTCTCAAACATTATCATTTCATTGTGCTTGGAATATTCAATATCTCCCTTTTAGCTGTCAAAAACTATATATTATTATTAACTATAGTTATACAGTGGTATAGAATACGAGAACTTATTCCTCCCATCTAGCTGTAATTTTGTCTTTAACAAATCTCTTCCTATCCCTCCCTTTCTCCCTACTCTTCCCAGCCTCTAGCATCCTCTGTTCTACTTTTTACTTCTATCAGATCAACTTTTTTTTTAGCTTCCACATATGAGTGAGAACATGCGGTGTTTAATTTTCTGTTCCTGTCTTATTTTAAATGTAGCTACTAGACATTTAAAATTACATATGTGCCTCCCATTATATTTCTGGTGGACAGTGCTGAACTAGAAGTTTACATCCCAAATATCCCAAATAGCACTTGCAGTGATATTTAAAGGGACTTTTAGTCATGTTAGTAAGGTTGAATGCATTAAAGAAAAATAGACTAGGAGCAAATATGACAAAAATGTTAACAGTTGTTAATTCTGAACTATGTTAATTCTCTACTATGATAGTAGAGATGATTGCTATAATATTTGTCATGTATTTTTTATTTCTCAAAAAAGAAAAAAGTCTCCAAAAACTTGCATATCTCCCACTCTTATATTTGACTAGATAAAATGAGCAGTGCACTGGAATTTATTAAAAACTAGCCATGTAGGCCTGGCGTGCTGGCTCATGCCTGTAATCCAGCACTTTGAGAGGCCAAGGCGGGTGGATCACTTGACCCCAGGAGTTTGAGATCAGCCTAGGCAACATGGTGAAACCCCATGTCTACCCCCAACAACAAAAAAAATTATCTTGGCATGGTGGCATGTCCCTGTAGTCCCACCTACTTAGGAGTCAAAGGTGGGAGGATTGCTTGAGCCCAGGAGGTCAAGGCTGTAGTGAGCTGTGACTGAGCCACTGCACTCCAGCCTAGGTGACAGAGTAAGACCCTGTCTCAAAAACCAAAACAAAAGCAAAAGCAAAAAACTAGCCATGTAGCCTTAGTCACCTAATTTTTCTGTGCCTCATTTTTCTTTTCTACAAAATGAGTAGTTGAAAGGAATCTTCAAGATCTTGCCAGCTCTCAAAGAAACCTGATTTGTTCTTTATCATATCATTTTGGGGACCTGGCATAGTAAGTGGTATTAATTTATTGTAAAAAAAGCTTTTATTTATCAAAACAAATGTTTCTAGTAGTGGCGATGACATTGGCGTATGTTATTCCGTGTAATTAATCTGAAGACAGTTGTTTTAGGAATTTGGTATAATTTTGAATTAATCACCATGAAAATCCTGGGTTTGTTTTAATTTATTTTTCTGTTTCTAATAAAACATTTGCCTTTATCATGCATCAGGAAACTCAGTACAACAACAGACTTTTATGCAGAATTTGATGATCTATGTTGTTATGCTGTATAATGTAGGTGATGTTAATAGTACTTGGGAGTAATTATATTTTGGCCCCTCAGAACACTGCAAAAGGCCTTCTGTTGACGCTCCATAAAGTATTACAGCATGAATAAACATTTAAAAATATGTTTTAAAACACATTTTTACTAAGAAATGAAGGATAAATAGTTAAGTAATGTGGTCTATTACTGATTTTAAACTTTCAAAATGCAAATAGGTTCTCCTCATATGTAATATTTTTATTCAAAATACACCCTTCCCAAAGCTACTAGTCATAGCTACATACTTAAATGGGGGAGAGAAAAAGTGACTTTATCTTACTTCTGTTTTTTTTTCTGTGTATTTCCAAAATCATCATTTTCTCATTTTATTTTTTATTTTCTATTTAATGATCATTTGGTTTGGTTACACTGGGTGACTTCAAAGATATGCAAATATGAAAGCTAGAGAAAAGTAGAAAACTTAGATGAAGTTCACCTAATAGTAATTTTTATCAAAATATATTCAAAGGAGACTTTATCTGGCAGGATAGGGAATCTATACTCTCTGGGCAGACTACACAGAAAATAAAGAATAATGTTTTGTTAAAGAGTTATAAAATAATTTATAGTTTTAACAGATTAAAAAATCAAATTCTAGGTTTTTTGCAAATATATTTAGCAGTGAAGAATACACAGAAAGGTTTTTCTTATGGATAAACCCATCAAAATCAAGTCACCTTTGATACAATTTTAACACATATTATTGCTTTCTTTCCAGACTCAAGTATTATAAAGCAAGGGAAATAAAATGATCACTCCTTTCTGCAAACCTTCTACACCTTTCTGCAGCCATTCATTGTTTGTATTTTTCTATCCTCTAGGTTTCACATTCTGGAACAGCCAGATCTTTAAGACAAGATTCTCTTTTTATTTTGATAAAAATGCATTCCATTTTGTACATGGTCACCATATTTATATTTCTCTGTCACTATTGTTCTCAGTATAGCCTCAAAATTCATATTAGTGATAACTTTATCAAAGTCACTGTCAGTCCATTTGTGTTGCTATAAAGGAATACCTGAGGCTGGGAAATTTATAAAGAAAATAGTTTTATTTATTTGGCTCACAGTTCTGCAGGCTGTACAAGAAGCATGATGCCAGCATCTGCTTTGCTTCTGGTGAGGTCCTCAGGCTGCTTCCATTCATAGCAAAAGGTGAAGGGGAGCTGGAGTATGCAGAGATCACATGAAGAGAGAGGAGGCAAGAAAGAGGGGGGAAGACACCACACTCTTTTCAATAACCAGCTCTAGCAGGAACCAATAGTAAGAACTCACTTATCCCTTTCACCTTGAGGGTGTTGATCTATTCATGAGGAATCTCCCCTCAAAACCCAAACACCTCCCACTAGGCCCCACCTCCAACATTGGGGATCAAATTTAAACATGAGGTTTGGAGGGTCAAATATGCAAACTATAAGGGTGGGGTGTGGTGGCTCACACCTGTAATCCAAGTACTTTGGGAGGTCAAGATGGGTGGATCACTTGAGCTGAGGTGTTCAAGACAAGCCTGAGCAACATAGTGAAACCCTGTCTCTACAAAAAAATACAAAAATTTGCCAGGCATGGTGGCACACTCCTGTAATCCCAGCTACTTGGGAGGCTGAGGTGGGAGGATCGCTTGAGCCTGAGAGGTGGAGGTTGCAGTGAGCTGAGATCGTGCCAGTGCACTCCAGCCTGGGCAACAGAGTGAGACCCTGTCTTGGAAAAAAAAAAAAAAAAGCAAATTATAGCAGTAACTAACTTCTCTTTTACATAGGAAAGTGGGAGGTACTATGTTGGTGCAAAAGTAATTGCCATTAAAAGCCACAATTAATTTTGCACCAACCTAATAGATAAGTGAGACCTATCTGTCATATATAAGCATTTTAGTGGAGTAGCAAATCTCATGAATACATACAACTTTCTGCAGCTGCTCACTCACCTTCTATGCTTTTTTGCAGTAGAAAAACCAAACATGTTTATCAGTATAACCCACAAGATATAGTGACACAGCATGTAAACATAGAGGCAAATGTATATATACTTTAAAGTATGCTTAATAATCTATGTTTCAAAGAATAGACATAATTATCTGAATGTTATTTGTTACTTACTTAACATAATATTAGTTCAAGGTTTTAAGTCATCTAGAGAACTTAGATATTGTATTCAACCTGATACACTAAAATGATTAGTGATGATATAAAAAGATTTTCACAATAATGTTTCAAATTAAATGAAAACAAATTAACATTTTCATAGTCTTAGGTATTTAGGAATAACTGTAATTTTTTCTTGATAAATAATCTATTAAATATTTATAAAGGTCTGATAGACTAGTTTCTTCATGAGACATTAAACCTTAATCTCATAAAAATAAAATGTACTCTTGTATTCTATGCTGATAAAAATTTGGGAATGGATACACAGCTGCATTTGTTTGCTTTCTTAAACCCAAATTATTAAACCAAGGATTGTTTAACCTTAATTGTGTAAACTTGTATTCTTATACACAATCTTTTTCAGTTGGTTTTTATGAGAAGAATTTTTTTTTCTTAAAAGGCTACCACTTTGAACAATTTTCAAAGTTTAGCTTTCTTATTTTCTGTGAAGTTTGGAAAACATTGTCTCTACAGATCAATAAGAATAGTTTCTTAAATTTAAGGTACATCATAATCTAACTTATTAAATATTTTAGAAGTAGAAAAATATTTAATTCTCAATAATAGGAGTTAGATGTCTTTCTGAATTACAGACATACCTACATAGAGCTTACAGTTGTAACCAAACCTAAAAACAAAAATTGACTGTCCAGATCGCAAAGAGTTGCTCTCTTCCATGGTGGGCACAAAATTCTTTTAGTTTTTTAGAGACAGGGTCTTGCTCTGTCACCCAGGTTGGAATACAGTGGTGCAATCACAACTCATTGCAGCCTTGACCTCCCTGGTTCAAGCAATCCTCTCACCTCAGCCTCTTAAGTAGCTGGTAGGACACTACCATGCCAAGCTAAGTTTTGTGTTTGTTTTTGTTGTTTGTTTTCTTTTTGTAGAGATAAGGTCTTGCTATGTTGCCCAGGCTGGTCTCAAACTCCTGGGCTCAAGTGATCCTCCTACCTTGGCCTCTCAAAGTGCTGGGATTACAAGCAGAAGCCACTGATCTTGGCACACAATTCTTAATTCATCTGAGCTCATAAATAGGCAAACAGGCAGAGGACCAACTGGTTGGATTTTTATGTAGTTTCTCTTTTCTTTTTTTTTTCTTTTTCGATGGGTGGGGGGGTCTCCCTTTGTTGCCCAGGCTGGTCTCGAACTCCTGGGCTCAGGCAAGCCTCCCACTTCGGCCTTCCAAAGTCCTGGGATTACAGGCATGAGCCACCGCACCTGGCCTTATGTTGTTTCTCATCTAACAGAGAAGAGATGTACATCATTGATCCAACGGAAATCACCAAATGGCCAAACCATAAAACCAAATTCCCAATCATTACTGCCATCAAATAGTGAATAATTTATTACCGTGGGTGATCAAGAAAAAAACAAAACCACAGAATTAATAGAAAGTGAAGGGAAGGCCTAGAAAGACAGAAAATTTAAACCTCTTTGACCACCTGGAAGGAGCCAAATGAAATCAAACCAAACCAGTTATTGGGCTTAAACAGGTCACTGCTCAAGCCAAGCATTTTATTTGGCTCAAGTGAGTTCCCTTCATAATCTTGGTGAAACAAAATTGGTATATTTCTTAGCCAATTGACTTTTTAAAAACTTTTTATTGTGGAATATTTCAAACATATATTAACTAGAAAGGACAGTATAATAAAATCCATGAGCCCATCACTGAGCTTTAGTAACTGTCATTCACGCCAGTTTTCCTTCATCTAAACCCACATCCACCTTCTCCTTCCCTCTGGATTATTTTGAAGCAGGTCTCACACATAATACTTCACTTTTCCTTTTATACCTCAGTGTGAATCTACAAAAAGAACTCTTAAAAACACCATGACTGAATCCCACATCTGCCCCAATAATTTACCATAATCCCTTCATACAATTATCCAGACAGACTTCAAATGTCATGAATTGGCCTATAACTATAGTCTATGGGTTATTTGAATCAGAATTTAAACAAGTTCTACCTATTGCGTTTGGTTGATTAATCTCTTAAGTCTCATTGAATCTGTAAATTCACCTTGTATTTTGTTTTTAAAAATCTTACCTTTTATTTGTTGAAGAAACTGGGTCATTGATTCCTTAAAATGTCTCATATTCTGGATTTTGCTGATTGTGTCACCAGACTTTTGTTTAATATAGTTCTCAGTCCCCTGTATTTTCCATAAACTAGTTGTTATATCCAGATATTTAATTAGATTCAGTTTTGATTTATTGGCAAGAATTCTTCATAAGGGGAGTCGTGTACTTTTGTTGAGCGGATGTACTATCTGTCTCTTTTTTTGTGATGCTAAAATTGATCGATGGGTTCGGGTGTTGTCAGCCTGAATCTTTTATTATCAAGCTCCCATTAAGCTCTTTAATGATTTTAGGCTGATCATCAATGACCAGACCAATCATTTTATTAGGAATTCCAAAGTGGTGATATTCTATCATACCTTTATGATTGACTAGCTGGAATGCTTCTATTAAAAAATGGTTTAAAAAAAACAAACAAGATGAAATAATCTAAGTGTGCTTTAAGAGAATAAATCTGAATTGATAGGAAGAATGAGTAGGAAGGTGAGACACTGGGCATAAAGATATAATTCAGGATTCCTACAAACCATGTTTGTGAGGGAATTAATGACCTGAACGAGGTAATAATGAGCAGGAGAAAATGGCAGAAAATAGGGCTCCAGAACTGGAAGAGGCAATGATATGCCTGACCCATCAGAAGGAGATCATAGAACCTGGTATCTGTGAAAATGTGGATGCCACTAACAGTAACAGCGAGGACTAGTGGTTTGGAGAAGGTGAGAGACGATGGATATTATTTTGTCTGTTGTCATCTCTTTGTTAAAGGAGGCATTCTCTCCCTGCTGCATTTTCTATTGCTTTGGAGAGCCTGATTTTTAAGAGCTTTACAGTGATTTCTGTCAATTCCCTCAGGGACCTCCTTCATGAGCTAATGTTTCTCACCATCTGGAAGTGGAAAGATTTTCCCAACATCTAACCAGAATTTTTATCCCCTACTTTTGCCTCTCTGAGCTGCAAACACAATCATTTCAAGGGTTTATGGCTAGGCATTTCCATTTTTTTAAGTTTGAGGAACTGCCGTGATGACTCAGCTAATTTGGAATTCAGAAGGTTGCCTCTGAGGATCTTTTAAATACATAAACAAAGGCATTTTATTCCATTCCATTGCCCCTACTTAACCTTTTTTTCTACCCCTCTAAAAGATTCTTCTCCCTCCTGTGCTCTTCAATTACAGAGCTGTCACTTCCAAGCCTGGCCTCCCGCTTAAGTAACCTATGTGGACAGTATTTAGTTCTGTGGGTCTTTGCCCATAAATCACTCTCCTACTTTCTAATCATTTATGTTACTGTTCTTCCAACTCCTTTGAGTTGATCCATATTATTCTGGCATCAATGTGCCCAGGCTTGTATTCAGGATTCCAGAGCAAACTTACCAAAGACACCTAAAAAGAGATTTTTCTCTTTTTTTCTCTATTTGGTCACCATGCCATTGGCTTTTTTTTTTTTTTTTTTTTGCATTGCCTGCCAATCCATTAATTCCTCAATGTTTATCAATGTTCTTCCCTGAGACTAACAAGTCATATTTAACTTAAGATCATAGCATTGAGAAATGAAATACTTTACTTCTGCTTTATTCTGGTTGTGCTATTGCTCTGTTGAGCTATTAAGTTCAGAGAAATTTCATTCCTGTTGTATCACAATGTAAATAATAGACCTCTTACTTAAATACTTTATAGAAATTGATTTTTTAAAGTGGAACTTTTCAAAACTACACTAGAGCTGGATACATAAAACAATCTTGATGTAGAGACTTTCTTGAAAAGTAAACAAACACTTTTAAATGAACAATTCCCTAACCTGTCACATTTTCGTGCATTGCATTTTTTTAATGTGATGGGTGTCTGGGGGACACTTCTGCTTTCATTTCTAATGTATGCAAAGAAAATGAAAACCCAGAGACAGAGCAGTGTACCAAGTTATGCCAACAAGTGGAATTTTTAAAAATAAAGCACAGAGCATTGGATGGGTTCGTCACTTACTTTCCATGGGCTATGGCTGCTTCTGAGAAAAGTATTAGTCGCATGGTGGATGTGGTTAATGTGTTTTTATTTTTAGATTGGGTACCCGGTCCTCTGTACCTCACCACCAGCTGAGAAAGCCAGTCACTGAGAAAGAAGGTTTTATATTTGGAGCTGGTAATGTGTGCCAAAGTGGTTGGGGCCTAACATCATGTGTTTCATGACTCTTCAAACCTTGGAGAAGCAATTTGTGTCTCATAATATCTATCTTTGGGGAGTCTGTAAAATAGACCAAGTGACCTTTGAAAAAAGGCAGTGAATCCCTTCTATCTCAGGCTGTCTAAAAGAAGCCAGACCATTCACAGCAGTTTCAGATACAGCCCAGCCCAAGGGACATGAAATGCAGGAGTTAGCCCCACCTGGCCTCTTGGATAAAGATGGGACTCTGTGTTCTCTAGTTCCTGTGTGGGATAGGCAAACATGTTAGAACATGTCAGATCATGGAATAGAAACTGAGTCAAGTTTTCCGCATCCTAGGACTTGTGAAACCACCACAGAGCATCAGGGCTGATTTGAAGGCCAACATGCTATTCAGCGCACTGGGTGTTGAAAACCCATAGCCTCGCTGATGTGTGGTTGAGCCCGTTGTAACTGGTATGTTGTTAATATTTTAGATATCACCACTGAAAAACCATTCCTTGCAAAGCTCAAAAGGGATGCATTCTTGAAGTTAAAGTAATTCCTGAACTCTTCAGTCTGCTCATTGAAAAAGATATTTGAGTATGATTGAATTAGATCTCAGAATTTCCACCTGATAGATTTATATTTAGGTCTCAATTTAGCTAAGCTCTCCAGGTTTAAAGAGTGACCCAGTTAATGAAAAGTAGTTATTTGGTTGATTGAGGGTTCATTTTCCTGCCTGCTATGTGTTAGTGAATTGCAAATATAAAGGACAAGGTTATCTTTTGAAATGTGTGCTGGGTGGCTGATTTTTTTTTCTTACTAAATCCAGGGTCTAAACAAGGTCATATCTTGGATAAAGAGCTCCAACAAGTCCCAAGAGTGATACTTCCCACTCCCCTTTCACCCCCTATTTATAACCCAGTGAATTCTGGTTAAAATGAACATCCCAGGAAGCTGATAAGGAAAAAATAAATTCTGAGCAGTGTATGTGGAAGAAAAGGTATTGTGTCATGAACAAGCAGCAACAGATAGTCTTAGCTCCATCTTGTAGCTGGGGACCAGAGAGGTAGGGGAAATGCAGGGTACGCAGTGGAGCCATGCCTCCCATCTATGGCTGTGCATGTCACTTCACATCTCCACCAATTGTACTACAGCTGCCAGGGTCATTTCCCAGATTTGCCATTGAAAACCCATCCCCAAAGTGTAGCTAAACACCTGTTCTATGGGTAAGAAAACTCTAATAGCCCCAAGTTTCCCTCTCTTGAAATACATTTTCCAACTCAATCACTAACTGATAATTCTTGATTTTATCTCCTATCCCACTTGTTTTGTCTAATATAACATGCTCTAGAAGGCCAAATCTGAAACTCTCACAGAATCCTCTCTTCCTTTATTCTCAAAAGCCTAAATGAGTTGAAGAAACAAGATGATCATATGCATAATTCAGATTACACTCTTGCGGTGAGGCTGGGGATGGTGATATGGGATGCATTGCACAATCCTTAAAAAAAGATTGGATTCATGATGCAAGTGCTCACTTTGCTTTTCAGAGTGCACCTGGATGAAAAGCTCTGTGGTGGAGATGGAAGGTCATCCAGGACTTGTCATGACCTGCTTAGCAAAAGAGTTTCAAAGTATAGTCTGTCCTCAGCAGGTACCTGTGAATAAGGTCCCTTTGAGTCTGAAATGCCAGAAATTTGTCAAAGCTTGTGACTCATCAGTAACAAACTGTAGAGACAATTAGCTAAGTTCATCTAATTTGTTGAAATTCACAGTTAGGATTTTAATTTGCAAGTCGAGTGGCTACAGCTGTTTGCCTTTCAATGTATGTTAAGCCTTTAGGATATCTTTGTAATAATTTTAACAGCATTGAGTTGAAGCACAATCCCCACAACTTCATTGGGCCTAAGTATTCTGTGCTCAAAACAGTATTAGTAAAATAATAAAAGATCCAGGCCATCAAAAGGACCATCTAGACAACTGGAGATAGTTTGATTTGATCCAAAGTGATCATCTCAGGTCATGTTGTATTAGAATATGGACACTTGGTGAGGTTGCCAGTAAGTGATGCTGTTGCATTAGGACTCAAGTTGTCCAGGTCATAAAGTGATGAATTCTCCAAGGTTCAGCCTATGAAATATACTAAGAAGCATCCTTTTTTTGGAAAACACACACTTTTAGTGCTTGTTTGCCTTTCTCATTAATGTCTATGGAAGTTACATGAAGCAAGCAAATAATCACTGTTTAAGAAAAGAGCCAAAGCAAATTGCTATCTTCTCATTTCATTACATAAAAGAGGGCAATCCTCTGTGTTAAAGGAAATGAAGTTGTGATTACAGTCACACTTTGAACAACTTTCAAAACTTTGCTTGGAAGGAATCCTTGAGGTTTTCCTCTGTTTGCAAGTTTTTATTACATAAAGAGTTAAGGTTTTCATAGCAGTAACCACAAAAGCATAAGAAAACTTGATTAGTGTTTGTGTATCATCTACCTGTATGCTTTATTTGTGACAAGGTGTTTTTGCATTTGTTTTTTGTTTGTGTTTGAGTGTGTAGATGTATACGCGTATAACAATATAGGTATACAAATAGCCAGATCACTGTCACAAGAAATTCCCATCCATTGGGAACACATGGATGTGTGTTTCCCATTCATCTCCATGTGTTGTATATGCACGTAAATCAATTTGGCCACAAAAACCATCAGGTTTTTAAAAACTAGATACTGGTTGTACCAAGAGTTAGAAATAGATGAGCACTCTAGGTTTTTCCATAACAAACTTGTGATCAGGTAATCTGTAAAGTTAAAACAAGTGTCAGATGAAATTCTGACATAATAGACTATCATTTATTACTAAGCAAGTATGTGATTCATAGAATTGCGTAATAAATAGGGTGACTGTCTCCCTTTGCCTAGAACTGTCCCAGTTTTGGCACTAAAATCCCAAGTCCAAGAAACACCCAAGTCTTGAGCAAACCAGGGTCTTTGGTTATTCTATATACAATCTTTTCTTTGTTCCCTAACCACTCTTCAGGGCACAGATTAGAGGACTGGCACCAGATTAGAGCGTTAGACTGCTGAAGAATTGACCACTCTGAATGAATGCTTTATATGAGGCCTATGAGAAAATTCTGAAGGAAGATGTTGTCAAGCTTATAGTTGGCATGTTGTGGACACAGCCCTCTGAACTACCAGCTGGACACGGAGACACTTAGGACTGGAGCCTCAGGTGCCATTATTAAGGGTAAATTTGAAAAATCTGCTAGAGTCCTTTTCATGCAAGAATGGAGTATCTCTAAAATATTTCAGCTTATCCACAAATCTTGAAAACCACCCATTTCATGGTGGAGAACTCATATTGGCTCCTATTATATAATTAGTATTGATTGGCCATTACTTTAACCGAAGAAAGTCCCTTTCTAATACTCACTGTTCTATATTTTTAATGTAAAATTTTGTTCTCAATAGCTTTTGGGGTACAAGTGGTTTGTGGTTGCATGGATAAATTGTATAGTGGTGAAGTCTGAGATTTTACTGCACCTGTCGCCTGAGTAGTGTATATGGTACTCAATACGCAGATTTTATCCCTCACTCCCCTCCTACCCTCTCCCTTCTTGAGTCTCCCAAGTACTCACTTACAATAATGGGTGAGGTAAGTCAGGAATGAAAAACCCAATACCATATGTTCTCACTTATAAGTGGGAGATAAGCTATGGTTAGGCAAAGGCATACAGAGTGACATAATGGATTGCAAAAGGCATTATTGCTGCAAAAGACATTATTTCATTCTTTTTGATGGCTAAGTGGTATTCCATGATGTATATATACCACATTTTCTTTACTCATTGGCTGTTGGGCCCTTGGTTGTTTTCATATCTTTACAATTGTGAATTATACTGTGATAAACATACAGGTGTCATTGCTGTATTTTGAAAAGCCTCTACTGTTGATCGCCAGGATAGTTAGTTGTAGCAGCCTCAGGTTTTCTGATTACACACCTGCTCATCACCACTAGAGTGTGGAGTAAAACTAACCCTATGCATTTATATAACACTGTGTATGATCAAATATTTTAGAGCTGAAATACCACATGCTTCAAAAATAAGGAAATCCATAGACTGAGAAACTTGGGACAATATACTCTCTAAGGACAGAAAATCTGAACTATTTGCTAACAAATTTTTCACAATGTCCAGGCTGTCTTATAACAATAACAAACTTCAACAGAAAGGAGGTCAAGTCAGTTTCTCTAGAAATAATAAGATTAAAGTAAACTCATGACATTCTAGCAAAATGTTGATCTACCAGAGTTAAGGTTTTGGGGAATGGGGCTTTGGAGAATGGGGCTTGAATTCTAGTCTTCCTTCTACCTCTTAGCAAGCTCATAATTTCAATAAGTCATTTCACCTTTTTTGAATTTTTGTCTCCTTTGTTGTAAAGAGTGGCTGATCTTCAAAGTCCCTTCTAGCTCTTTTATTTATTTATTATTATTATTATTATTATTATTATTATTATTATTGAGACAGTCTTGCTCTGTTACCCAGGCTAGAGTGTAGTGGCACGGTCTTGGCTCACTGCAACCTCCACCTCCCAGGTTCAAGCAATTCTCCTGCCTCAGCCTACCGAGTAGCTGGGACTACAGGTGTGCACCAGCATGCCCAGCTAATTTTTTTTTATTTTTAGTAGAGACAGGGTTTCACCATGTTGTCCAGGTTGGTCTTGAACTCCTGACCTCAGGTGATCCACCTGCCTTGGCCTCCCAAAGTGCTGGGATTACAAGCATGAGCCACCATGCTCAGCCTTCTAGCTCTTTAAAGTGTCCAAAATGTATATTATAATTCCAGGTATACCAATTTTTTACTTTAAGTTTGAGAGAGATAATTAGCTTTTCCTGTGTTTTGCCAGCATTAAGTAGAAATTTGGTGAATATTTACACTGCTAGTTCTTCAACCATTCTCTTTGACTTGGGAAATGCTAGATGATTTCTCTGAAGCAGAGAATATAACCATGAACACAGTGGTGCTTTGCAGCATCGTTTAAGTGTCTAAGTCTTTTGATGCTTAACAATAGGGAGCATAGGCTGGACCCGGTGGCTCATGCCTGTAATCCCAGCATTATGGGAGGCCAAGGCAGGTGGATCACCTGAGGTCAGGAGTTTGTGACCAGCCTGGCCAACATAGTGAAACCCCTTCTCCACTAAAAAATACTAAAAATTAGCTTGGCATGGTGGTGGGTGCCTGTAATCCCAGCTACTGGGGAGGCTGAGGCAGAAGAATCACTTGAACCCAGAAGGCGGAGGTTGCAATGAGCCAAGATGGCACCACTACACTCCAGCCTGGGCAACAAGAGTGAAACTGTCTCATAAGAAAAAAAAAAAGAATAGGGAGCATATTGTGACCACTGAAGGAGCTTCGTACAAACATTCTGAGTGTGTGTTTACTTCATATTCAAAGACAATGCCCTAAATAGTCATTCCCTAGGAATGCAGAACTTTCAGCTTTGGCATTAAATTTCTCTAAATGGAATTTGCTGTACAGATAAAGCACAAAACACAGCAAGCTTTGACTGTGAGGACATTTCCTTTGATAAAACACACTCAAAAAAGTCAATGAGAATGATATTAATAGTCCCGTGTTTATGTGAGAGCAATGATTTTTATAATGTGAGGTGAAGATATCCAAACCAATTCTCTAGAATACTTTAGCTGAATTTTCAAACTGGTGTGCTGCCTCAATCTGACATCTAAATCAAGTGATGCTATACACTTCAGGGCACAAATTAGAGGACTGGCACCAGACTACAGCAGTTAGACTGCCGGAGAATCGATACGGGCCATTTAAGCATCAGGACTGCCTATGTTTCATTTTTGACACTGGAGTTTATGCTTATTGAGTGGGGGAGCTTTAACTCTATGGTGGCAATAAACTCATTAGAAAGTGTCAGCTGGGATTATAACACATGTTAAATAAATACCACCAGTGCTGACACACAGTCTTCATTACTTCTTTCCTAGGGTATCTGGATATAAAAGGAGACTAAGCAGTTTTGAGTATAGTGGGATTTAAAAACAATTTTTCTGTCTCATAGACTTGCCACAAGTGCTTGAATCCCATTATTGGGAAGGAATGCCTACAAGCAGAAGACTTTTCTTTTTTTCTAGGAACTTCTAACTAAATGATATGCCAGCTAACACTGTTAAGAGGATTAGCTCAGTGTGGGCTTGTTAGAATGAAACTCTAATTAAGTATCTGGGAATCCTGTGTTAGACAAACGATCATACTGATAAGTTGTTTTAAGGAAATATGGTCTCTTCAGAATATGTTCTCCAAAATCACATGAATTTTAAAGGCAATAGATTGACATAACCATTGGCAAGACTATGATGAATGGAGTCAGATGAAGCAAAATGCTGGGTAGCAGGACCTTGAGAAATGCCCTTTATAAAATGTACTTGTACTTGTGCTTCTTCTAATCAATGGCTCAGCTCTGCCTCCATCTCAAGTTCTCAGTCCCAGACCTTGCTTTCCTGAACTACATCTTTTTGATCCATAAGCAGAACAGGATCACTGCACAGGAAAGCAGTTGGGGCCAGAGATGAGCTTTGTCTGCCACACTGCCTGCTCTAGTGTTGAGTGTTTACTCAGCAGCTGTGTTCCCGCAGTCAACTGAGAATTCATCAAAGCTTTGCTTTCAGCTCTTCTCTGGGTCCAAATGAGTATAACTCCCCCTTCTGAGTAGAAATTCTTTTTAAATGTCATTGGTTAACTTTTAAATAGTTTTTCTTTTCTTTTCTTTTTTTTTTTTTTTTAGGAAGTCTCACTCTTTCACCCAGGCTGCAATGCAATGGCACAATCTTGGCTCACTGCAACCTCTGCCTCCTGGGTTCAAGCAATTCTCCTGCCTCAGCCCCCTGAGTAGCTGGGATTACAGGTGCAGGCCACCACGCCCAGCAAATTTTTGTATTTTTAGTAAATACGGGGTTTCACCATGTTGGCCAGGCTGGTCTCAAACTCTTGACCTCAGGCAATCCACCTACCTCGGCCTCCCAAAGTGCTGGGATTACAGGCGTGAGCCACTGCACCCGACCAACTTTTAAATAGCTTTAAACTGTGACCCAGATTACCTTATGTGTTCCATCATTACTGGGTGGGGGCTCTTCATCTGCCCCTTCCAGCCAGTTATCCTCTCCTGTCTTTTTTTTTTTTTTTTTTTTTGGAGATGGAGTCTTGCTTCGTTGTCCAGGCTGGAGTGTAGTGACACGATCTCAGGTCACTGCAACCTCCGTATCCCGGGTTCAAGCAATTCTCCCTGACTCAGCCTCCTGAGTAGCTGGGATTACAGGCGCCTGCCACCACACCCAGCTAATTTTTTTGTAACTGTAGTAGAGACTGGGTTTTGCCATGTTGGCCAGGCTGGTCTCAAACTCCTGACCTCAGGTGATCTGCCCACCTCGGCCTCCCAAAGTCTCCTGCCTTTGAACAATGTATTTGCTGTGAATTTTCCAAGAATTGATGTTCATTATATAAAATATATCTCACAACAGATAACAAAAGAATTTTTATAACTATCATTGATCCTGTAGATGTCTTCTTCTAGTTCACGCACGTAATGGGTCATAGAATTCTTGCAGGATCCACAGTTTACGGGCCCACTGTATCATGTATTTCCTAAGACAAATTGGAAAGCTGGGTCGTTAGGACCAAGGCAAGTTGTTTAATCACCCAAATTACTCTCCTGCAACCAACTCATTGTCAAGAACCTAGTAGGTGTGCCCTGCTGGCCTAGAGAATGCAAATGCTGAGCCCTGGGCTCTCAGCCTGACCACGGAGAAACAAGTTAATGCACTCTTCTGGGAATGGTGCATCTGAAAACTTACAAATATTTAACTGTCTCCAATAATGAATTGACCTGGAACAATTCCTTATTCAATAAAAAAAGTGCTGAGTTTTAATGAAAAATAATGAAGCCATCTACTAAAATGTTAATCCATGCAAAGCACCTGGAAGAGGGCCCGGCACGTAGTAAGTGCCTGTACTTATTCTCCACTTGACCCCTTAGCAAGACTCCCTCCCCCGCCAGTCATTCTCCCATCTTCTCTGGCCTGCTGTCTTCCCAGAAAATAGGACTTCTACATAGGACTACATCACCCAAATTCCCTTGCGAGCCAGCTTCACTTTGGGGCCAGCCAATGGGAGGAAGTGTCAGGGAACCAGTAGGCGGGAGAAGAAAGGGTAGGGAATTTCCTTCCTGCCCCCTCCGAGTTTTGCCTCCCTCACTGGCAGCAACCCAGCGCTTCCATTGCTGACCTCTACCGACCTCTACCTGTGGTCCTTCCTCTACTGCAGCAGAGACACTGTTTTCTTCCTTTGTTCTTCCAACCCCATGTAAGTTAATGCCTTGCCTCTCTTGCTGGTACCTGGGTGCTTCAACATGCCATTGTTTGGTTCCTTAATGCTGCCCAAATCTCTGTAAGTAGGCCCTTCACTGAAGACTATTAACTTACATCAGTGGTTCTCAACCCTTGCTGCACGTGACCACCAAGGGAGCTTTTGAAAACTACCGGTGCCTGGGCTGGCATTCCCAGAGATGGGAATGCCATCTCTGGCTGGGGTGGGTTCTGGCCGCTGGTGTTGTCTAAGAGCTTTGTAAGTAATGAAGCCAGAGTTAAGAGCCACTTACTGAAATCACCTGAGTGAATTCCAGCCTCCTGCCAAGCCCCTGACTGATAGAGCGCTCAGTGAATGTTACCTGTTGTGGTTGCCATTACAACAACTACTACTGCCACTTTTATTTCTACTGTGCTAATATTAATAGTTTTCCCCAGTTTACAGATAAGGAAACTTACACAGAGGTTAAGTAATTTTCTGAAAATAACATAAGTTAGAGTTCAATTTATTTGGCTGAAAAGCTCATGTTCTTTATGCTTTTTTTACTATGATATCTTGCAAAGGTCAGGTCTTCTCGAATTTTAAGGTGCATATGAAACACTTGGGGATCCTGTTTAAATGGACCTTTTGATGCAGGAGTTCTGAGGCCTGAGATTCTGCTTTTCTGACAGCCTCCCAGGTGTCGCCAATGCTGCTGGTTCAATGACCAGCCTTTGAGTATCAAAGGTGTAAACAATTAGCCACTCTGTTTTTTTCAAACCTTCAAAAATTCCTCCGCTATCCTCATCATTTTCACCTGATGATCTTGCGTCCTTCCTTATTGAAAGAGGTTTCCAAAGAGATTCTGCCAGACTCACACCGTTACATCTACGCACTTTCCCACATTTCCTACATACTCTGCCTTCCCGCCCATAGCCATAGATGAAATATTTGTACTCACATCCAGTGCCATTCCATCCATTGCAACGGATCCCATCTGCTCTTGCTCACCCGAGTATTTCTTCATGAATGCGCTCCAGTTTTGCATCATTTTTTCCTCCATCCTGAATTGTTTGCATTAGCATAACATGCAAATATCATTTTTTTAAATTTTAAAAACAAAAAACTTAGTTTGAATCCATCCCCTCACCACCAACTTCCACTCCAGTTTTTGTACTTATTTTCAAACAAATTACTCAAGTTTTTTTTTACTTGGTCTCCAATTGTGTTTTTCTCATTGTGAGACCCACTCCA
Organism: Pan troglodytes; assembly: GCF_028858775.2. NCBI lineage: Eukaryota > Metazoa > Chordata > Mammalia > Primates > Hominidae > Pan > Pan troglodytes. The sequence continues at coordinate 41,312,041 of NC_072405.2, forward strand.
CCTTAATCAGCCCTCATCAAGGTCATCAATGTGATTCATATTGCTAAATCCATTGGGCGTTTCCAGTCTTCACCTTTTCATTAGCATTTGGTACTTTATAACTCCCTCCCCCTTGATACGGCTTCTGTACCTTGGTCTTTAGAACACCACATTCTCTTGTTTTTTCTTCCAGCTCACTAACAACTCCTCTGCCTTCCTCACCGGTTCTTCCTCTTATCTCTAACCTCTTTGGCAAGCTCCAGGACTCAATCTTTGGTTCTCTTTTCTATGTACATTTACGTTTTTGATGACATCCTATAGCAGCATAGCTTTAAATAGCATACATATGCCAGACTTATACCTCCATCTCAGATCTTTCCAAACTCATAAATCTAGCATCCTATGCAACATCTCCACTGGAATATCTAATGGACATTTGAAACATAACATGTTCAAGACTGGACTTCTGATATTCTTTCCTAAATTTATTTCACTTGGAGTTTTCCCCATCTCAGTTGATGCAACTCCATCCATCCTGTTGCTCAGGCCAAAAATCTTGAAGTCATCCTTGACTTACCTCTTTCTTTCATACCTCATGTCCAAGCTAACATGCATTCCTATTGACTTTTCAAAATATATCCAGAATGTCACACTTCTTACCACCTCTACTACTAGTACTACTACTACTAACAACAACAACAACAACAACTACTACTATTACTACTACTACTACTGCTACTACTACTGCTACTACCCTTTACTGAGCTCCTTGCTTGGATTTATTGCAATAGTCTCTGAAACAATTTCTTGATTCCATACTTGTTACCTAATGCAGTCTATTTTGAAAAAGCAGATAGAGTGACCCTTTTAAAATGTGAGGTGGTTCTTATGGCTCCATTGTTTAATATCCTGTAAAAGCTTTCATTTCACTCAAAGAATAAGCCAAAGTTTTTATATCAGTTAAAGTTTTTATATGTAGACATAGCCCACCCCTCTTCTTACCCTTCCCAACTTTACTTCTCTGGCCTTGTATCCTGCTAATTTCCTGCTTGATCATTTCTCTCCAGGCATATTGGCTTCCATGATGCTCCTTGGAGTTTCCAGGCACGCTCTTGCCTTCTTGCCTTTGCACTGGGCTTCCCTTGTCCCCAGAATGCTGTTCTTTGAGTATCTGTGTGGATAGCTCTTACATTTCTTTCAAGCTTTTGTTCACATGTCACTTTCTCAGTGAGTCTTATCCTTATTACCCTATTTAAAATTGCAGCTGTCCTTCATCCAGTACCTCTCTGTGGCTTCCCTGATTTCCATGACTCTGCTCAATTTTTTAATTTTTTTTTTTTTTGCAGTATGCAATCTTCTTATTTATTATGCTTGATACTTATTACCTGGAGTATAAGTTTTCAGCAGAACAAAGATGCTGGGTTTTGGTTTTCTAACATTTTTAAAGTACCTAAATGAGTGTCTAGCACATAAATTTACTCAAACAATTTGTTGAAAGAAATGAAGAACAATTGTTTTAGTTTTAAGATGACAGATTATAGAATACACTTAATCAAGAGCCGAGAGTATAAGTTTTCCAAGTGTGGTAACGAGACTCACACATAACACACAAACAATAAAAACAAAAGTTTCACCTCTTTCTAGACCTCGAAAGAGATCTAGTCATTTCTTTGGACCTCTGGCTATTTAAAAGTGGGATCCATTGACATATGAAAAAAATTTCTAAGTTTTGCCCTTGTCTAATATCTCAAAGTAAACAACTATTTCCTTTTTTCTATGCTCAACAGCATTTGCCAGCATTTTATAGTATGAAAAAATGTCTCATGGCATGGAATTTAGGCTATTGACAGATTGTATAGGGGAATCTAGAGACGATGAGGTGATATTCAGCATTTCACTGCCCAGAGCCCTTGGGGTAATGTTCTCAAGAGAAATCAGTAATTGGAAGCCAACTAAATAGCTTTGTTTCCCTCAAATGCGAACCTGGTTAATTTATCAAGCAAACAGATGTTTATTGCTTTCAGGCAGAAAATAATAAGTCAGGCAGGTTTACAAGCCCCCTTTCCATCTTGAAAGCATTTTTGTCAGCGGCTTCATCCTCAGAGAAAATTACCAAATCAAACCTTGAAAAGTAGATGATTAGTGGGTGTCACATGCAACATCTCATTTCTCTTCTGGGTGGGGATATGGAGATGCTATTGACCTCCCACTTAGGAAAAAACACACGTTTGACAGTAGAGTTGTCCGAGGGCTTTTTCTTGGAGCATAAACACCATGTAACCATATGCTAATGGAGAAAAGCAAAGGAACCTGGCATGAGGCACTCGGGAAAGCTTAGATCATGGTTTATAAACAATGATAGAATAGCTGACAACTTATTATGGGGGAGAGAAGAATCTCATGTCTTCTCCCCAAAAGTAATTTGGAACAAGCTGAATAGGGTCACCTGAAAAGCCTCTTCATCCTTTTTGATTATCCTAATCTTTCAAAAACCAGTTGCTACACCTCTCAGGAAAATCCAGGGAAGAACAATGATGGTTATGATAAATGGTGAGAGTCTTTAAAAGTCCAAATGCCAAGTTCAGAGAGCATTCAGTAAGGTTCTCCAAACACAGAGGGATACCTGTGAATTTTCTACCTTTCAATCATTGTAATAAAGATTTTAAAAATACCTGCAGTGACTGTGAGAGACAGAGAGTTGCAAGGTCTTGTGTACCTTTCAAAGTCAGGAAAAGCCAAGACCAAAGGAGCCTGAGGAATCTTTATCTGCACCAGGGTGCAGACATTGGAAACAAGTGGAATGGGAATCCAAGCGTGGCTTGCAGATTGAATGAATATGTGTTCTACACACGTAATGGTGTTTTTGTATGGGTATACCACTAGATGAGGTCTATAGGAATTCTTCAAGCTAGTCTCAGAGTTGCATGAGAGCCAACTACTAACAGTCAACTATGCTGCCTGCACCAGCTGTGCTGTCAGCAGAGTGAGGAGACTCATCCAGTGTTCCCTTTATGTGTTGGTTTAATTATCTGTCATTTCACATGCATGGAGTATCCTTCCCCCAACATAGGTAACCGCTTGAAGGTGATGGGAAAGCATGGTATTTGTAGATAGTCCTAGCTTTGTGTTTAGTAGCGCAGCAGAGAAGAAACTGTAGGGGAGAAGAAATCTTTTCTTATCCATCGCGTGGTTCATGGCTGAGACCCCTGTAAAGAAAGACAGATTAACAAGAGAAAAGCATACAAATTTAATATAAGTTGTACATGACACAGAAGCCTTCATAAGGAAATGAAGTCATGAAGAAATGGATAAACCTGTGTATTTTTATGCTAAGTCTGATGAAGAAGTGGCCTTGGAAAAGAAGCATGATTAGATAAAGGTCCATGATCTAATGGTAATAAACTTGGGGAAACTTAGCAAGGCCTGTTTGTCCAGATTCTTCTCTGTGTCCCTATATCTTCAGAGATAAGGATATGCCTATCATCCAGGTATAGAGTAGGTGCCTCTGGAAAGAACCTGCTTTGGGAGAGAGGGACCAAGGAAAGATGAGAGTGGCCTTCGTTTTTCTGCTGTTATCTCAAATGGCAAAGTGCCATATATTGGAGTGGCATGTCCTGAACTCCATCATTAACTGTAAGTAAAGGGCCAGTCATTTAACATCTGAGTCTTATTTTCTTAATTCTATTTGCAAAATGGGAAGTTAATCAAAATAATACCTTCAACACAGTGTAAGGATCCAGTGTTGAAAGTGATTGTAAATTCTACAAATGTTAGTTTCCCAAGTGACATGTAACTGTGTGGCTCACGGTGTAAGTCACTTAGTTATAGTTTTTCATCTGATTTTCTTGGTCTTTGCTGAACCGTCTCAATCATGTTTTTTTAAGAAATTGGGTTCTCATATGGGGAAGGAGGTCATGAGAAAATCAGACTGCACCTCTTTAGTACAGCCATTGTGTGCGTGTTGTCTCTGCTTATTTAAATATTTTACTTTCATGAACTTCTACAAAGTTCTACCAGGGCTACTTGGTACCTTCTTCTCCTCCTTACACCTCTGACTATGCAAATTGATGTCTCTGAATAGCATCAAGAATGGGCATTTCATTCAGTTATTGCCTCTAGAGAAGTACACTTCTATAGATGTTTTAAAAGGCAATAGAATATTTCCATGGATTTAATACCTTGGGCTTCAATTATACATACTTTTTTTTTCTTTTACAGTTCTCATTCATGCCCTTAATGACCAAAATACTATTTGCCACCTGCAGGAGTGATTATATTAGCAGAAGGGACATTAGAGACATTTGTAGAACCCAAAATGATGCCTTTCAGGAAGTATATATTCTCTTTACCAGGAGGAAGTTGCCACTGGTGTAGTGCATATAGATAAGACATTAGGAAAAGGATGTTAAAAATAGATGAGGCAAAAAATCAGATTACTTCTCCAGCAACCATTACCATAGAACCAACCACGAATTACCAAGGTCAAGGATAGGATATTAAATAGAAGCATACACAGAAAGAGAGGTAAATGAACAGAAGATATAGGTAAGTGGATACAGGCCAAGATCTTTCTTCTGAACAAGTTTCTTGTCAAAGTCTCACATCTTTTTAATGATTTCTTTTTTTCTGTCTTAGTACCGATTCTTTTAAGAAGGGCCGTAGTAGTTACAAAGTTATAATGATTTGCTGACAAGAAATAGTGCAGAAGACCATATTGGTGATTACAACTCCTTGTCATTAATAAGGAATATACCAATTGATCTTACAACACCTTTTTTTTTTTCCTGGACAGTCCTGTGGTCAGCCAGAACTTGCCATAAATAACTTGTATGGTTTTTGGTCATTTTTCCCAATATGATATAAAGGGATTTTTAAAATATGAGACAGGGTCTGTCTCTCTGTCGCTCAGGCTGGAGCAAGTGGCACAATCATAGCTCACTGCATTCTCAACCTCCTGGGCTCAAGCGATTCTCCCATCTCAGCCTTCCAAGTAGCTGAGACTACAGGTATATGTCACTATGCCTGGCTAATTTTTGTATTTTAGGTGTTTCATCATGCTACCCAAGCTGATCTTGAACTCCTGAGCTCAAGCAATCCACCTACCTCGGCCTCCTAAAGTTCTGGGATTTACAGTTGTGAGCCATTGCACCTGGCCCATAATTTTAATAATGAACATTGTCCTAGATGCCGAAGAGTCAATAGTGGAATGCTGGAAATCTATAAAGTAACAGTAATAGTTTATATTTCTGCAGGATTACTTTCTAGAGCTCTATAGAGTATCTTACCTAATCTTCCCTCCAAAAGCTGGATACAGTTGATACTAACCATTCCTTTTTATAGCTGAAAAAACTTGATTAATAGTGGCCTGCCTAAACATCTGAAAGCCCATTCTTTATCTGCCTTCACCTTTCTTATGTGATAACTTCTTTTTTAGGGAAAAAAAAATCTATAGAATGGAAAGTTTAATAAAGCAGCTTTTTATATCCCATTCTCTCACACGGGGTCTCTTTCAGTCTACCTTCCCTTTTTACACCTGTCACTGAAGTTCCTTCCCATTTTCACCTTTTCCTTCCCAATTTGAGGGCAAGGTTAGAAAGAAAGTAGAATAGGACAGCTTATGCTATAGCCATGAATAATAAGGTATTTCTGAGAGCTAATTAAACTAAAGAGCTTTTGCACAGCAAAAGGAACAGTGGAGTAAACAGGCAACCCACAGAGTGGGAGAGAATCTTCACAATCTATATATCTGACAAAGAACTAATATCCAGAATTTACAACAAACTCAAATCAGTAAAGAAAAATAAGTAAGCCCATCCAAAAGTGGGCTAAGGACATGAATAGACAGTTCTCAAAAGAAAATATACAAATGGCGACAAACATGAAAAAAATGCTCAACATCACTAATGATCAGGGAAATGCAAGTCAAAACCACAATGTGATATCACCTTACTCCTGCAAGAATGGCCATAATCAAAAAATCAAAAAACAGTAGATGTTGCCGTGGATGCAATGAACAGAGAACACTTCTATACTTCTGGTGGGAATGTAAACTAGTACAGCCACTATGAAAAACAGGGTAGAGATTCCTTACAGAACTAAAAGAACTACCACTTGATCCAGTAATTCGACTACTGGGTAGTCCTTCTACCCAGAGGAAAAGAAGTCATTATTTGAAAAAGATACTTGCACATGCATGTTTATAGTGGCACAATTCACAATTGCAAAATCATGGAACCAACCCAAATGCCCATCAATCAATGAATAGATAAACTGTGGGGGGGTGTGTGTATATATATATGTGTGTGTGTGTACATATATATATACACATACATATATATACATATACATATATGCACACACATGTATATACATATATGTGTATATATGTTGGAATACTACACAGCCATAAAAAGGAATTAACAGCATTTGCAGTGACCTGGATGAGATTGGGTGAGACTACTATTCTAAGTGAAGTAATTCAGGAATGGAAAACCAAGGATCATATGTTCTCACTTTTATGTGAGAGCTAAGCTATGAGGACTCAAAGGCATAAAAATGATACAATGGACTTTGGGGACTTGGGGGGAAGGGTGGAAGGGGGGTGAGGAATAAAAGACTACAAATATGGTGCAGTGTATACTGCTTAGGTGATGGGTGCACCAAAATCTCACAAATAACCACTAAAGAACTTACATGACCAAATACCACCTGGACCCCAATAACTTGTGTAAAAAACATCCCCTTAGAAAAGATATTTATTGGATTTTGTAAATCTGGAAAGAAATAGTTTTTAAGGAAAATTAACACTATCAATGTTGGCTAAAGAGAACATACAAAACTTAAATATATCAATAAACATGATAGGATGGGAAAATTTTGAAAAATATTATTCAAAGTTACTGCTGTTTAGACTTACAGATGAACTCTTTCAGTCTTTGGAGGATAGATAACAGAATATATATAGTGTCTTAAAATGCTGGGAAAAAAATAGAAGTGTGCCATTAATACTTGACCAAGTATCACACAAAAGGAAACTTAAGGCAAATCTCACTGAAGAACATTGATGCAACTGACCAAAGCCAACAGCAACGCGTAAGTTTCAAACAGTTTAACTTTTATGTGAATACCCAAGTTATAAAAGCAAAAAGTTTTATTATTATAAAGCTTTTTATAATTCTAACTTCATAGAGTTGATCTATTATGTAGCCAATTTTTATGGACCATGAGGTTACTTTGATGTTAAGACAATATGAAGGAAAGGATCCTAGATCAGAATTGCCATCACATAGCAGAGAAATTTTAAAAAAATCATAATTCAAACCGAAAAAGTAGTTGCCAATGGATCAAAGCTTTTCACAGTTTGCCTTATAATTCTTAGGTTAAACTGACCCAGAAGCCTATAAAAGAAAGCATAGGGATGGTTTGTCTGGTTAGTCAGCAAAACTTAGTAGTCCACCATCTCTAGCACAATATTTGTTCACTTTGGGAAGCTTTCATGTGTGACTTATTTTCACTCATTGGAGGCCTTGGTGTCCATTCTGCGGTTGCCACTGGGGACATTGTGGCAGGGGTTTTCCTTCACATTGTTGTTCGCAAAATGAATGACTGCCAACTTGCTTGAGGATGAGATTTAAAAACTGATACATATTTTTTTTTTCTCCTGTAATGTACCATCCAAGTTATTTGGCTTCATAAGACAGTGGGGACTGTTCTCTCTTTCTTTAATTTCTGGACAAGGCAGTTTAACCCAGGATTAAACAAAATTAAACCATAAAATATTAAATTACAGGGCTGCTTGGTACAATTAATAGGTGAATATGCTCTTTGATTCTCTAACATGGAAACAGAGTGTGGCAGATTTCTAAAGTTTTGTCATAGAACTTATTCTTCAAGGAGTACAACTGTTCAATAAAATATACTTTGGGAAACCCTAGACATATTCCAGTAAAAGTTAAGAACAGTAGAAGCATGTCTGGTATCCCTATTTTTAATCATTATTTCTGAAGGGCTGGTACAAGACAACAAAATAAGGAATTTAATGATTCGATGTTTTAAAAAAGAAGATAACATTTTCATTTGAAGATTGTGATTTTTCTCTTACAAAATACAATAGAATTAACTAAAACACTATTAAAATTTATTTTAAAAAATGCAAAAGAACATTACTATAGCATACAACCTGTCCTAAAAAAAAAAAAGGTTACAAAGTAAAATAAAAACCTTAAAGCTCCCTTTCTGGCCTTCAGATGAGCACTTGTTTTAAAAGAGAAAAATGCAAAAATCAACTTTTGATTTGGTGAGAACTCTTGTTAAAAATTTCATAAAATGATTTTTCTTGTGTTCATGTACCCACTTGGTGAACTCTGTCATATCATGGACTTAAGTCTGCCAAGTTCAACATCCTACTTTTTATTAAAAATCTCTTTCTGGCTAAGAATAAATGCTTCTTAGACTTCTTCATTTTCATCACCAGCACTAGCAATGGTTTATTTCTCCCATAAGAGCCATTTTTCAAAAATATATGAAGTTTTTATCACTTAAGAACAGTTACTGCTCATGAAAGAGAAAGAAGAACAGAGCTAAGGTGAGCCACTTACAGGATGAGAACAAGCCAGCTCACTGTTCATGAGTAGTGGTATTGGGAGAGGCCTCCACATATCAGGCCATTAGTTTGTACAATTAAAATCCATGCCACCACAAAACTACTCATCACTCTGTGGCGTGAACCCTTGAGGTTGCCTCCAAAGAATACAAACTGTGTTATTAAATCCCTGAATGCCAAGAGTCTACTGAACTACAAATAAATACAGTAATAATGCTTATCATCACCAAAAGGGTTAGGTTTATTATTTTTATATAGTCTTAAAACATTTCACTCTAGGCCACCTAGGATTAACTCATTTTAGCTAAAAATATCGCACAGGATGTATCGTTTTTGCCACCTATTAAAAAGTGTGTGTAATATCTGAAATTTGTGAGAGATTGTGTACTCTAATAACATAACATAAGTGCATTTGGCAATGAATAATGCATGGGCATCTTCAAAATAGTAGTGTGTGGCAGATTATGGATCATCTAACATTAAATAATTCATCTGCTTGACTGCCCTTACATCACAGGGTTATGAGTCTCATTTAACACATTAGAAAGCATAGACACTAAAAAGTTAACTGGCCTTTTTAGGGCTTTATGGGAAATTGTTGGGAGATGAGAATGAAAGACCAAAAATTCTTAGCTTCAAGCCATTTCCTCTGTTCTTTAGATTTTGGTTTTCTGATTAGAAAATTTTCTAATTTTAGCTGATTGAATATTCTTGACATACTATTGAGATATATTTAAAGCAGAAGCAATATGCAGACTTATATATAGAAGAATGTAGCAAATCATTTAAGGTCAGTCGAAGTGCCTGGAAGTTGCATGTAATTACTACATGAGGAAAGAGAATCTCTCTTAACCTTGGAGATCTTAACTGAGACCCAAAATACTGAAGCAAACCACCCATTGGAATTGAGTGCTTCGTTTATTTGGGAGGCAATTCAGAGTAAGCAGAATGAAGCCAATAGAAGGTGTTAATAATCAGCCTGTCACTGTAAGTCATTAGTTGCCAGGCCCACTAATAACTGCTCTACCCAAAGGTAAGAAAGCTTAGATATGTATTTACTAATTCCTGTTTTTCACTGTTGAAGATGTTCATAGAGCTTCTGTGCCCTGCTCCTCCCTGCCTGTCCTATTTGTGCTTAACATGTTCCAGTGGCCGGAAATTGCTCTCAGTCAGAGTGATGTGTAGATGAGAAGCTTTGTTTGATGTACGAACCTGCAGGTGTATATGGGAACAGTGAAAGCAGAGAGGATATATGTGGTCAGCAAAGGCATCAGCTACAATTCACCTCTGGTACTACCCACATTCACTCCTGTCCGAAGTTGAGTTAAATTTGTCTGATTAGAAATTCTTCAAAGTCATGGCCAGTCAAAAAATTTTTTGAAAGGCTCAGAAAAATGGTTAAAGTGATCATCTGTAGCCTACTGCTGCAGCTGGTTTCAAGATCATTATTTATATTGATCATCTTCCTCTGTCATGCTTTCTAGATTCCTCTCACTCTCAGCTACTGTAGGCTTTCACCAGGGAGGTAACCTGTACTCTCATGTATGAAAATGCTCCCCCATTTTTTCATTTCAACCTTTGTCAAATTTAGTTACTGCAACTACCCATCCATCGCTATTACTGGGCATTGAGCACCAAGACACATTCCTATTAAATCCTCTGATTTTTTCCTCTTGCCCTCATTATATAGCAGCAACAATATCTTCTCATGATAGTCAGATACTTCAGTCAGTATAGTTATTTCTTTGCCCCTTGGTCTAGTCCCAAGGGACTAGGTGGTACCAGTAGCTTTGGGTTTAGTGAAACCCATATTCTGTCCCCCAGTATAAAATTTCCTTTCCAGCAATAGTACTTACAATCCATCAGAGCCTGATGTAAAGATAGAAAGCACAAATTTCCCAAGTGGGCCACTGAAAACAATGGTAAGAATAGCCACTTCTTACCTAACCCTTTGTTTCATGATCTCATTTTCTATCTGTAATCAACATAGGCCATATAACGCTTATCGATTCAAAGTGTATTCTCTATTTTGAAGGATAGCACCCTAACTATGCATGCTGTCATACCCAAGTTGGATGGCTACAAAAAGCCGTCTCAACATTCTGTCAGTCAGACCAGCAGCTTTGGGTGCTGCTGTTTATGGTAGAATCAGTGAACCCCACGATCTAGACTTACTATGTCACCACAGTATGGATCCTTTGAGTCTGAGGCAATATTACATTGGTAAATCAGATATTTTGAGACTTTGGGTAGTTGTGCTAGCCATTCCACTTTGTTTCAAACCCATCGTAACTTGAATATATCATAAGTTGAAAATGCTTTCAATAGCTTACAGAATATCATAGTATAGCCCAGCCTATCTTAAACGAGCTCGGAACACATACATTAGTCTACAGTTGGGCAAAATCATCTAACACAAAGCCTATTTTCTAATGGAGTGTTGAATATCTCATGTAATTTATTGAATACTGTACTTAACGTGGAAAACAGAGTGGTTGTATGGGTACTCACCATTAATGTACACAGCTGAAAGCACACTGGGCCTGAAGAATGTTTGAAGAATTGGACTACAATCAATTGCTGGATGATGGGGAGGCTACAGCAACAGGGTTATTAATTTCTGTCTCTTCTGATGAGGCTCAAGAATAGCTGGTAGAAGGCACTGGTGCATGGACACTTAATGGTTTAGCAGGCATGGTGTTAGTCAAGAAGGTATCAAGTACTGTTTACCCTCGTGAGTGGCTGGCTGCCTGGGAGCTGTGGCTCACTGCTACCACTGCCCAACATCAAGAGAAAGTATCATACTGCATATGCTAGCTCTAAAAAAAGATCAAAATTCAAATTTCTATGTACGATTTTTACTGAATGTATGTTCCTTTCACACCATGGTAAAGTTGAAAAATTATAAGTTGATCTATCATAAGTAAAAAAAAAAATGGCCATTCCACTTGGGGTGAGATGATATCTCATTGTGGTTTTTATTTGTATTTCCCTGAGGTTTAGTGATATTGAGTATTTTTCAATACAGCTATTGGCCATTTGTATGTCTTCTTTTGAGAAATGTTTATTCATGACCTTAGCCTACTTTTAAATGGAATTATTTGTTTTTGTTGTTGTTGAGTTGTTTGAGTTCCTTGTATGTTCTGGATATTAGACCCCTGCTGAATGCATACTTTGCAAATATTTTCTGCCATTTAACAGGCTGGCTCTTCAGTTTTGATTGTTTCCTATGTTGTGCAGAAGTATTTTAGTTTAATATAGTCTCATTTATCTATTTCTGTTTTTTTGTTTTCTGGGCCTTTAAGGTCTAATCCATAAAATATTTGCTTAGACCAATGTCCTGAGGCATTTCCCCTATGTTTTCTTCTAGTGGTTTTATAGTTTTGGGTCTTTCATTTAAGTCTTCAATCCATCTTGAGTTGATTTTTGTATATGGTGAGAGATAGAAATCCAATTTCATTGTTCTGCATATGGATATCCAGTTTTCCCAGCACCATTTACTGAAAACAGAGTTCTTTTCCTAGTATGTTCTTGTTGTCTTTGTAAAAAAGAAAATTAGTTGGCTGTAAATACATGGATTTATTTTGGAGTTCTCTATTCTGTTCCATTAGTTTGTGTGTCTGTTTTTATACCAATTACATGCTGTTGTGGTTACTATAATTTTGTAGTATATTTTGATGTCAGGTAGTATAATGCCTCCAACTTTGTTCTTTGTGCTGAAGATAGCTTTGACTATTCAGCCTCTTTTTTTGTTTCCATGTGAATTTTAGGATTGTTTTTCCTATTTCTGTGAAAAATGACATGGGTATTTTGATAGGGCGTGCATTGAATATGTAGATTGCTTTAGGTAGTATGGTCATTTCCATTTGTGTCCTCTTCAGTGTCTTTCTTCAGTGCTTTGTAGTTTTTCTTGTAGCGGTCTTTCGCCTTCTTGGTTAAATTTATTCATAGGTATTTTATTTTGGTAGCTATTGTAAATGGAATTACCTTCTTGATTTCTTTCTCAGATAGTTCATTGTTGGTGTTATAAATACTACTGATTTTTGTATGTCGATTTTGTGTCCTGCAACTTTACTAAACTTTTTTTTTTTTATCAATTCTAAGTTTTTTGGTGAGGTCCTTAGGTTTTCTAGATATGGGATCATGCCATCTGCAAAGATGGACAATTTGACATCTTCTTTTCCAAGGTGGATGCTATTTAAGTGTTTATTTATTTAGCCTGATTACTCTGCCTGGGATTACCAGTACTATATTGACTAGGAATGGTGAAAGTGGACATCCTTGTCTTGTTCCGGTCCTTAGAAGAAAATCTTTTCTGCTTTTCCCCATTTAGTATGATGTTAGCTGTGAGTTTATCATATATGGCCTTTATTATATTGAGATATGTTCCTTCTATGCCTATCTATACATATTGATATGTATATGTTGAACTATCCTTATATCTCTGGCAAAAATCCCACTTAATCATGGTGTATTAGCTGTTTGATGTGCTGTTGGATTTGTTTTGCTAGTATTTTGTTGAGGATTTTTACATGTATGTTCATCAAACATATCGATTTCAGTTTTATTATTGTTGCATCCTTGTCTTGTTTTAATATCAAGGTAATGCTGGCCTCATAGAATTAATTAGAGAGAATTTTCTGTGCTTCAATTTTTTGAAATAGTTTGAAGAGAATTGGTATTAGTTTTTTGTAAATTTGGTAGAATTCTGCAGTGGAGCCATCTGCTCCTGACTTTTCTTTGTTGGCAGAGACTTTATTACTGAGTCAATTTCATCATTAGTCTGTTCAGGTTTACTGTTTCTTCTCGATTCAATCTTGGTAGGTGTATATATCCAGAAATATGTCTATTTCTTCTGGGTTTTCAAGTTTGTTAGTGAATAGTTGTTCATAATATACTCTCATCTTTTATATTTCTGTGGTATCACTTATATGTCTTGGTTTTTATTTCTGATTTTATTTGGATTTTCTTTTTTCTTGGTTGGTGTAGCTAGTGCTTTATCAATTTTTGCTTTTTTCCCAAAAAGCCAGCTCTTTGTTTCATTGGCTCCTTGTAATTTTTTTAGTCTCTATTTTGTGTAGTTCTGCTCTGATCTTTCTTCTTTTCTTCTATTAACTTTCGATTTTGTTTGATTTTGCATTTTTTTTTTGTAATTTTTTGAGACTTGTTTTGTGTCCCAGCATATGGTCTATCCTGGAGAATGTCCCATTTGCTGGTCAGAAGAATTTGTATTCTATAGCTATTATACAAAATGTTCTATAAATATCTGTTAGCTCTATTTGGTCTACAGTGCAATTTAAATCCTATGCTATTTTGTTAATTTGCTGTCTATATTATCTTTCTAATGCTGAGAGTGGAGTATTGAAGTCCCCAATTATTATTGTATTGGAGATTATATTTCCCTTTAGATCTAGTGAAATTTGCTTTATATATCTGGGTCCTCCAGTACTGAGTGCATATATGTTTAGAATTGTTATGTCCTCTTGCTGAATTGATCCCTTTATTACATAACAACCTTCTTTGCCTCTTTTTACTGTTTTTGACTTAAAGTCTGTTTTAATTGACATAAGTACAGCTATTCCTGCTTGTTTTTGGTTTCTGATTGCATGGAATATCTGAATATCATTTTCCATACCTTTACTTTCAGCCTATACATCTTTAAAGGTGAGATGAGTATCTTGTTGGCACACCTAATTGGGTCATTTTTTAAAATCTATTCAGCCAGTCTGTATCTTTTAAGATAAAAGTTTAATCTATTTACACTCAAAGTTGTTATTGATATTGGAGGCTTGGTTATTCATGTCATTTTATTTACTGATTTTTTGTTGGCTTGTATTTTCTTTGTTCCTTTCTCGCTGTTTATCATTGTGCTTTGGTGGTTTTCTGTAGGGGTAACATTTGAGTTCTTTCTCTTCCTCATTTGTATGTTAGCTCTATGAGTGGGTTTTATACTTTCATGTGTTTTCATGATGGCAGATAACGTATTTTTGCTTCCCTTAATCAATTTTTGTAGGGCTGGTCTAGTGATGATTAATTTCCTTAGCTTTTGTTTATCTGGAAAAGTCTTTATTTCTCCTTTATTGGTGAATGATAACTTCGTTGGGTATATACTTTTTTTCTTTGAGCACTTTGAATAAACCACTCCATTCTCTCCTGGCCTGTAAAGTTTCTGCTGAGAAATCCACTGTTAGTCTGATGGGGGTTTTCTTATAAGTGACTGAAAACTTTTCTCTTGCTGTTTTGAGAATTCTGTCTTTGACTTTTGACAACTTGACTATAATGTGCCATGGAGAAAACCTTTTGCATTTGTCTGTTTGGAAATCTCTGAGCTTCCTATATCTGGCTATCTAAATCCTTGGTAGACTTGGGAATTTTTCAGCTATTATTTCATTAAATATGTTTTCTATCCCTTTTGTTTTCTCTTTGCCTTTTGGGACACAGAAAATTTGAATATTTGGTCATGTTATGTGTTCCATCTGTCATGTAGGCTTTGTTTATTCTTTTATAAAATTTTTTATTTGACTGGATGATTTCGAAAGACCTGTCTTCAGGTTTTGAATTCTTTCTTCTGCTTAACTTAGTCTGTTGTTGAAACTCTCAAGTATATTTGTCATTGATTGAATGAATTCTTTAGTTCCAGAGTTTCTGTTTGGTTGTTTTTAATGATACCTATCTCTTTGGTAAATTTCTCATTCATATCCTGAATTGTTTTTCTGATTTCTTTATATTTTTCTTCTCTTGTTTGTCACCTTCTTTAATATCATTATTTTGAATTCTTTTCCCAGGATTTCATAAATTTCTTAATGGATTCTATTGGTGGAGAATTATTGTGTTCCTTTGGTGGTGTCATATTTTCTTTTTTATATCTCCTTTGTCCTTACATTGATATCTGTGTTTCTGATGTGACAGTCACTTCTTTCAATTTTTTCAATTTGCTTTTGTAGGGGAGGACTTTTTCCTGAAAATGTATCCATGGTGTTGGCTGGGAGGGTACTTTGCCTTTGATTCTGGATGCATGCGGTGATGTGTGCATATCATTTCATTAGCTATAAACAATATCAGTAGCATCAGTGATTTCCTCAGTGCCTTAGGGTGCCATGTCAGTAGAGGTTGTGGTAAGTTATGCTTGGAATGGAGATATCAGGTGGGCCCCAGTGGTGTCAGTGGTAGGCTGACTATGCTTGTTCCTGTAACCCAGGGTGGTATACACTAGCACCAGTGTCAGTGGGTTCAGGCAGACCAATTCTTGGGCCTCTGGCTGGCTGGCTTGGGTGCCAGCAGTGGCATTAGTGGGCTGGGTGAGCAAGTGGGTCTTTGGGCTCCTGTGCAGTGTGGCATGGACAATGGTATTAGCAGTGTCAGGACAATCCCCCTGGCTTCCAAGTAGTCTGCACTGGTGTCAGTAGTGACTGTGACAGGCTTGGTGGGCCAGTCCCCAGGCCTGCAGGTGGGTGTCAGCTGTGGTTGTAGCAGCAGGTTGGATGGGCTTATCCTCAGGCTTCCAGAAGGAATGCT
This sequence comes from Pan troglodytes, assembly GCF_028858775.2. Classification (NCBI taxonomy): domain Eukaryota; kingdom Metazoa; phylum Chordata; class Mammalia; order Primates; family Hominidae; genus Pan; species Pan troglodytes. Next base: position 41,328,137 of record NC_072405.2, read on the forward strand.
TAGATGCCAGTATTGGTGGATGAGTCAGGGTAATCTCCAGGCCCCCAGATGGGGTTGGAGATGCTTGGTTGGGCACTAGGGGGAGCACTTGGTCAGGCACTAGTGGGAGTGGAGTTGGTCCAGTTGGGACTGTCCTCAGGCGCCTCGCTAATGTGTGCAGGTGCTGGCTGTAGTAGGCATGGATGGGGTGATCCCAGGCCCCTGGCAGAATGCTCAAGTGCAAGTGGAAATGGCTGTGCAGCATCCCCACTGCTGGGGAAAGTGGGCTTATTTTAAGTGGCAGTAGCCATAAATGGAAGTCTGGGAAGCAAACACTTTGGCCCCAGGTGTTGGCCTTATAAATGGGGTACCCTTTCCTTAGGACACATTTAAATGTACTGTGGTGCTGCTACTGGAGGTGAAAGGATTACTGCCAATAGTTAGGCTTTGGCCCTGGCAGCAGCAGTCAGCAGTGGTATACAACTGTGGGCAGGGGATGTCAATGGGGTTCCAGATATATCAATGTTGGGCCCCAGGGCAGAATCCAGTTTGGTGAGGGATGCTCTCTCAAAATGGTGCCCTGCTGTAGCTGCTTAGGACTTGGAGGATATGTGGGACCCAGTGTGAGCTCCCTCTCTGGAGCAATCTGTTATGTAGTCTCCAGGCAGATCCTTATGTTAGTCTAAGGGCCTGTGAGGGTTGAGGGGCTCTCCTCCATGGCTAGGATTAAAGGAGTCCATGATGGGAATGTGTACCACTGGGGGTTATTCACCTACCCTTTTCCCTCATGGGTAAGCCTCTCCTGGCTACAAGCCAATCCTGATGGAGCAGGCTGCCTCACTTTTTTCTCCTTCCTTGCTTTGGGTATTTTCTGTCACTTCTCTATTGAATTCCAGCATCCTCTCTTAGGTGATCTATTAAAGTATGATTATCTACTTGCTGTTTTGTTTCTTCTTTGTGGAGGAGGCAAGTAACAGATGACTAGTCAGCCATTGAAGCCCCTGGCATCACATTTTTTTCATCTACTAATCTGTTAATGGACATTTGGGCTGCTTTAACCTCCAGGCTATTGAGAATAATGCTGCAATGAACATGGAAGTGCAACTACCTCTTCAAAATCCTCCTTTCAGTTTTCTTGGATATATACCCAGAAGTGGGATTGCTGGATAATATGGTAATTCTCTTTTTTAACGTGTTGACAAATTTCTTTGCTGTTTTCTCTAGCAGCTACACCATTTTACTATTTCCACCAATAATGCCTAAGTGTTCCAGCTTCTCCATGTCCTCAGTGACACTAGTTCTTTCCTCGGTGTGTGTGTTTTTTACAACGGCCATCCTAATGGCTGTGATGTGTTACTGAGATTTTCATTTCTTTTATGACTAGTGATATTGAGCATCTTTACATGTTTTTTGGTCATTTGTATATCTTCTTTAGAGAACGGTCTATTCAAATCCTTTGCCCATTTTTAAATCAGATTATTTGTTGATGTTTTTGAGTTGTAGGAATTCTTTATGCATATTGGATATTACTCCCTACATGGTTTGCAACTATTTCTTCTAATTTCTTCCAATTAAATAGGTTATCTTTTTCACTCTGTTGAGTGTTTTCTTTGCTGCACAGAAGTGTTTAAGTTTGATGTAGTCCCATTTGTCTATTATTGCATTTGTTGCCTGTGCTTTTGTGATCATATCCAAGAAATTACTGCCAAATCTAATATTATAAGATTTTCCCTGGAGTTTTCTCCTATAAAAACCTATAATTTCAAGTTTTTTATTTAGATCTTTAACCCATTTTGAGTTAATTTTTATATATGGTGTAAGGTAAGAGTCTAATTTTATTCTTTGCCTATGAATGTAAAATTTTCCAAATACCATTTGTTGAAGAGACTACTCTTTCCTTACTATGTAGCCATGGTGCCTTTGTTGAAGATCATGTAACCGTATACATTAGAGACTATTTCTGGGCTGTCTATTCTGTTCCATTAGTCTATTTGTATGTCTTTGTGTCAGTATCATACTCTTTTGATTACTGTAGCTTTGTAATATGTTTTGAAATCAGAAAGTGTGGTTCTCTAGCTTTGCTGTTTCTCAATTTTGTTTTGGCCACTTAGGGTCCTTTGAGATTCCATATAAATTTTAGAATGTTTTCTATTTTTGAAAGAAAAACTAATGATATTTTGATAAGGATTGCATTTAATCTACAAATTACTTTGGGTGGTATGGATATATCAACAATATTGTCTTCCAATCCATGAATGTGTGATACCTTTCAACTTATTTGCATCTTTAAACATTTCTTTTAGCTATGTTTTATAGTTTTCAGTATACAAGTCTTTTACTTCCTTGGCTAAGCATATTCCTAAGTATTTTATTCTTTTCAATGCTATAGGAAATGAGATTGTTTTCTTACTTTCCTTGTTGGATTATTCATGGTTAGCACATGGAAATGCAAATAATTTTTGTGTCTTGATTTTTTTTTTGCAAATTTGTGGAATTTATTAAGTCCAACAGGCTTGTTTTTCATGGAATTTTTAGGGTTGTCCACATAAGATCATGTCATCTGTAGAATAGAGATAATTTATCTTTCCTTTCAAATTTGTGACTTTTATTTCTTTTTCTGCTTAATTGCTCTGGCTGAGACTTGTAGTATTGTTGAATACAAGTGGCAAGAGGGGGCATCTTTTCTTTATTCCTCTTATTAGATGAAAACATTCAGTTTTTCAATGTTGAGTATATTAGCTTTGGACTTTTTGTATATATAGCCTTGATTATGTTAAGGTAATTTTTATTCACACTTTGTTGGGTGTTTTCATTAGGAAAGGGTATTGTATTTTGTCAAATACTTTTTCTACATCAATTGAGATAATCATGTGGTTTTGCTCTTTATTTAATGTATTTGTTTAATGTTGTGTATTGCATTGATTTTTTTTCATTTACTGAGCCATCCTTGCATTCTAAGAATAAATCCAACCTAGTCATGGTGCATAATCCCTTTATGCACCTTTATGCACTGAACTGGCAAATTCAGTTTGCCAATATTTTGTTGAGGATTTTTGCATCAATATTCATCAGGGATGTTGGTCTGTTGTTTCCTGTCTCAAAGTATCTTTGTCTGATTTTAATATCAGGGTAATACTGGTACCATATAGTGAATTTGGAAGTGTTCCTTCCTCTTAATTTTTGGAAAAGTTTGAGAAGGATTGGGATTAATTTTTCTTTAAATTTTTGATAGAATTTTCCAGCGAAGCCAGCTGGTCCTGATCTTTTCTTTGTTGGGAGATTTTTGATTACTGATTTATTCTCCTTGCTAGATGTAGGTATGTTGACATCTTAAAATTTACTCATGATTCAGTCCTGGTAGGTTGTATGTTTCTAGGACATTTGCTATATCCCATAAAGTTTTGGTTTGTTGTGTTTTCACTTTTCTCGAGATATTTTCCAATTTCCTTTGTGATTTCTTCTTTTACCCATCGGTTGCTCAAGAGTATATTGCTTAATTTCCACATGTAAGTGAATTTTCCAGTTTGATTTGTTTAATTGATTTCCAGTTTTATTCCGTTTTATTCAGAAAAGATATTGGTATGACTCCAGTCATTTCAAATTTGTTAAGAATTGTTTTGTGGCCTAACATGTGATCTATCCTGATGAATATTTCATGTGTGCTTGAGGAGAATGTGTATTTTGCTGTTCTTGAGTGGAATGTTATGTGTCTATCTGTTGGGTTCAATTAGTCTATAGTGATGTCTAAGTCATGTTTCTATATTGATTTTATCTGATATAAGTATGGCCACCTCTGCTTTTTTTGGTCACCATTTACATAGATTATCTTATTCCATCCTTTCATCTTCAGCCTATGTGTGTCTTTAGATTTGAAGTGACTCACCTACAGGCAACTACTTTGATCCTTTTTTTAATCCATGTAGCTACTCTGTGTCTGTTTATTGAGTTTAATCCATTTACATGTAAAGTAATTACTGATAGGGAAGGACTTACTGCCATTTGGTTAATTGTTTTCTCTATATGTCTTAATTTTGTCTCTCTTTTCCTCCCTTGCTTCCTTCCTTTGTGTTTTATTGTTTTGTAGTGGCATGCTTTATTTCTCATTTTCTTTTGTATATCTTCTATAGGTGTTTTCTTTTTGGTCATCATTGAGATTTTTTAAAACTCTTAATTGCAACAATTTATTTTAAATGGATAACAACTTCAGTTAAATACAAAAGCTCTGCTCCTTATATCCCCTACACCACTTTAACTTATTGATGTCACAAATTACATGTTTTTGTATTTTGCATTATTAATATATTTTATAATTATATTTATGCTTTTACATTTTAAATTCTATACCAGAATTAAAACTGTTTACATACCACCATTACAGAATTACAGGATTCTATTTGTCTGTATATTTACCCATATCAAAGACTTTTATATTTTTTATGTGCTTTCATGTTGCTGTCTGGAGTTATTTCATTTAAACCTAAAGCGTTCCTTTAGCATTTATTTTAAGACAGGTCTTTCCAGTGAGAAACTCCCTTAGTTTTGTTTACCTGGAAACGTCTTGGTTTTTTCTTCATTTTTAAAGGTAAGTTTTGCTGGATATAGCATAGATAGACATAGAAAGATAGACAATATCCTTGGTTAGCAGGTTTTTTTTTTTTTTAAGCTCTTCAAATAAATCATCCCACTCCCTTCTGTCTGGTAATGTTTCTTCTGAGAAACCCACTGGCAATATTATTTAAGCTCCCTAGTATGTCATGAGTTATTTGTTTCTTGGTGGTTTCAAAATTCTCTCCTTGCCTTTGACTTTTGACAATTAGATTACAATATGTTTCCGTGTGGGTTGCTTTAAATTCATCTTAGAGTGCTTTGAGTTTTTCACATTTGAATGCCCATTTAGTCCAATTGGTCTGGGGAGTATATTGGTCCATTCTTGCATTGCTGTAAAGAAATACCTGAGATTGGGTAATTCATGAAGAAATGAGGTTTAATTGGTTCATGGTTCCTCAGGCTATACAGAAAGCATGATGCTGGCATCTGCTTGTCCTCTGGAAAGGCCTCAAGAAACTTACAATCATGGCAGCAGGCCAAGGAGGAGCAGGCATGTCACATGGCTGGAGCAAGAGCAAGAGAGTGAACAGGAAGGTGCCACACGCTTTTAAATGACCAGATCTCACATGAACTCACACTGTCACAAGGACAGTACCAGGGGGGATGGTGCTAAACCATTCATGAGAAATCCAACATCATGATCCAATCACATCCCACTAGGCCCCACTTCCAACACTGGGGATTATTCCTCAACATGAGATTTGGTGGGGACACAGATCCAAACTATATCAGGGAGAAATCAATGATTTCTTCAAAATAAACTCTGTATCCCTTTTTCTCTCTCTTCTCCTTTTTGGATTCTCATATGTAAATATTGTTCCACTTGGTAATGTACCATAAGTTCCTTAGGCTTTCTTCATTTTTCTTTTTGTTCCTCTGGCTCAGTCATATCAAATGACCTGTCTTGAATTTGGTCATACTGCAGGTTCTCTGGTGCTACAACAAGCCACTGAGTTGTTCTTTGTTCAAAGTGCTCCTAGATGTCAAAGTTCTGCCAGTTCCCCAACAGAGCTTCAAGTAAGGCAAGCTATAAATCTATCTTTTGTCAGCCTGTGCCCAAACTAGAATGTTAGACGTATTTTCCACAATTCTCTTTCTCTCGCAAGGGAGAAGCTGCGAGTTGGGCATTTCCTCTCAATTGCACCAAGCTGTGCTGGCTTGAGGAAAGAACTTTAGTGGGTGAAATGCAATTGTTTTTCTTGTTTCAGTGCAACTGTTTATAGTTTTGTGCTTGTCTATGGTACTGTGATGTCTTAACTGGTTTCTGAATTCCTCATAAAAGCTTTTTGAATTGTATATTGCTGTTAAGTCACTGTCTACAGCAGAAGGAGGTCTGGGGCTTTCTATTCTGCCATCTTTGCTGATACAACTCTCCCAGGAGCTGTTTATGTAAACAGTGAATAATTCTGTGCCTCAGATGGCATGGCCTTGTTCCTGAACCCCAGGAGACTGTATTGCGACTCAACTATTAATGCTGGGGAGAAATTCTAAAGTTTAATCTACTGTGGTAACTTCTGGCAACATTAGATATGCCAAGTCATATGCCCCTAGTGGCAGGACTGATTGCTTCAGAGCTGGAACATGTTGCAGAGGTCTCCCTTGTTCTGGTCACCACTCAAAATTGGCACTCTTTCATATTACCCACTAAATGACTTAAGCAATATTCCCCAGCACGGCATATGCTCTCTCCAAAATGTAAAGAGGTTTGCCAAGTACTTTCTTAGTAGTAAGAGGTACAGGGTGCAATAACTTGTCATTTACCTTGGAGGGAATATCCCAAAATGCCCCAGACTGTTGGTTTCCTCCTGATAATTTGGAATGTGCTTGAATTGTACAGACAATATTTCTGATCCTTTGTCATGCATGTATCTTACTAGGCCATCCAGAGTACTTATCACTTCCTATTTACTAGATTTAGTTTATATGACGTCATTACTATCATGACATTATTACCATTTAGCTTACATGATGTCATTACTTTCATGAGGAGATCACCATGATGTTCTGCAAAATGTCAAGATTCTCAAGGTACCTTGCTGAGAAAGGAAAGCTAACAAAAGCCTAGGACAAGTCAATATATAAGGTTAGCAGTTCATTCTAAGTGAATGAAGACAGCTTTTGATGCTCCTTCTTGATGGGCATTGAAAGAAGGCATGTACGATATCAAGAGCTGTATGCCAAATTCCAGAGGATGTTTTGATCTTCCTCGTAAATCTTCTACTTCCAGCGCATTGACTATGCTTGTGGCTACCAGTTGGTTAAGTTAATGTAGTCCAACATCATCTTCCATGACTTTCACCATCTAATTTTCACCAGATTGGTGAATTAAGTAGGGACGTGATGAAGACTACCTCTTCTGCTTTCCTTAAGTCTTTGAGGGTGATGCTAGTCTTTGCCATTTTATCTAGCATGCAGTATTGTTCCTGATTTGCTATCTTGGTGGGGTTGTGAGGGAATTTTAGTATCTTGCACTTGGTCTTTACTATCCTTTTATAATGGGTCTTTTCCAAAGTTTAGGAAATGTTTGTAATTGTATCCATCCTGATTATGCCTCAAGGAACTGAGGAGAAACCACAGGGTGGGTTGGTGGACCCACTATTACTGTGAGATGGACTTCAAACCACTCCACTGTCATCTTTTCATGACACTGTATCAAAGGGGTCATTACGGCATTTTGTGTTCCCTGAAATCAGTTTTAACTCAGACCCATTATCTAGCAGCTCTCGAAAAAGATAGCCTCCTTTCCTTATCATAGAGTTTCAATGGGAAATGGGTGTAGATTCTTTTAGGGAATATACTTGCATTGCAGGGACTTTCCTCAAGGAGACCTAGATTTCCATGTAGTAAATAGGCTCTACATCTGAGAACTACTGCACATATGGCAACTGGGAAAAAGATTGTGACTTACAATTGTAGTGCCTAAGATCAAGCTTCTCACTTATTGTTGATATTTTCTGTTTTATAAATCAAGCAATACTTTCATTGGTTGTTCATTCATCTTACCCCAAAGAAAATTATGATCTATGGCCTTTGCCATAGACCTCTGTGAGCCAAGACCCCTGTTGCTCTCCATCATGTAAGAATATCTATCTCGCCTAAGTAGTTAAGTACTGCCATATGGTCTCTGAAATTCCAGAATCTTATATTCCTACCCCCATTAGGGATTCCAGATCCACTGCAGTACCTCCTGTCATTAAGCCTGGATACAGAGGAGAGCCGCTCCTGTGCTTCTCAGTGATGATGACGCTATTCTCACTGGCAAATTTCTTATTACTTTAATAAAAGGAATTGGAAATATAACATGGCAGATTTTCTGAATAAAGAGAGATCTTAAACAATCCATTCTGCTACATTCACCTCTCAGAACTATATGACTCCTTCTCTAATACTCTGCCAAGTTTCCACCTCATTTTCTGTAGGCCTTCATTGTTTCCAGGCTTCAAAGAGCCATTCTCACAACACATGAGGATGGACTCCAGGCATTCTTGCCAAAATGTTAAATCATGATTCAAGAAAGAGGATCCCATATCAGTAAACTCTCCTCTATCCAGCCTTATATTTCATCCTTTCTGGTCTACTACCCTCAAGCTCCAGTCCAAAACATGTTCTTCTAGTTCCTGCTAGAACATCGTACCAGCCAAGTCCTGACGCTTGGTGAATAATCTCTTTATTCTTGTAGCAAGAAGAATAAATTATTACTTTGAGGCATACTGTCTTTATATATGACTCTCTAAACAATGAAGGAAGGCAGAATAGATGTTGAGGAGATAAGCATCATTTTGTGAGATACTTATGAAACCTCTGAATAATGCATGACAAATTACCCCTGAAACCTAGTATCTTAAAGTAATAAACATTTATGATCTCACACAATTCTGAAGATTAGGACTCTAGAGCAGCTTAGCTTGAAGATTCTAGCTCAGGATTTCCCATGTTGCTGCAGTCAGGATATTGGCTGGGGCTGTATTATCTGAAGCCTTATCTGAGAATCTGGAGGAGCCAGTTCCAAGGTGGTCACTCACATGGATGTTCACTGGAAATCTCAGTTCCTCACCATTAAGATACCTCCATAAGGCTGCCTGAGTGCCATTGCAATGTGGCAGATAACTTCCCCAGTGTGTGTAATAGAAAAGAGAAAGGAGGAACAATGCACAATGCCTTTTATTTCCATTGATTAATTGATTTGAATGATTGACAGGGTCCCACTTTGTCACCCAGGCTGGAGTGCAGTGGCACAATCATAGCACATTGTAACCTCAAACTCTTGAGCTTAAGCAATCCTCCTGCCTCAGCCTCCTGAGTAGCTGGGACTACAGGCACACACTACCATGCCTAGTCTTAGAAACCACATACTGTCACTTCTGCAATATTCTATTGTTAGACATGAGTCACTAAACCCAGCCCTCATTGAAGGGGCAGGGCTTTAAGCTCTACTTTTTGAAGAGAGGAGTATAAAATAATTTATGGGCTTATTTTAAAACTACCACATAAGATTTGATTGTATCTTATACATGCTTGTGCAACCATCATATGTAGCATTTTGCTAGTACATAAAAAATGTTCAACTACTCTTTGCTAAATAAATTAATGAAGAAATGAATGAGTTAGCAGATGGACATTACAAATAGGAAAATACCTAAAGAGCTCTAAAACTCATATGACTAGAATTCTTTGGCTCATAATGTTTACTAAAATATTGTTAGTACCTGTAGTTGAAATATGTAATTTGCCTGTGTTACTTGAGCTATAACTGAAAGAGATCTCTTTTATTGCAAAGAGAGAATTCTTTCCCATGCTACTAGTGTTTAACTTGTGAATTGTCCTGGGATTCTCTGTAAAGCAAAAACCATTAGATAGGTCATGAAACATGCAGCCTCCATCACAGCAATGATCTGAGCTGCATGTGTACTGTAAATGTATTTCTAATACTTTTTCCAGTGGCTTCTATAGCAATGCTCTGCAGTGTGACATTGGTGGGCAATCTAGCTTTCATTTCAAGTTTGCCTACTGTCCAGGTGTCCACTGAACATAAGCCAGTCCCAACTACTAAAAAAAAAAACAAACAAAAAACACCTAACAACAACAACAAAAAAACTAATCCACCCTGTTCCTAAAAACCACCACATCATGTTGCTAAAGAGTATCTTTTAGCCAATAAAAACTTCCTTATATACTTCTATGTGACTTTTAAAATGTAATTGCTTTTATTTAAATTCAAATGGCATAAAAGTCCTGCATTAGTTAATTTTGTTTGTTTATAGATATTTTGTTTCTAGGAGTTTCACCAAACGTTTGGGCTGCAGCCAGACAAGAGCTATACTTGGGCTGCCTCCCAGTTCTGAATACTGTGGACCCAAGCCCAAATTTCAAGGTCAAGGGACTAGAGACCACTGGGCTGTTTGGAACTATTAGAATTGAGAAAGAAAGGGCCCCAGTGACCTCAGCAGTGAAGAGAAAAACCTGAAAGTCCATTGATTTGTAGTACCTCATCTCTCCCCACTTGGAGCACTAGATTTAGGATGCAAGAAAATTCACTGTATGAAAAGTTGATGTTTTTAAACCTCTGGTTAAAAATGAAGGACATAAAGCCTGGAAGTCAGGGGAACATGAGGATTAAATAATCTAGAGTAACTAATTGAGAACTTGGCCAAAGAGCTATGGATTCATGGAGAATGGTAGATAATCATGAACTTACGTATTCTGTAAATGACCTTAGATCTAATGCCAGTCCCATGACTCTACAAGAACCATATCATCTTGTATTTCATTAGTGTTTGTCAGAGCTATAATACCCCTTGAGTTAATGAGCCACTTTCTTTCATTTGACCCAAGAATATTAGGTTAATGACCAAAATATTACCAATATTTCTGAGAGACAAGAGAGGACTATCCCTCAATTATAAGAAGGGTGAGAGAAACATTCAGATAGATTAAAAATGACTGTTCAGAAGGCCCAGATTTGGGTAATGACAAAGCCAGGAGTAAATTGTGAGTTTCCTGCCCTCCAAACACACACTCTCCATTCAAGTACATTTTGGCCTGTGCTTTTGGTGATTTTCTCTGTGGTCTTAAGTGGATTTTTACAAGATCTGTGGAGTTTCTGCATGCTGTTACATATGTTTTAGTAATGCTGATGTTAAGTTTTGCATGTGTTTTATTTTATTCCCCTAGTAGTCTTAAAAGTAGGACAAGAATTATTTAAAAGGGAAAAGAGATTATTATTTCAGTTTAAGAGTCCCAGTAGGATGGGGAAAACTTGGAAAGTGTAAAGAGTTCTATATTCCTATATAAGTGTGACTCGAAAGCCACCCTTGGTTTTACACCATCTCTACCTATAATTTTACTTTTCCCCAGCATTTTTTTCAGACCTGCACAGCAGCTAATCCTCATAAAGGAAAAGCCACACATGAAATTTAAACTCCAGCACTTTGGTTAAAATTCCTGTAGGACAATATCTTCCCCCTCTGCCTGACCATATTAAATTGACTGCATGGAAGAAAGTCAAACTTCTCCCTCCAATATTCACCTTTGGATAGACTCCAAGCATTAACTAAGAAATGTATAGAAGTTTAGGTGTGATCAGATGTAGATTATCTAAACAATGCTTTTGTGGTCTTCAGAAGTAACACTTCATGAAGGGAAACATTGAGAACCTTAATAGCACACATTGAATTGAGCTACTTATCTAATTTTAATAAATGGCAAGATATGTAAGATGTAGACATCTGTGCTTGTAAGGAATTCCAGAGAAACCTTACAGAGGGTCAAATTTTATGTTTTATTTTATCCAAACAAGGTCAGATATTAGAAGGCTTCTCAGAGACGTTTTCTTCCCCAAATCCATTGTTTAGTAGGTATTGGAAGAAAAAGCCTTATGAATGAAAGACTTCAAAAGCCTTTGTTTTTGGTCTGAGTCATGAAACCCTAAATTGTTGAAGTCTAAAAAGCATAAAGACCAGTAGATTTCACATTTTCTTCGTTAGAGCCCTGGGATATCTCAGAGGCCATATTGGAGAACAAAGACCATGGTATGAAGCTCCCAGTCAATGGGAATAAGTTCTCCCTTTTTCAGTCTTCTCTGAGAATCTGCATGAATTTTGTTTGAAGAAAGAATTCTGCTGCTAAGAAAAAGTCTAAAAACTACTGATATATAATAGATTTCCTCATTTTTTATGTAGAAATAATTGAGACCAAGAGGGGATAATGACTTTTTATTATTATTTTGCTGCTCAACATGGTATTGTACATAAGTCTATAGCCTCAATGACCCACCAGCAGTAGCATTTATACTGCACAAACTTGGGATGTAAGAAAAGTTATTGTCCAACTTCATACACCATTTCATCCTTTCTAATGTTCAATTTCAATTTCCTCTTATGGTTATTCAAGCAGAAGCTGCTAGTTGTCTACCCAATATCAAGTATCCCCCTTTTCCTTAATAACAGAACCCTAATTTTATTCCAGAACATATGCCTAGCTAAAACACTACATTTCACAGCCTCCTTTGCAGCTAGGTGTGACTATAGTACTAAATTCTGGCCAATGTGATGAAAGCAAAATTATTGTGTGAAACAGCTAAGGAGGCTCTTTAAAAAGAGCTAACTCGGTTTAGAGGTGGGTTTTTTTTTTCCTTTTCTCCTCTCCTTTTGGAGGTCTGGAATGTACATTCCATAGCTGAAGCCTACAGTGACAGAGCAGAGAGACAAAAGGTGCTTCGATTTCAGATGAGGCTTTTGGGGGGCTTTCATACAAGACTTGTGCTTATTTAGGAGAGTAATTATTTGTGTGTTTAAGCCACTTAAGATCTCCACGCATATGTTATACCTTATCTGTGCTTTCCGGAAAACAACTGGTCTTTCTCTTAATACCCATTATAAATAAAAATGAATCAAACCTCTTTTTCCTTCCCTCAGAGTCTCAGACCTTTCAAAATAAGTTAATAATATTTTTCGTAATGACTGACAATATTTCCTTTTCCACAGAACATTTGTCAAGAACATTGAACATGTTTTCCTTATAACCAGTCCATTTAGTACTGTTCAGAATTTCCAACAGAATGTAAGCTAACTGGAAAGACATCTGACATTTTATTTTATTTTTATAATTTCAACTTTTATTTTAGATTCAGGGGGTACATGTGCAACTTTGTTACATGGGTATATCGCATGATGCTGAGGTCTAGAGTATGACTGATCTTGTCACCCAGGTAGTCAGTATAGTACTCAACAGTTAGTTTTTCAACCCTCGCCCCACCCCCATCCTTTTCCCTCTAGTAGTCCCCAGTGTCTGTTGTTACCATCTTTTTGTCCATGTGTATGTACCCAATGTTTAGCTCCCACTTATAGGTGAGGACATGCTGTATTTGGTTTTCTGTTCCTGCATCAGTTCGTTTAGAATAATGGCCTTCAGGTGTATACATGTTGCTGCAAGGGACATGATTTCATTCTTTTTAATGGGTACATGGTATTCCATGATGTATATATACCATATTTGCTTTATCCAATCCACTGTTGATGGATACTTGGGTTGATTCCATGTCTTTGCTATTGTGAATAGTGCTGTGATGAACATATAAGTGCATGTGTCTTTTTGGTAGAATAATTTATTTTCTTCTGGATATATATCCAATAATGGGACTGCTGGGTAAAATGGTAGTTCTGTTTTAAGTTCTTTGAGAAATCCCCAAACTGCTTTTCACAGTGGCTGAACTAATTTACATTCCCAGCAGCAGCGTATGAGTGTTCCCTTTTCTCTGCAACATCACCAGCATCTATTGTTTTCTGACTTTTTATGTTAATAATAGTGATTCTCACTGGTGTGAATTAGTATCTTATTGTGGTTTTGATTTGCATTTCTGATGATTATTGATGTCCAGCATTTCTGCATGAGTTTGGCCATTTGTGTGGAGAGATTTTTTGTTTGTTTGTTTGTTTGTTTTTGAGACAGTTTTACTCTTGTCACCCAGGCTGGACTGCAATGGCAGTATTTCAACTCACTGCAACCTCCACTTCCCAGTTTCAAGCGATCCTCCTGCCTCAGCCTCCCCAGTAGCTAGGATTACAGGTGCCCACCACCACACCCAGCTAATTTTTGTATTTTTAGTAGAGACGGGGTTTCACCACATTGGCCAGGCTGGTCGTGAACTCCTGACCTCAGGTGATCCACCCGCCTCGGCCTCCCAAAGTGCGGGGATTTCAGGTGTAAGCCACCGCACCCAGCCGAGAGATTTTTTTTTAAGTGGGTGAACATTTCTTTTCCCTTGGATTTCCCCTTGCAAGCAACTATCTACTGAAAGATCTTGGTTTTAAAGTACAGGTTCCAGGAAAACCCAAGTGCTTCCCTTTGAAATTGTTAGAGACTTTGAAATTCTACCAAGTATTTAGGGTGTTTATTAAGTGATTTCATATTTTTAACTACTATCTATATTTTGAGAAAAAACTTAAGACTTGTGTTTTCAAAACTTGAAATATATACACAGAAACTCTTATAGATGTTGGATTTGTCAATAACTATAACATGCAGTGAGGACACTTCTGACTTTAGAATCATTGGGACATAGAATTTTAGAACTAGATACATGCTGGAGACCACATGGTGCAACTCCTTTGTGCATAGTGGGTAGCACAGAACTAGTACATCAGGCTTCTGCAGACTTCATTGTTCTTTTCTTCAGCACAGAGCTTCTGCTTTTAGTATAAGAAAGATGTGGCCAGGCGCAATGGCTCATGCCTATAATCCCAGCACTTTGGGAGGCCAAGGCAGGTGGATCACGACGTCAGCAGATCAAGACCATCCTGGCTAACATGGTGAAACCCCATCTCTACTAAGAATACAAAAAATTAGCCGGGTATGGTGGCATGTGCCTGTAGTCCCAGCTACTTGGGAGGCTGAGGCAGGAGAATCGTTTGAACCTAGGAGGCGGAGGTTGCAGTGAGCCGAGATTGCGCCACTGCACTCCAGCCTGGGTGATAGAGGGAGACTACATCTCAAAAGAAAAAAAAGTCTGTTCAGCATGTACCAATAGAAAATATAGGAAAAGGAAAAACAGGTTGGACTCTAGATCTCTATTTGGCTTTCTGTCCTTTATGAATCTTCCTATATAAAGGACCTTTATTGCCTCACTTCATTCTGGGTGCATATTTATTCACTGTAAGAAGGAAGTGAAGGCAAGATCTCAGCTATTTGCATTTAGTCCTTTCTGAGTTTAATCTCTCTGAGCCTATCATTTGCTGAAAGAAAGTAGCTGACTTAGCTGGGTGCAGTGGCTCACATCTGTAATCTCAGCACTTTGGGAGGCAGAAGAGGGCAGATCACTTGATCCCAGGAGTTTGAGACCCACCTGGGCATCATGGCAAGACTTGGTCTCTACAAAAAAAGGAAAAATAAGAAGCTGGGCATGGTGGTGTACACCTGTAGTCTACTTGGTAGGCTGAGGTGGGAGGATCACCTGAGCCCAGGGAGGTTGAGGCTGCAGTGAGCTGTGACTGCAACAGCGTGAGACCCTGTCTAAGCAAAAAAAATAAAAAGAAAGTAGCTGAACTTTTTAAGTCACAGGAATGACTTCCAAGCACCATTCTGAAGATCACATTTTCTGGTCATTAGTTTGTGTCTAAACACCCCAGACAGGGTAAGTTTTTCTACAGCTGTGCCTAGAGAACATGATATAGATACAGATGAAGAGAGAGAGGGAGGTATAGCTATGAAAATGTTTATCTTCTCTTTTATATTCTAAGCCCTTTCAGAAAACTCATGAAAAAATTTTGTATCCTTCTTATAGAGCACAGTGCCTGGTACCTACTTATAGCATGTTTTTATCATGAGAACTGTGATTGTGAATCCCTAGGTTTGTTTTTATACTCACTTCATCAGTTTTGTACTAGAGATGAGTTTTTGGTTGATGTTGTTTGCAAAAATTTACCTGAGGAAACAAAAAAACCCACAATCCATTCATCCAAAAACCAACGATTATTCTTACTGTGTTCCAGGTTGAAAAGATGAAGACTCTGCCCTTCAATGTTCTTACAGGCTAATAAAAAATGTGCAGTATTTTCTACATGTACAAAATTATAGAGATTCTAAGAATAGCCTTCATAGTCAGTAAGCTATCTCATGAGGGGAAGAGTAAGAAAACCAACCTGCACAGAGCAGAGGGCTCATATTAGAGCCACAGTGAAACACACGTGGAATAAACAAAAGGGATCCATTCGAGGAAGGGCCGTAACTGTCTGCATGAGAAGTTTAACCTGTCCTGCTCAGCCATAGGGAGCCATGGGAGATTTTTAAACATGGAAGTGACAAAAGTAACTAGCAATGGTGTACTGGAAGGATACGCAGGAGGAAGTTGCTATAGGCAGAGGGGCTAGTTGATAATTTCTGTCATCAAAACCTGTAGTGAATTCAGAGACAACAAAATACAATTTCATTTATTCAGAAAATATGTAGTACGCACCTTATTTGGGTCAGACTCTGTTTTAAGAATTGAGAACGCCTCTGTGTTCCTGCCTTCCGGAATACACATAGCAGTGGAAAGTACTGGTTATGTGTGTATGAGAAGGGGGCCAATATTTAATGTAAGAAATGGAAGAGAAAAATGGGAAACAAATTAGTATAAAAGACATAATAGTATGCTTAAAACACTCAAAATCAGATATATATTAACATCATAATGAGATAGCCTTAGACTGGGAAAAATTGTAAGTGGTTGACAATAGCAGGTGTTAGCAAGAATGTAAAACAATAGGGACCCTAATAATTGCCCATCTGAGTGTATATTAGTTTAACTGCTTTCAAGAATAATCTGACAAAAACAAAGCTGAAATAATATATTCTTTAACCAAAATTAAAGCTACCTACATATTTATCAACAGGAAAATACAGAAAAAAACTAATTAGCAATGCAAATGAATGGACTGGAGCCATATTTATTAATGTGGATGAATCTTTCAAATATAATGTTGAGTAAAATCAAACTATAGAAAAATATGTGTAAAATATCTTTTATACAAAATATGCAATCATTCAAGTCAATGTTGTATATTAATTTTAGAAAGAAATGCTTGAGAATAAAAAGCATGTGATTTAGCATAGGGATTGATTACTTCCGGGAGCCTAGGGGAATGAGATTGGGGATGGTATAGACAGGCTTCAAGTTTATAGGTCATTTTTAAATTTCCTGTGCTATGTAGTGTTTCATGGGCGTTCACCATATTCTTTATATCTTTTTGTACACCTTAAATAATTTTTAAAAACCTAACCCATTATATGCACATCATGGACCCATGACAATAGTCTAACGTTGAGAAGTTGGCTGGTAGCACACTGTTTTTCAGGAAATTTCTCCCCTGCACAACAAACCTCCTTATTATTTAAAGAAAGTGGCTTTCTACTGGACACTGAAATTTCCAGGGAAGAATTAAAGCTACCAAGAACTGCCACCATGGAATATAATGACGCTTTTTAATTTAAGATTATATTGGGGAAGTGTCTTAGAAATGGTCTACTTCTTGATCACATCCATATAGTCAAGAATACCTAGGCAAGATACTGACTTTGATAATGCCAGCTGATGTTCTGTCTGTGAACTGGTGAAGATACTGCTAAATCTATTTAAGGACTTAACATAGGTCTAATTTTCTACTTCCTGACAAAATAATGGTGATGAATGGGACTGAGACTTCCCTAGGGTTCTTCAGAGTCTCTAGGGATAGGACTTTTACTATCAAGAAATGCTCTCCCTCGACCCACTTGGATACAAAATCCAGCCCTGGATTTTATATTAGGTGTCTCCTGGCTGCCTGTTTCAGCTGGCAGTCTCCCCCTTCTAAACAACATGGCCCTGTTGTCTTCCGGGTGGTGTTTCTTTCCAAGAGCAGACTTTCTCATTAGTTTGTGAAATAGCCTACTGGACTAACAGAATTCTCAGCTGAAATTCCCAGCCCTAGAGAGTCATGCTGAGGATGCTGCTGAAGCCAGTCTGGGCTGCTTTCTCATGGGTACAGCCACAGAAGAGTCAAGAGCTTAACATTTGGAATCTGACCTGCATTTAGATGCATCTAGTGGACCAATGGCTACTTGATTGGTGGAGGGTTTATTGGGATTCTGTCTTTTAACTATAAATCATTGAAATCCACCCCAGAATTATTACTGAAAACAGGAGCCTGGAGTTCTAATAAAATTGGAATTTCTATGTTTTTCTGTGAGGGAAGCAAGGCAAGGATTTTAGAGTCATTCCATACACACTAAATAAATCATGTTCCCTCGCTCTGGGGCAGAGGGACCCAGCACTTCCTGTGCTAGGCCCAGCTGATCGACCTCTATAAAATCTTAGCAGGCACTTAGGTCCCAGCAGGAGCTCTGCTGGGATGAAATCATGTAGTGCCTGAGGACAGCATCCCTCCCCCCATCCCCATGGCAACCGTCAATCTCACAGGAACAGAATACATGCCTTAGGTTTGAGATTTCTCTCAGAATGCCCTCTGGGCTGGAAATGTCTTATTAAATTTCGAAGATTCAAGTACTGAGACCCAAGGGAGATGGTTTGCTCTTCTCTTGTACTGGGGTAGGGAAGTGAGCCACTTTCTCTTTATTGGGAAACCTTGCCTGATGGGTGGAAGTTGTAGGTGGGCATATTTTGCTCAAAACAGACTTCTCCATATAAAAAGCTCTGCTCAGTAAAGGAGTGACCTATCTTGGAAATTCAAGCATCCTCTGACATTATAATAATTAAAGCAGAGGGCAGGTGTCTCTTAGTCGAAGATGACAAAAAAATTGAGTGAGGTTCCCAACAATGGTAAGATTATGTCTGGATTCCCCCACAAAGACTGGGTTGAATCTAGTGGGGTCCATGACTTATGTTAGTGTCCACTCACGTTGACCAATCTCCAGAAGGAAAATGCTGGATATATGGGAAAGTTAAGGATTTAAAGAGACCATACAGGATGAATTTTAAAAGCAGGAGACATTGGAGAAGGACTACGTGTGGACTCTGGTTTTGTCTTTGCCACTAGATGGCTGAGTAACCTTGGACCAGTTATTTAAATGCCCAAGCCTAGGGTTGCTCATTATGTAAAATGAAGAGACTAAGCCAGATGTTTTCAAACACCCTTTTCTACTCTCAGAATCTCAAACTCAGATCCTTGACAAGTGAACAGAGGGAGGGAAATGAGCTATAGAGCCATGTCATGAATGGAAATTCAGCATTACTAGTTAGTGAAGATAGGCCTCAACCAAAAGGTATTCGATAGATGTAAACATTAATCAAAGTGATGGATTTCTTCTCAAAAAAAGAGGAATATGGTGACCACTCTAAAACTTTGACTTTTTTAATTTGGATTTTTCAAAACTAAAAAAAAAAAAAAAAAACAATTAAAAGTAGCATGCCAGGCAGTTCTGTCTTATCACTCTCTTCCTTTGTGTTCTTGACAGCAACCTAATAATTTCTGGAGAGACATGAGATGTAGGTAGATAAGTGAATAACTGTTGCTTAATGAAAATCTTCCCCATCTTTGTTTTAAACTATGTAACAGATTAGGGGTCCTGAGAACAAGTCATCCTCCTGTTAATTCTGATATCCCATTCTCATGTCTTAACAGTCCATTTCATAACACAAGAGCAGAGAATTGCTGATTCCAGGTAGATAGGGTCAGGATACCTGGTGTGGGATGTAAGTGATCAAATCCTCTTTCAGGGAAAGTGCCTTTCATAATTTTCTCCAAAGAGCAAAGGACTGCCTTTGAGTTCCTAGTCCATAGTTCTAGCAGGGTCATGTTTAGTAAGTGTAACAACCTCATGAAAAAGGAGCTGTACAGTCTTAAAATAATAAAATGTTTTTTGCCAATATCATAATTTTCTATGTCCCCAAATCCCAGGAGTCCTCTAGGTTCAGAAATGTTCACATTCTGGTTATGTGAGATAAGTATGAAATTAACTTCATTTCATATTATAAAAACCTATGATAAAGCATACTTGATCAATACAAGTTTTATGTTTCTAGTAACTTCATTACATTTTGACTTTATTGAACTTAATACCATATGTGATATCTGGAATGGGAAATTGAGCTGACTCAGTACTGCCATTTATATTTTATAATTAGGAATGGCGTGTAATATATGGACATTTGTGCCTTCTTTTTTTTTAAGAGCCTATTTTTGAGCCAAACAAAACCCTCAATTAGTACAGATTTGAGTTAAGTCAGCAGCTTGTAGTTAAGGAGGGAGAACTCCCTGTCAAATGCCATTTCTTAATTTAACAAACATGAAATGTTTCTCCCTGTAGTGGTGATCTCTGGGATTTCCTGGTACTTACATTTCACCTCAAAGAATTCCCACGTCTTCTATAAAAATCGGTATTACCTTTAGTATTTCCAATATGATCAGTCTTCTCTCTGCAAATAGATTTAGAAATCTAAGTTTCTTCCAATAGATTTATCTTTGTCATGAGAAAAGTCTTGTAAATCACTAAGCAACAAACAAATATTATTTGTCATTTGTAATAATCTTATTACAACAAATGTCATAGGAAAACTCTACAAAAAATTATTTAATCCAGAAGCAAGTTTGCTACCATAAGTATTTTTCCTTGTAAACCTACAGAGCTTCACTCCGTAGGTTATCTTTAAGATGCCTTTTGTTTTTCCTCTCTTTCATTTTCTAATGTTTTCTTGTGAGTAGTTGTGAAGACATTTTTGCTTGCATCTTTGCTTCCTTTATAGACTCTCTTCATCTTAGGAAATGTGGGAAATTCCATTTGCTGAAGATTGGTCTCCAGCCAGGAGAATACAGAGAGAATGCTTTTCACATTTCTAGAGGGATTAGAGTGGGTTATTCTTTAACACTGAAAGAATCCTTTTATAGGTCATCAGAAAAACAAAACAAGCAAGCACTAAAATATAATGCCCTGGAGCCAATGTAGGTTCCACAGACTTAGAAAGTTAATTTTTTTTTTAATAAGCCCCAGTTTCTCTAATCTGCTCACTTACCCTCCAAGTATCCCTTGGGTTTCTCAATCTATAAGCACCTGGTGCCTTCATGCTGTCTCTTTTAAGCCTCAATAAAAAAACTAAAATTATATTTTGGGTTCATCCTGGGATAGAAATGATAATTACATAAAGCATTTACTGGCAGAACGCTGCTATGGTTTGAAAGTTTGCGTCCCTCCAAAATTCATGTTGAAGCTTAATCTCCAATACAATAGTATTAAGAGGTAGGGCCTTTAGGAGGTCATTGGGTCTTGAGGGCTCCTCCTTTGTGAATGGCATTAAGGCCCTTATAAAAGAGGCTTCACACAGTGCTGGGTCCTTTTTCATCTTCCGCCCTTCTGCCGAGTGAGGACACTGTGTTTGTCCTCTCAGGAGGATGCGACAACAAGGCGCCATCTTGAAGCAGAGAGCAGCTCTCACCAGACACTGAACCAGCCAGCACCTTGAACTTGGACTTCCCAGCTTCTACAACTGTGTGAAATAGACTTCTAAAGTTTTTAACTTGCCCAGTCTATGGTATTCTGTTATAGCAGTGCAAATGAACTAAGATAAAGGTCATTTGTATTTAATAGGGAAAAAAGTTTAGGGTTGAAGGAATAAGTTTTTGTGAGAATATTGAGTGGAGCCATGGGTGGGGGTGATTTGTCAGAGATTTGAGCCTTCTCATTTCGCTCTCTGCTGCCATCAAAGCTACCTATGCTTGAGGCTAGCCCAAGGCTGGACCTCTTTTCACCACAGAGACAAGATTCATGATCTGACCACTTATTTACTATAACACACAGATTTCATCAAGGTAGGAAGAAGTGAGAAGTTGAGAAAAAGAGGCTTTGAGCAGACAGGGAGAGTACCTGTTGGTTTAGCAAGATTCAAAACACTTTCCAGAGAAGACCTCAAAGATCCACAGTTTCGACTGTGAGTCCCCATGCTATGGAGTGTCTCTGACTTCCTTTAATGTGATCCTGTCATGGTCTATAAAATCTACCTTAAAATTAATTTCTGAAGAATTGGGATGGCCTCACCACCATCTGCTTCTTACATTCCTGTGCACTTGGAGCTGGAAGCCCCTGGAGTGATGAGCCTGGAATACCAGGCCTCATATTAACAATTTCATGGGGTTAACAACTGTGATTTTCTGACTTTCTGCCTTCTTTACCTTCATGCTTCATTTATTATTGCCTAATGGTTCTGAAAATTGAGGAATAGATTGAGAGTAAGCGCAAGGCCAACTAGGGGCAAAGGACAGAAACTTGTGTTTTCTAGAAAAAAACAGAGCAGGAAAACCTTTTGGTTCTTTGGTGGTTCCTGGAGGAAATTACTTTCTGTACCTCAGCCAGTTGTCATGTCCCAAGCAAATGGACAGATCAGATATTTAGTCCTGTCCTGATCTTAGCTAATTTAGTGTGCTCTGTGGTTGCTGATGTGTAACTGGCCAATGGTTTAGGCTTAGAACTACCTCCTAAGCCCTGCTCTCAGATGCAGATAACCAAGACCGTGTCCTCTGTGGCCTTATGTCAAAAGGAGACCTATACTAAAGAGGTTAGGCCAGAGCTGACTAGTCACTTGGAGGAATAAGTAGAAAAAAGAAATGCTTATCACTTTATACCTTAGAGAGAAGAGGCCAAGAACAATTGCTTTGTATAATGAAGAGAACTAGGCCCAGTAAAAGACCAGGTTTCTTTGGAGTGGTTAACCTCAGGGAGCAAGAAAATTCTATAGCAGTCCAAGAAAATAAGATGAAAGCAGCACACGGGTACTTCCTAACATGACTGAGGTTTCTGTCAATTTGAGCAGCATTCCTAGAATCCCCCAGCACCACTTCCTAATTTGACCTTTCATGATTTGAGACCTTAAACCACAAAACCAAACTACAATCCCTATAAAACTTTGGCACAAGAGGGTGGACTCAGGAGGATTTTTATCCTTAAGCCTATATTTTCTGGCTTTGGCTGGCTTATGTGTTATCCTTAAAATATCTGGAACACATTTTTTATCACTTGTGATTTACTCTGAAGGTCTGGGGCTAAAGCAACAGAAATGGGTCTTTTGGGGATCATTTCACACATTGGAGCCTAGGAAATTAGGAATCCCTTAAAATTGAAGTTAGTAAAATGAAATTTCCAAAAGCAGGGGATTTTGGGATTTTCTATGGTCTTATCATCTGCAGACTGGTTTAAAAACCCAAATTATTATGACATATATAAAGTGCAAGTATGAATTGGTAGTCAGATCTTACCCAAACCTTTCAAATAATTATCAAATGTGTGCTTTCCCAGTCACCAAGGGGCAGGTTTGTCATGCTTAGTCCCTAAGATTCTTCTTTATAATTCTTGTTCTCATTTTTTATTTTCTTCTCTGAACTTCTGCAGTCTGAACACTGGTCTACAGTCAGCAAATATTTGCTGCTGGAAGCAGGAATCACTCCAGCTATTTTAAGCAGAAAGAGATTTAATACAGAGATTTGAATGCTCACAGCATTGTTGGAAGGGTTACCAGAATGAGCTTTAGGCTGAGTATCTAGGAGTACCGCCAATAAGATCTCCTAACTGGCCTATCAGAAGGAAAACATACATTTCCCACGTTCCAAACAGAGAATGGGAATTTCTTGGATCAATATAAAAATATTTTTTTGAGACAGGATCTTGCTTTGTTGCCCAGGTTGGAGTGCAGTGATGCCATCGTAGTTCATGGCACCACTGCACTCCAATTAGATTCTTCCAATTGGATGCATGGTATGAGAGTTGGAGGAATCTCATTGTATGAGACCTGACAGAAGTGAGATGGAAACCTTCTGAGTGCTGCTACTCTTGTTTTTGCCGCCAAGCTAGATTGTGGAGATGGGTTTTTCTATGACTACATTGTAGCCTCCAGTCACTAATTCTCTGGCTATGGTTGCAGACCATAGCCTGGAAGTAGTTGCAGACACAGTAGCAATGGCTTTCAAAAAATCTGAGTGACAGGTCTCTAGATAACTATTGAGCCTAGGGCTAGTGTGGTGGCTCATGCCTGTGATACCAGTGCTTTGGGATGCCATGGTGGGAGGACTGCTTGAGGCTGGGAGCTTGAGACCAGCCAAACAACATAGCAAGGCCCTGTCTCTACTGCAAGTAATAAAAAATTAGTCAGGCATGGTATGTGCATGTAGCCCCTGCTACTCAGGAGGCTGAAGTAGGAGGATTGCTTGAGCCTGGGACATCAAGGCTACAGTGAGCTACAGTGGGACCACTGCACTCTAGCATAGGCAACAGAGTGAGACCTTGTCTCAAAAAAAAAAAAAAAAAAAAAAATTGAATGACTTTCCTTCTTATTAGGTAGAGTATATTTTTAGCATAGTTTATTTTTTTATGCCCAAAGATCTTGCGGTAACTTGAGGTCATCATTCTGAACATTTATGATCACCATACAGAAAGAATGATAGAGAAGGCAATTGGAGGTAGATTATGTCGGGTCTAATGTGTAGGGACTCCAAGACATGACTTTTTTAGGAAAAACACATTGATGTCAATCATTTTGCCATATTTTAGTTTTTTACTAGAGGCTGAATGCAAGGAAAAGTGTGGGTATCAGCACTATAATAATTCTGGCCAAACTTAAACTTGACAGCTCCATATAACTACAGTATACAAACTAATATCAACATACTAAAATTTTATTTAGCAAAATTTTCCCCAAAATCATTTCTTGCAGGGATAAGTAGGTTGTCCGTGGTGATTGTTGGAAGAAGTTCATAAACTAGAAAGTCAGTGCTATAGAAAAATCACAGTGTCAAGGAATATTAAATTGAGAAGGATTCTTAGAGATTATCCAAACATGAATGCCAGAGAGATACTGTTACTTGCCTAGGGTCACACACCTGCTAAGTGGAAAGGTCTATGTCTTCTGATTCACTCAATACTCTTTTCACCACTCAACAGGTGAGGTGCTTGTTTAATAGAATTGAGTTTTCATTCATTGGAAAAGAAAAGTGGCTAAAGTCTACATTCATATACTAACCTTTGGAGGACTTAAGAATCTCCAAATTCATTGCCAAATATATAAAGAAGCTTGACTTCTGTTCTTGGCATATTGAGCCAAATACACATACATATATGTACATATACACACTACCATCTGGTTAAAGTGATTTCAATATAGATATTAATAAAGGTGATGGCAATAACAGAAGGAAAACTCTCAGATTTCCTTCAGCCATGCAATTCTTTGAATTCTCATCCATTTCTGTGATATACTCAAAACATCAATGCTCTCATCCACACAATGGCTTTCTTTTACCTTAACTTAAAAATTGGGATCATTATGTGTATGTTTCAGTTCAGTGTATGGTGATATAAGTCTTCTAAGAAGGTTGCGCACTTTGATGTCAGAATTGAGAAAATGAGTGTCTTAGATATCATGAATTGGTAGTAACTGTTTTGCTGGCATGATGAATTGTTTCCAGGAATTGAAATATGATAGACTTGGTTGTTCTGGGAAGAAAGAACACACAGCCTACCCAGGGAGGGTTGCGGGGGAGGTGGGGATGAAATAATAGACAAGTTAGTAGGACACTTCCCAGGACCAGCAGAATAAGATATTCTATTATTATATTTCTAGTTCCTAGTGGGGTTTTTAATTTTATTTTTATTGAATTTAGCTATTGTTCATACCTGCAAAGAGAGTCCATATGGATCCATAAAGCAGAGAACAATAATCAGATGATCCAATGACCTATAGGAAAGCAGTGCCCCCCAAATACCTTCTCTGCTCTCTCTCAGCACCATGTCTAAAGTAATGAGTGTTAGCAGCATAATAGGGTCATCCCTTCTCTTAGCAGAAAACCTGATAGCAAGTATGTATTCTCAGGCACTGTGCTTACTAACCAGGATAAGCAAAATTCACTAAGAAAATCACAATTCCTTAGCCTTTATCAATTCAAGCTGATTGCCGGGACTCAAAAAACTAATAGTAATAATTATGATAGTAATAAGGAAAGAACATTAACGATCCCTTTTAAAGAACTTACTAAGTGCAGTCTCTTGGCTAGTGTTAACTGTTTTTGTTGTTTTGTTTTGTTTTTTGTTTGTTTGTTTGTTTTTGAGACGAAGTCTCGCTCTGTCGCCCAGGCTGGAGTGCAGTGGCGCGATCTCGGCTCACTGCAAGCTCCGCCTCCCGGGTTCACGCCATTCTCCTGCCTCAGCCTCCCGAGTAGCTGGGACTACCGGTGCCCGCCACCATGCCCAGCTAATTTTTTTGTATTTTTTAGTAGAGACTGGGTTTCACTGTGTTAGCCAGGATGGTCTCCATCTGCTGACCTCGTGATCTGTCCCCCTCTTAACTCTTACAACTAAACACACACAACTCCTTCATTAAAGAAACAAATGATGGCTTCTTAGGAGAAAACTGATATTTATAAAATAATTAGGGAAAGAAAAAAACTAACCTTAACCATTAACCAGGAAGTTTCCTGGGGAAAAATACTTTAAAGAGATAAATAGTATGAAGATGGGGTGTATTTTGAGTTTTCATAAAGGAAAGACTATTTAAAAAAAAAATTTGTTCAGCTACTCAGGAGGCTGAAATGGATCACTTGAGCTCAAGAGTTTGAGACCAAGCCTGGGCGACATAACAAGACCCTGTTTTAATTTAAAATATATATATTGTACACTGAAAGTAGAATTTTTTAAAAACCACTTCCTGATGTGGAGAAGCAAGCATCCTGGAAATGCAGAAACTAGATCATCAGCTAATATCAATTGAGTATTTATTATGTTAAGAATTTTATTTTAACCAATCTTTATATGGAATCTATGAGATAGGTACTAAGAATAATAAAATGCAATATGTATTTAGTATTTAGAATTTTCTGAGCATTACTTTAATTACTTTAGGTCAATTTACTCTTTGAGCTCTCTTTATGGCCTATGAAATAGGTACTAGTATTATCCTTATAGAAGAGGAAACAAAGCACAGAGATATCAAACACATTATCCAAAGTATCTCACCACCAAGTAGATAAGCCAGGATTTGAACTCAGGCAGTCTGAATTCAGAGGCTACACTAAGCCATGCTGCCGTTATTTATGTGGACCCTATTATGCCTGTGATGGGTTTTTTTTTTTTTTTTCCTTTTCCAAAACAGAGATTTATGGCATCTTCACTCATTTCTTCAACAAACTGATATTTGTTGAGGGCCAGTGTGGTCAGGTCCTGCTCTAGGGCATGGAAAACCTCAGTGACCATAACTGACTGTTCTCTGCTCTTGTGGAGTCATCATTCTAGCTGTCTCTTTGACACAGTTTGGATGTTTGTCCCCTCCAAATCTTACGTTGATGCGTAATCCCAAATGTTGAAGATTGGGCCTGGTGGGAAGTGATTGGATCATAAAAGCGGATTCCTCATGAATAGCATAGCACCATCCCTTTGGTGATGAGTGAGTTCACGTGAGAGCTGGCCCCTCCTCTCACTCCCTCACTTCTGCTCTCTCTCTTGTTCCTGATCTCACCAGGTGATGTGCTTGCTCCCCCTTCCCCTTCCACCATGATTGTAAGCATCCTGAGGTCCTCACCAGAAGCAGATGCTGAAGCCATGCTTGC
The DNA here is from genome assembly GCF_028858775.2 of Pan troglodytes. NCBI lineage: Eukaryota > Metazoa > Chordata > Mammalia > Primates > Hominidae > Pan > Pan troglodytes. The sequence continues at coordinate 41,355,271 of NC_072405.2, forward strand.
ACAGCCTATAACACCATGAGGCAATTAAACCTCTTTTCTTAATAAAATACCCAGTGTCAAGTATTTCTTGATAGCAACACAAAAATGGCCCAACACAGGCCTCATCTGAGCAATGACTTGAATGCAAATGGGAAGATTTGTCTCATAGAAATCCTGATCCCAAGAAAAAGTGGTCAGGTGAAGGACAGTTAATCAAAGTCCTAAGATAGATGTACATGTTTCAGAAAATTCCAGGTGGAAAGGACAGCTTGAGCAAAGGCTCCAGAGTAGGATCATATTGGGCATGCTTGAGAAAAACAAGGAGGACAAACAGCTGGAGCAGTGAAGCAGAAGGTCAGGATGGTGAAATGGTTTGGCTGTGTCGTCACCTAAATCTCATCTTGAATTGTAATATCCATAATCCCCACATGTCGAGGGAGGGACCCAGTGGGAGGTGATTGGATCATGGAGGCAGTTCCCCCCTTGCTGTTCTCATAATAGCGAGTGAATTCTCACAAGATCTGATGGTTTCATAATCATCTGGCATTTCCCCTGTTTGCACTTCTCCCCGTTGCCACCACGTGGAGATGGTCCTTGCTTCACCTTTGCTTTCTGGCTTGATTGTAAGTTTCCTGAGGCCTCCCCAGTCATGTGGAACTGTGAGTCAATTAAACGTCTTTCTTTTATAAATTACCCAGTCTCAGGTAGTATCTTTATAGCAGTGTGAGAACAGAGTAATACAGATGGTCACAGGGACTAGACAATATAAGGCCCACAGTAAGCACACTGGTTTTCACTTTGAGTAAAATGGGGAGCCATTGCAGGGTTTTGAACTGAAAAATGACATAATCTGACTTGTTTCTTAAAAGAATCAGTCTACTGAATTGTGAATAGGCTGTAGACAGGCAAGGATAGAAGTAACAAGTTCCTGATAAACTGATGTGGGGAAGGCTAATGTGGACCAGGGACCGAGCTGAAAGATCAGGAACTCAAGTTTGGATACACTGAGTTCAAATGCTTATTAGACTTATGAGTGGAAATGCCAGGTTGACAGTTGACAGGACTTTGGGAGAGAGACCTAGGCTGAGGATGTAAAACTAGGGGTTACCAGCACATAAATGAAATTGAAACCTACATGGCTGGATGAGGTTAATAAGCTAGCAGATATAGCTGGAGAGAAGGCCTAAGGACTAGCTCTGGGCAGTCTAACTTTAACAGGAGGAACCAGCAAAGGAAACTAAGAAGGAACAAAAAAATGAGGCAAAAGAAGATAAATGAATTTGATGTTCTACAAGGCAAGTATAAAGCATATCTCAAAGAGTAATTTTTTTTTATTAAGCCCTTTGTAAACAGACCTTATTTTCACCACTCTGTTGCTTGTCATTTGTATCAGACGGCTATTGGTGCTTCTGTGGCTGACCTCACTCATGAGCCTGCTGTTGTTGAACCAGACTAGGAACCACTCGCCCAGTGCAGCAAAGCCAAACACTGACATTGTGATTATGGCAAAAGAAAGGGAGACATTTATTGCAGAGCACCAAGCAAGGAAAATCAGGCAGCTAACGCTCATGACCTGAACTTCCAGATGGCTGATAGAGAAGGGTTTTTAAAGGTGGGGAGGCTGAGGTTATAGGCAAAGTCATAAGTAAAAACATGGAAGCTATATATTAGTTTGAACTAAAAAGGTAGGACATCTCCAAGTGGGAGCCTACAGGTTATAGGTGGATTCAAAGATTTTCTGATTTGTGATTAGTTAAGAGGGCAAAGCTTTGTCTGAAAATTTGGAATCAGCAGAAAAGAGTGTTAGCTTTGGCTCATGGACATGACCTCCTCCAAGCACCTCAGGAAGAAATTTAGAACAAAGAATGGCAGGCAGAATTCAGTCCTCAGTTTCCCCTTATCTGAGGCCTCTGTGCCCACAGATCTATTTTGTGGGGGGCTGGGTTTCTAAAACACAACTCAGGGACATGTGTTAAGATGTTATCTTTAGTTTCTACAGAGAACAAAATATCCCATGATTCTAGCTTCCTTCCTTCTTGGCTATTGTTTTAAGCTACTATTACTTTCTTGCTTATCAAGTTGTTCTCAGGGCTAGCTGAGTGCCTGGAATTTCTCATGAAGGAACTCAAGATTTTCCTTTATTTTCAGGCTCAGGGGGCTCTGCAGGGCCCTTAGAGGGGTCCCTGTTCTGTCTCACTACAGCCAGCTGGAAGGTCAGCTGGGGGCTGGTTGGTCTAGGATGACTTAGGCTTGGCTGATTCAGCTCTGTTCCATATGATGTCTCATGCTTCAGGGGACTAGCCCAGTCTTATTCTCACAGAAGAAGGCAGGGGTTCAAGAGAGAACAAAAGAAAGGGAGGGAAGAAATGCACAGGCATCTAGAGTCCTAGGCTTGGAACTGGAACACTGTCACTGTTGCTATTTTATATTGGCCAAAGCACGTCAAAAGATCAGTATGTATTCAAGATGTAGAAAGTACATTAAACTTTTTGATGAGATGAATGCAAGTCACGATGCATAGATCATGGAAATAGAGAGGGATGAAAATTTGGAAACATTTTGCAATCACTCTTGATACTAGTTCTTATCACTCTTAAGTCCCTGTCTCTATCAGGAGGCTGTCCTCAGAATTCCACAAACCACACCTGTGATTGTGATGCCCTCCCTATGTAGGCTGCTTTCCGCATCTCCTGTGCCTTTCTAGACCTGCAGCTTAACTTCTTCATCTTTTCAAGCCATTTCTATTCATACAGATCTCTCCCCCTTTGAATGCCTGCAGCCCCTGTAATTGGAACCATATATAATACATTAAAGTGCTTAAGTAGGGGGTTGGCACATAACACACACTTAATAAATGGTAGCTATCACCATGATTCTTCTTTACAACATTACAAGTCATCTGAAACTTTCCTCTAATGATTTTAGGCAGGAGTCTTGTCAGTCTCCTGAAGTGTGCCTTCATCCCCTTAATAAAAGAGAGATGTCATCTGTATTTTTGTGTTCTAACGGCAGCCAGCACAGAGAGAGGCACATAATGAGTTCTCAGTACATTTTTGTTAATTATTAAGGATTGATTTAAAGTCTAAGGAGCTTCTTATAGTTTGGAAATTATCACGTAGTAGAAACGTCTTGAAGCTACATAAGTCTTGAGAAGGCTAAAAGTATGCATCTTGAGAAAATTCTATTACAAGTGGAAGGATTATTCTAAGGAAATTATTTGAACAATTTTTCACCATTTCAGAGCAATTTTGCTGTTTAACTACTTGGAATTAAAGAAGTGAACTTGGGAGTTCTGGAAGCCTGATAAAAGCAGGTGTTAATCACTTTTAAGCACTGTACCTTGTATTGTCAGCAAATACGTTGTAACATCCATTAAGTACTTTCCCTGAAACTTCAAAATAAATCCTGCTCTCGCTGGTAAGCTTGAAAGAGAGACAATAAAATGCAGGTTCTCTCAAAATTGAAATGAGAGGCTGCAAAAGAAGAAAAAATAAACATATAATGGAAGGAAAATGCCAGCAAGTATATTAAAAATTGCAGTAACGTCATTACCTGACTGAGGTTATGTGTTCTGTGGCTCCTGTTTGAATCACAGGCTTCATTACTTCAGTGTCAGGTCTCACCATTTAGGAGATAAAAATTACTGGAATAGCGTTTGGGGGTGAGCAGGAGGATATCAGAGGTCAAATGAAGTATTCACTGAACCATTTCCATAGAGCAAGATTATTTTGCTTCTTTATGAAATTAAATTTTCCATAAATAACATGCGTGTCATGGAGTTCAACACACTTTTTTTTCCTTAGAAGTCAAATAAAATCAAAATTAGAAAGTCTCCATAAAATAACAGTGAAATTTCTGATTTTTAACCATTTAATAATTGCTGTAAGCTTTGCATCAAGCAGAATCTGAGTTGCAAATATATGGGTATTAAATTTGTTCCTTATGGAATACACTCTGGAATAAAATTGGAATGCAAAACATAGAAATTGGAACATTAGATGTGTCAAGGCACTTTTCATTTTTAAATATTTCCATAGGTTTTGATTTTCCATTGTATTTGTTAAAAGCCTGGACATCTGTTCACTGTATGGGCATGCAATTGAGTTTACTGTTGCTGAACATGAGAGTTTTTTGGTTGAGATTCTAGAAAAGTTTAAGTTGCATAGACCACACCTGGAGATTTAGACTCTACAATAAAAAGTTCTAGTGACTTAAAATGGAACATGTACTTTGTGGCCAATTGATCCGTCTCCTTCCCTCCCTCCCCCAACCTCCTTTACCCACTTTGAATTCAGGAATTACATCCTGATACCAAGACATGTTATACTTCAACATTTGTAGCTTTCTCCTCGTCTTCACTCTGTCTTTTCTAATTCATTCTGCTTATTGTCAGATTAATCTCCCTCAAGTAAAGATTCATCATATTCATTCATTGTTTTAAAACTTTCAATATTTTTTTCTTTTTTTTAAATTTCAGTAGGTTTTTGGGGGAACAGGTGGTGTTTGATTACATGAATAAGTTCTTTAGTGGTGATTTCTGAGATTTTGATATACCCATCACCCGAGCAGTGTACACTGTTCCCAATGTGTAGTCTTTTATTTACCTCCTTCCCACCCTTTCTCCCGAGTCCCCAAAGTCCATCGTATCATTCTTATACCTCTGCATCCTTATAGCTTAGCTCCCATTTATGAGAATGTACAATGTTTGGTTTTCCATTCCTCAGTTACTTCACTTAGAATAATGATCTCCAATTTCATTCGGGTTGCTGTGAATGTCATTATTTCATTCCCTTCTATGGCTGAGTAGTACTCCATGGTGGGTGTGTGGGTGTGTGTGTGTGTGTGTGTGTATAGGTGTGTGTATATATGTGTATGTATATATATGTGTGTGTATATATGTATATACACACATATATGTATATATATACACATATATGTATGTGTATATGTATATATGTATATGTGTATATACACATATATACATATATACACACACATATATACACATATATATACGTACACACACACACACACATACACACTACAATTTCTTTACTCTTTGATTGATGGGCATTTGGGCTGGTTCCATGATTTTGCAATTGTGAATTGTGAATTGTGATGCTATAAACATGCGTGTACCAGTATGTTTTTGTTTTTGTTTTTGTTTTTTGTATAATGACCTCTTTTCCTCTGGGTAGATACCCAGTAGTGGGATTGCTAGATAAAATGGTAGTTCTAGTTCTTTAAGGAATTCTCCATAGTGGTTGTGCTAGTTTACATTCCCACCAGCAGTGTAAAAGTGTTTCCTTTTCACTGCATCCATGCCAACATCTATTTTTTTTTTATTTTTTAATTATGGCCATTAATTAAGGTGGTATCGCACCTTACTGAACAAAGAAACAATGGATTGAAGCTATACCCTAGAAAAAATGGACTTAATAGGTATTTACAGAAGATTCTACCCAACAACTACAGAATATACATTCTACTCATCAGCACATGGAACATTCTCCAAGGCAGACCATATGATAGGCCATAAAACAAGTCTCAGTACATTGAAGAAAACTGACATTATATCAACTACTCTCTCAGACCACAGTGGAATTAAATTGGAAATCAACTCCAAAGGGAACCCTCAAAACAATGCAAGTACATGGAAATTAAATAACCTGCTCCCAAATGATTGTTCGGTAAACAGTAAAATCAAGACGGAAATTTTAAAATTCTTTGAACTGAATGATAACAGTGACACAATCCACCAAACCCTCTGGGATAAAGCTAAGGTGGTGCTAAGAGGAAAGTTCATAGCCTTAAATGCCTACATCAAAAAGTCTGAAAGAGCCCCAGTAGACAATCTAAAGTCACACCTCAAGAAACTAGAGAAACAAGAACAAACCAAACCCAAACCTAGCAGAAGAAAAGAAATAACAAAGATCAGAGCAGAACTAAATGAAACTGAGGAACCAAAAAATACAAAAGATAAATGAAAGAAAAAGCCGGTTCCTTGAAAAGATATATAAAATTGATAGGCCATTAGCAACATTAACCAAGAAGAGAAGAGAGATCCAAATAAGCTCAATTAGAAACAAAGCATGAGAAATTACAGCTGATACCACAGAAATTCAAAAGATCATTCAAGGCCACTGTGAACATCTTTATGCACATAAACTACAAAACCTAGAGGAAATGAATAAATTCCTGGAAATACATAACCCTCCTAGATTAAACCAGGAAGAATTAGAAACTCTGAACACACCAATAACAAGCAGCAAGATTGACATGGTAAAAAATTGCCAATAAAAAAAGGCCAGGACCAGATGGAGTCACAGCTGAATTCTATCAAACATTCAAAGAGGAATTGATACCAATTCTATTGACACTATTCCACAAGATAAAGAGAAAATCCTCCCTAAATCATTCGATGTATTTTGCATTTCTCTGTGTCCTTCATTTCCAGAAATCATGGTTTCTTATTTAAGCTATGTCACTGAAGATTTTTCTCTCATATCTTGTATCATTTTTTTTTATTTCATTAAGTTAGACTTAACATTTTTCTGGTGTCTTCTTGATTAGCTTAATAATGGATCTCCTGAATTTTTCTGGCAACTCAGGAATTTCTTCTTGGTTTGGATCCATTGCTGGTGAGCTAGTGTGATCTTCTGGTGGTGTTAAAGAATCTTGTTTTGTCATATTACCAGAATTGTTTTTCTGGTTCCTTCTCACTTGGGTAGACTGTATCAGAGGAAAGATCTGTGGCTCAGTACTGTTCAGATTCTTTTGTCCTGTGGGATGCTCCCTTGATGTAGGGCTCTCCCTGTTCCCCTAGGGGTGTGGCTTCCTGAGAGCCAAACTGCAGTGATTGTTATTTCTCTTGTGGATCTAGCCACCCAGCAGAGCTACCAGGCTCCAAGTTGGTACTGAGGGTTGTCTGCCCAGGGTCCCGTGATGTGAACCATCTTCAGGTCTCTCACCCATGGATAGGAGCACCTGCTCTGGTGGAGGTGGCAGGGGAGTGAAATGGGCTCTGTAAGGGTCCTTAGTTGTAATTTTGTTTATTGCACTAGTTTTGTGTTGGCTGGCCTCCTGCCAGTAGGTGGCACTCTCAAGAGAGCATCAGCTGTGGTAGTATAGGGAGGATCAGGTGGTGGGTGGGGCCCTAGAGCTCCCAAAGGATATGTCCTTTGTCTGTGGCTACCCATGAGGGTAGAGAAAGACCATCAGGTGGGGGGACAGGGTTAGGTGTGTCTGAGCTCAGATTCTCCTTGGGCCGGGCTTGCTGTGGCTGCTGTGGATTTGGGTTGTGGTTCTCAGGCCAATGGAGTTATGTTCTCAGGGAGATTATGGCTGCCTCTGCTGAGTCATGCAGGTTGCCAGGTTGCCAGGGAAGTGGGGGAAAGCCAGCTGTTATAGGCCTCACCCAGCTCCCATGCAGCCCAAAAGGCTGGTCTCACTCTCACTGTGCCCCCAACCCAGCAACAGCACCCAGTTTATTTCCAGGCAGTGGGTGAGCAGGGCTGAGAACTTGCCTCAGCCTACCAGCCTCCCAGCTAAGAATGCAAGCAGGGCTGTCAGGTTTTGTGCCTCCCAGCCTGTGGGATTCCGTGCTGTGTCTGTACTTCTAATTCACCCCCTCCCCTGAATTGAGTCCAGGAAACTTCACGTTCAGTCAAAATTGTTAGAGTCTAGCTGGAAGTTTCCTTCTCCCTGTGATCCTTCCCCAGTTCCTCTGACAGCCCTCCCCAAGGACCTCTGTGAGACAAAGTCAGAAATGGCTTCCCTGGGGAGCGGGAGAACTCACAGAACTCTTCCCACTGCTTCTTCTACCCGGGTATTTCACTTGGCCCTCTAAATTTGTCTCAGCTCCAGGTGAGGTTAAATCCTTCTCCCGTGATCTCAACCTTCAGGTTGGTTCCCCATTGAGGGTGTGTGTTCTGGGGCAGACAATCCCTCTTTCATACTTCCACACTTTGGGCACTCACAGTTTTTCAGCTGTCTCCTGGGGCCTGAAGGAGCAATCTGCTTCCTTCAAAGGGTCTGTGGATTCTCTCCTTAAATTTTTCAATAATTTAATTAGACCTTGAAAATAAAAGTAAACAACTTTAGCTTGGTATTTAAGACCTCTCACAGAATAATGTCAACCCACCTCTCCTGTGATGCCATTGCTCCTTTATATGATGCTTTCATTCAGACAGCTGGTCTACTTTTCTTCTCTATCTTTCTCTCTCTCTCTCTATATATATACACACACAGTGTCTCCTCATAGATGTGTGTGTGTGTATATATATATATATACACACTCATACAGTGTCTCATTAACAGAGAGTGAGACTCTCCATGTCAGGAACCCCATATACTTGAAATTCCTGCCTTCTCTCCACCTACCTAATCCAATGCTATCATCCAAGCTCAGTTCACCTCCTCATAAAGCTTTCTCTGACTAATAAAAACAGAAGCTGTCAAGCATCCTGAGAGGCAGTGAACATTGAACAATACCTGCTGATACCTGACCTAAGAAAGCCTTTTCCCTTTCTGGAATTTAGTTATTTTGATTAGTTTGCATTCACAACCCTCCAAATTGTCCAGTTTTTCTAGTTGTTTTTGTGAGAACAATGATCTGTGAGAAACTTTGACGTTCTAACTGGAAAAAAAACCTTCTTTCTTCAGTGATTTTTTTGGGAGCCTCTGGAAAGCATAGTTAACAAATCAATGTCAGGTAGGTTTAAAATAAATATTAAGCTTTGAGCATGTTCTTGTCCACAAACATTGGAAGAAACACGTTTATTCAAGACTGATAAACATAGTTGTGCTCTATCTGCTGATGCGTTCTTTAGACCTGTGACATGGAATATAGTGGCAGAAAACAAATTGGCCTAACGTAATAGCTTCTAACAAAGTCTGAAATTTTATTATAATTGCAAAGCAGTTGCAGCACAAATCATATTGATGTGTTGTAAGGTCCTCATATCCTCATTTAACTCTACATGATCTCAGCTAAAGCAAGTCTTAAGAGTTATTAATATTCACTATTACTTTTTATTGGTAGCAATTCTTTTTCTTTACTAAGTGTGACATTTTGAATAATGAAATTTGCAAAACCTTGTTTACTAACACTTTGTAAAAGTTCTCATGTAAGGTGATTCCTAGATACCTGCTTCACTCATTCAACTTAAAATTTTTCATTAAGGCAGCATTTCCAAAGAGTACTTCACAGAATGCTGATTCCCAAATATTGTTAAAATAAGGTCCTATAGATAAAGGTATCTTGGAAATCAAGTGCAATACCTCTCTTGATTTTATCAATCAGCATTTTGCGTATGAAAGGATCTGAATAATTATGCAATAATACTTTTTAAATTTGTTCGATTTGGCATTTCCACACACTAAATTAAAAAATCTTTTTTTTAACATCACATCTAGTAAGCCCTTAAATCTGATGTTTTATGAAATACCCTTTGGAAAATGGCTAAGAGAGCAATAAGGAAGTTAATAAAAATCATATATACCTAATTTTTTGAATGAATTGAGAGACAGGCAGCTCTGTTGTACACAATACAGCCTAGAAATCTCAATATCTTTGGCAGAGATTTGAGATGTAATTTAATAGACTTTAAGCTGGGAGTGTTGGGTCATGCCTGTACTCCCAGCACTTTGAGAAGATAAGGCAGGAGGATTGTTTGAGGTCAGGAGTTAGAGGCCAACCTGGGCAACAAAGTGAGACCTGTCTCTACAAAAACATTTAAAAATTAGCCGGTTGCAGTGGCACATACCTTTAGTCCCAGCTACTCGGGAGGCTGAGGTGGGAGGATCTCCTGAAACCAGCAGTTCAAGGCTGCAGTGATTAACGCTTGTGCCGCTGCACTCCTGCTGCGTGACAGAGTAAGACCCTGTCTACAAAAAAACAAAACAAAACAAAACAAAAAAAACAAAAAAAAACCCAACTAAACTAAAAAGCAGACTTTAGTCTATATATGCACTCTCTTGTAAGTATTGTAGTATTTCTGAACACTGTGGAACTTGTGAACATGGCAGAACTACCAGCCTTTTCAGAATAAGAAATGACATAATTATATGATGTTATAGACTCAGCATTTTTCAAAAAAGATTTTGAATGACAAGGAGATCCTCCTGGAAAGAAACATAACAATCTGCATGATTTTCTTTGTATCTGAAATCATCTATAAATATTTGTGCATATTTCCTAGGGGTTTCTGACCCTATTAGCAAGACTTTATATCTGAAAATATAATCTTAAGTAGAAGCTACTACTTTCGTTTCTGTGAAATTAGGTGAACAAGTCTTAAATGCTAAAGTTTATTTTTAGCCATTATAAATGCCAAATTTTATCCAGTCAAGAGAATCACTGGAGTGTTTCATCACTGTGAATTTCCATACATAATGAGGATCCAACTCCATGATGTCATCCAGGAAATTTCCAATTTTTAGAAACATAGTATAAGAATTATCTCACCTGAGGCCTGATGTTGGTGAAACTTGAATCTTTCAGCACTACTGGATGGTGCTGAAGTTTTCTCTGCCTGGAATTCTTCCCCTGAAACATTCCTCTTGGTTAAATCTTACTCAACCTTGAGGTTTTAATTTAAATGTTTCTTTCTCAGAGAGAACTTATGTGACCTGCCTCCCTAAAGCAATTCAAATAAGCTCTCTACATTTATCCTGTCTCAGAGTAACCTAGTTTTAATAATTATATATTTATTTAAACTTTTAAATATGTAATGTCTGCCTCTCCCACTAGACTGTGAACTCTACACAGGCAGAGATTTTATCTGATGGATTTTTGTTTTCACCACAGTGTAATCAATGCTATGAACAGTTTTAGCACATAATTGTTACTTGATAAATACTTGTTGGCTGAAGGAAGTGCATGTTCTTTATAGATGGAATCAAAAAATGTCAAATCTGGCTGGGCGCAGTGGCTCACGCCTGTAATTTTAGCACTTTGGGAGGTTGAGGTCAAGAGTTCGAGACCTATCTGGCCAACATGGTGAAACCTCATCTCTACTAAAAATACAAAAATTAGCCAGGTGTGGTGGTGAGCGCCTGTAATCCCAGCTACTCGGGAGTCTGAGGCAGGAGAATTGCTTGAACCCAGGAAGCAGAGGTTGCAGTGAGCCGAGATCATGTCAGTGCACCCCAGGCTGGGCAACAGAGCAAAAACTCCCTCTCAAAAAAAAAAAATAAATAAAAATAAAATAAAAATGTCAAATCTAAAAATGTCAAAGACTAGAATGGTAGTTACTAAGGGTTCAGGGAGTAGGGGATATGAGGGGATGTTTGTGAAGAGCTACAGAATTTCAGTTTTGCAAGATAAATTATAGAGACCTAATGTACAACAATGTGACTATAGTTAACAATATTGTATAATATACTTGAAATTTGTTAAGAGGTTAGAGCAGAAGTGTTCTTACCTCACAGGTAACTATGAGGTGATAGAAATGTTAATTGGCTTCATTGTACTGGATATTTCATAATGCATATAGGTATCAAATCATCAAGTTGTATGTGTTAAATATATACAATATTAAATTTTCAACCATACCTCAAGTTTGAAAAATAATTGATATATACATGCAAGCATCCCTCAGTATCATCATATATTTTAATCCTAACAAAAACTTGTTTGAATTGCACAGTAGAATTCTGTTCAGAGTCTTCTTTTGCTTCAAGATGAAATAAAAGCTATTGATCAACTGCAAATCCCAAGAAACAAATTTGTCATAAAATTTTCCACAAAGTAGTAGCTTTAAGTACAAAAAGGGATTTTAGGCCGGGCACGGTGGCTCACGCCTGTGATCCCAGCACTTTGGGAGGCCGAGGCAGGTGGATCACAAGGTCAGGAGATCGAGACCATCCTGGCTAACATGGTGAAACCCCGTCTGTATTAAAAAAAAACAAAAAAATTAGCTGGGCGTGGTGGCGGGCGCCTGTAGTCCCAGCTACTCAGGAGGCTGAGGCAGGAGAATGGTGTGAACCCAGGAGGCGGAGGTTGCAGTGAGCCGAGATCGCACCACTGCGCTCCAGCCTGGGCAACAGAGTGAGACTCCATCTCAAAAAAAAAAAAAAAAAAGAAAAGAATTTTAATGTTAGGTCTTGGCATTCAATTGCATAACCAAAATATTTGAGAAATATTTGGACTTCCCTTGTTTTATTTTCTTTCAAAAGGCTGTTTTCTGTGTCATTACAAAGTGTATTAGTTAACAAGAGAAGAGTCGTGGTGAGAGAAACGCACATTTTGTGTTACCTTCTACGCCCATAACTTGATTGTGATGGGATAGTCTGCCTGCATTTAGGTAAAACTGTGAGGTCCTTTCCCCACAGGAAAAGACTATGCAAATTTTCCACCAGGGTCATCTTCCCACTTACTTCCTAAGAGTTTGTAAATATTAGACTAAATGCTGGTGGCTGTTAAATGTAGCATGGCTGCAGTGATCCCAGGTACTAACATTTGCCTGGAATGCTATAAAAAATAGCACTACTAATCAGAAGAAATGGAAATACCTCTAATTTGTTCTTTAAAGGTAATGGCTGCCTAAGAAATATTTTCACTGTGTTTCCTACAATTTCTTTTGGAAGCCCAGAGTGGGAAGTAATTGTTTTAGTTGGTGCTGAAGATTGGGAAGGTATTCAGGGCATAGCCACATCCAGCTTGTCCTAAAGAAATGCTGAAAATGATGTTAGAATGGTGGAAGAGAGATTCCATATCTGCTTTTCCTCCCTTCTCTTCGTCATGGAACATGTGAGATGGAAATACTCATTACTGAGAAAAATTCAACCCCAAGATAAGAGGTTTGTCCTTGTCTGACAGAAAGGTCTATCATGAGAGGGAAAAAAGTGTTACATTCATCATTGCCTGCAGAAAAAGATGGTGTTAAGTAACGCTGGGAGAAATTCTGAGCCCTCTCCTTTTCTTCCTCCTCCCCCAACCCACCTCCACTTCTTTTAACCATAGTCCATATAGAAAAAGCTATTGATTGTTCTATAAAATTTTAAATTATCCTCAGGATAAAATATCCTTAACAATTTTTGTTTGTATTTTTTTGTAGTGCACTCTGTGCAAGCCCAAGATAAAACCCAAAACAACTTGTTTTTTAATGGTTTGGTTTTGCCAGGCTTGAACTGACATAAATTGATTCATGTGAGATAAATTTAACGAGCTAGAACCTCTCTAATGAATAATTAGCTAATCATACAATTTTTACAACTGGAAGTTACCTAATCACATGTCTTCAGTTTACAAATGAGAATTAAGTCTTTGGCTCTACTCTGAGTACAGTCATAAAAGTTGTTGGCTGCTTCAAAGAACAACTCAAATGACCTCTCATTACCTCCTGTATTAAATGCAAGCCAATGTTAGTACTGGATAGAGATTTAGTAGAAGCCAGAAGTCTTTCTAAAGTGACTTCTTAGACATTGGAATAGTTAATTCAAAGGCTGCGGTTATTCCTGAGCTGATATTTCCTATGGATTATTTTATCCATGACCAGTGATACTTACATTTGAGATCAACAATCAATAGTGTAAAAAAATTTATTTAGAGCATCCTTGTAGATAAACCTCACTTTGTAGCCCCTTCAAGTATTAAGATGATCCTGTTTAATTTTTCTCCATTTTGAATATTTTATTAGAATATTTCAAGAGGATTAGAATATTTCAAGGTTTCTTTCAAGAGGAAAACAGTGGGTAAAACAGAGAAAGAAGTTCAGTTAAAAAGGAAATCTGTCAACAATTATTTAGCACAAATATTCTGTAAAACACTTTAATGCATGTTTTTGCATGCACTAAATTATCTCATTCAGTTCTTTCAACAACTCTGTGAGGTAAAAAATGTATTTTATAGATGAAATAAACTAAGTGATGAAAAATGAATGAAACTAAGTGATGAAGTAACACGCAATCACCATGTGGTTGGTAAATTCAGGTCAGTCTGATTTCAGTGCTCTTTTTATTATCATCTTTGAAGCTTGGACTATACTGAGTAAAAAATATGTGAAAATAGTAAATGATACAGACAGAAGTATCTTGAGTAACTGTCTGCAGAAGGGTACTGATGGAATTTAGAGTTAAATGGTAGAACCAGAGAGCTTGGGTGAGGCGCACATTTTCTTTGTTTATATGCTCAGAATGTTCTTCATCCAGTTGGAGAAACAAATTTGTTTACTCTCTCTCTGTGTATGTGTGTGCACATGCATGTGTATTTGTATGCAGCTAGAGTTTGAGAGTTAACATCAACATCTAAGAACCAGCTCATGAATTAAACTTAACTACTTAAGATCCCAGCTACAGCTCTGGGAGAGAAGATGAGTCTTTCTGAATTGATCCTCAGATAAAATCTGTATCTTTCGTGGCTATCATATAACCTTATTGGATTACAAGAAATACACAATGGGTTCTCTCCAATTGGGAAAAAAACTTTCCATCAAATGTATGGAAATTATTCTTGAATAATAATTTAGAACTGTAGATATCCAACTAAAATCTAGAAGTAAAATTTATTTAGGATACTTAGAGATAAAATTAGAATTATGTTTGAGTTTTATGAGAAAAAAACAAAACAAGAAGAGCTGTATTAGGAAGAAATCGATTTCTCTCACATGTAAAAGGAATATAAGATCTTCTGCTTCTGGTATAATTCAGCCTCTTTTTATCTTGTATTTCTCCCATGCCGAGCTTCTATGCTCAAGGTCACTTTAAGGTCCAAGATGGCTGCTGGAACTCCAGCAATCACATGCACATTCTAGCAACTGAGAAAGAGGATACATCTGGAAGTTGCACAAATTTCTGTTTATATCCATTTGGTAAAAGCCTAGCCAAAACTCTGTATGTAGATACAAGGCATCCTAGGTAGTACAGTATTTATTTATTTGGGTTGGCCACATATTTATCTAAAAGGGGTTCTGTTACAGTGATTCAAGTGGACAATGGACATTGGAGGAAGAATAATAAACACTCTTCCCTACATAGTGGTATGGCAGTTTTGGGGGAAAGAAAAATATAAGGCAAAAACCAGCATATATCAGGATTGACATGGAGATGAATTAAACTTAACCACTTAAGAGTCCAGTTACAGCTCTGGGAGAATAATAAAGCTGGGGAGGACTTTAGAGAAATATATGGGAATGAAAGTACAATGAGCATGGATTTGATTCTTCACAAAAGCAAGCAATACTACTTTAAATTGTAAATATCAGGAATCATTTATTAGATATAGATGTTTATATAAATGATAAAAGGGAATGCTCCGTGCTGAGAAAAGATGAAAATATAAATAATTTCCCACATGGAATTTACAATTTGCTTTTGTTGCAATAGTTTTTGGCTGCTGTTTTTGCTAGATGCTGTAATAAAACTTTAAAAAATGTATTATAGCTCAAACAAAAGGTTATTTCTAGCTCAGATAAAGCCTAAAATACAGCCCTAGACAAAAAGCTAGCTCATTTCCATGCTGTGATTTGGGGATCCAGGCTCCTTCCATCTCGTGGCTCCACCATCTTCAACCATTGGCCTCTAAACTTAGAATGCTCATGATGTCCATCAAGTTTGCCGAAGGTGAAAAAGGATGGAGGATCATGTATCCCAGGATTTTATGGTCCAGGCCAGGAACTGGTGCATATCACTGCCATTCACATTTCATTAACTAGAACTTCAAAAAATAAATCAGTAAATAAAATAAAGTGAAAGTTTATCTGTAGGTCCAGGAAGAAGAGGAAATGGGCTTAGTGAAAAACTAAACTCTGATAGAGCCCATCCTTGTTGTTTTTAAATAACCTATTTTGTTCTTCTTTTTGGTTTTTAAAATAATTTTTTATTTGTAATTTTTGTGGGTACTTAGGAGGTGTATATATTTATGGAGTACCTCAGATGTTTTGATACAGGCATGCATGCAATGTGTAAAGATCACATCATGGAAAATAGGGTATTCATCGCCTCAAGCATTTATCCTTTGTGTTACAAACAATACAGTTCTACTAGTTAGTTTAAAATGTATAATTAATTGACTATAGTCACTCTGTTGTGCTATCAAATACTAGGTCTTATTCATTCATTCTATTTTTTGTACCTGTTAACCATCCCCATCTCTCCCCAACCCCACCACTACCCTTCCTATCATCTGGTAACCATCCTTCTACTGTCTGTCTCCATGGGTTCAGTAGTTTTGATTTTCAGGTCCCACTAATAAGTGAGAACATGCAATATTTGTCTTTCTGTGCCTGACTTATTTCACTCAACCTAATGACCTCCAGTTCCATCGTGTTGTTGCAAATGACTGAACCTCATTCTTCTTTTTAATGGCTGAATAGTCCTCCGTTGTGTATAAGTACCACATTTTCTTTATCCATTTATCTGTTCATGGACACTTAGATTGCTTCCAAATCTTGGCTATTGTGAACAGAGCTGCAACAAACATGGGAGTGCAGATATCTCTTTGATATACTGATTTCCTTTTGGGTATATGTCCAGCAGTGCGATTGCTGGAGCATATGGTAGCTCTATTTTTAGTATTTTGAGCAGCCTCCAAATTGTTCTCTATAGTAGTTTTACAGATTTACATTCCCACGAACAGTGTACAAGGGTTCCCTTTGCTTCACATCCTTGCCGGCATTTGTTATTGCCCAAGTTTTGGATGTAAGGCGTTTTAACTGGGATCAGATGATATCTCACTGTAGTTTTGATTTGCATTTCTCTGATCAATGGTATTGAGCACCTTTTCATATGTCTGACTGCCGTTTGTAAATATTCTTTTAAGGAAGGTATTCAGATCTTTTGCCCATTTTAAAATAGGATTATTAGACGTTTTTCCTATAGAGTTGTTTGAGCTCCTCCTATATGCTGGTTATTGATCCCTTGTCAGAGTTTGCAAATATTTTCTCCCATTCTGTGGGTTTTCTATTAACTTTGTTGATTGCTTCCTTTGCTGTACAGAAGGTTTTTAACTTGATGTGATCCCATTTGTCCATTTTTGCTCTGTTTGCCTGTGTTTGTGGGGTATTACTCAAGAAATCTTTGCTCAGAGCAATGTCTTGGAGATTTTCCCCAATGTTTACTTGTAGTAGTTTTGTACGCTGAGGTGTTAGATGCGAGTCTTTAATAACTTTTGATTTCATTTTTGTATATGGTGAGAGATAGGGGTCTAGTTTCATTCTTCCACACATAGATATCCAGTTTTCCCAGTACCACTTATTGAAGAGACTGTGCTTTCTTCAGTGTATGCTCTTGGCTCCTTTGCCAAAAATGAGTTCACTGTAGGTGTGTGGATTTTTTTCTGGGTTCTCTATTCTGTTCCATTGGTCTATGTGTCTGTTTTTATGCCAGTACCATGCTGCTTTGTTTACTATAGCTCTGTAGTCAGCTATAATTTGAAGTCAGTTTATGTGATTCCTCTAGTTTTGTTCTTTTTGCTTAGGATAGCTTTGGCTATTCTGGGACTTCTTTGGTTCTGTGTAAATTGTAGGATTTTTTTTTTCTATTTCTGTGAAGAATGTCCTTGGTATTTTGATAAGGGATTACATTGAATCTATAGATTGCTATGGGTAGTATGGACATTTTAACAATATTCTTTCAATCCATGAATATGGAATATCTCCATTTTTTGTGTGTCCTTGTTTTACAGTCTTTATTATAAAGATCTCTCACTTCCTTGGTTAATTTCTAGGTATTGAATTTTATGTGTGGCTTTTCATTTCTTTTTCGGATTACTCACTGTTGGCATATAGAAATGCTATGGATTTTTGTATGGTGATTTTTGTATCCTGCAACTTTACTAAATTTGTTTCTAATAGTTCTAATAGTTTTTCATGGAGTCTTTAGATTTTTCCAAATATAAGATCATATCATCTGCAAACAAGGATAACTTGACTTCTTCCTTTCCTATCTGGATGCGCCTTATATCTTTCTCTTATCTGATTGCTCTAGCTAGGATTTCTTGTACTATGTTGAATAACAGTGGGCATCCTTGTTGTGTTCCACATCTTAGAGGAAAGGCTTTCAGTTTATCCTTATTCAGTACAATACTAGCTGTAGGTCTGTCATATATAGCTTTTATTATGTTGATATGTGTTCTTTACCCAGTTTTTTGAGGGTTATCATGATCTGATGTTAAATTTGATCAAATGCTTTTTCAGCATGAATTGAAATGATCGTATGGGTTTTGTCCTTAATTCTATTGATAAGATGTATCACATTGATTTGCATACATTGAACCATCCTTGCATCCCAGGGATAAATCCCACTTGATCATGATAAATGATTTTTTTTTTTTTTGAGACAAAGTTTCACTCTTGTTGGCCAGGCTGGAGTGCAATGTGTGATCTTGGCTCACCGCAACCTCTGCCTCCCGGGTTCAAGTGATTCTACTGCCTCAGCCTCCCAAGTAGCTGGGATTGCGGGCATGTACCACCATGCCCAGCTAACTTTCTATTTTTAGTAGAGAGGGAGTTTCTCCATGTTAGTCAGGCTGGTCTCAAACTCCTGACCTCAGGTGATCCACCCACCTCGGCCTCCTGAAGTGCTGGGATTGCAGGCATGAGCCACTGTGCCTGGCCAATGAATGATATTTTCAAGGTATTGTTTAATTCAGTTTGCTATTTTTTATTTATTTATTTATTTTTGAGATGGAGTCTTGCTCTGTCACCCAGGCTGGAGTGCAGTGGTGCAATCTTGGCTCACTGGAACCTCCGCCTCCCAGGTTGTAACAATTCTCCTGCCTCGGTCTCCCGAGTAGCTGGGACTACAGGGATATGCTGCTACACCTGGCTAATTTTTTTTATTTTAGTAGAGACAGGGTTTCACCATGTTGCCCAGGCTGGTCTTGAACTCCTGAGCTCAGGCAGTCCACCTGCCTCAGCCTCCTAAAGTGCTGGGATTACAGGCATGAGCCGCTGCACCTGGCTGGGTTTGCTAATACTTTGTTGAGGATTTTTGCATCAATATTCACCTGAGATACTGGCCTGTAGTTATCTTTTTTTGGTGTGGCTTTGTCTGGTTTTGGTATCAGAGTAATAGTGGCCTCATAGAATGAGTTTGAAAGTATTCTCTCCTTCTCTTTTTTTTGGAATAGCTTGAGTAGGATTAATTCTTCTTTAAACATTTGCTAGAAATCAGCAGTGAATCAACTGGGTCCCAGGCATTTCTTTACTGGGAGACTTTTTATTACAGCTTCAATCTCATTCCTTGTTATTGGTCTGTTCAGGTTTTATTTGTCTTCTTGTTTCAATCATGGTAGGTTGTATGTGTCTAGGAATTTGTCCATTTCTTCTAGATTTTCCAATTTATTGGCATATAGTTGCTTACAGTAGCCACTGATGATCCTTTGAATTTCTGTGGTACCAATTGTCTCTGATTTTATTTGGATTTTTTCTTTTTTTTTTCTTAGTCTGGCTAAAGATTTGTCTACTTTGTTTAACTTTTCAAAACCCCAACTTTATGTTTCATTTATTTCTTTTGGGATTTTATTATTTGTTTTTCTACTAATTTGGGATTTGGTTTGCTCTTTTCTAGTCCTTTAAGATACATCACTAGATTGTTTATTTGAAGTTTTTCCCTGTTTTGATATATAGCCACTTACAGATTTAAACTTTCCTCTTAGTACTGCTTTTGCTGTATCCCATAGGTTTTGGTATGTTGTGTTTCCATTATCGTCTGTTTCAAGAAATTTTTCAATTTTTGTAATTTTTTCATTGACCCACTGGTCATTTGAGAGCATATTGTTTAATTTCTTTGTAGTTTCAAAAATTCCTCGTTATTAATTTTTAGTTTTATTCCATTGTGGTCAGAGATGCTTGATATTATTTCAGTTTTTGAATGTTTTAAGACTTGTTTTGTGACCTAACATATGGCCTATCCTTGAGAATGATCCATATGGTGAGGAAAAGAATGTGTATTCTGTAGCTCTTGGATGAAATATTCTATAAATATGTATTAGATCCATTTATTCTATTGTGCAGATTAAGTCTGATGTTTCTTTATTGGTTTTTTCTCTGTTAAATCTGTCCAGTGCTGAAAGTGGGGTGTTGAACTCTCAACTATGATTATATTGGGACCTATCCCTTCAGCTCTAATAATATTCTCTTTATATATCTGGGTGTTCCAGTATTGGGTGCATATATTTTGAAAAGTGTTATATTCTCTTGCTGAAGGGACCCCTTTATGATTATATAGTGACATTCTTTGCCCCTTCTTGTAGTTTTTTAGAAATCTATTTTGTCTGATATAGGTATAGCCACTCCTGCTCTTTATTGGTTTTCATTGGCATGGAATATCTTTTTCCATCTCTTTATTTTCAGTCTATTTTTGTCTTTATAGGTCACATGTGTTTCTGGTAGGCAAAGGATTAATGGGCCTTGATTTTTCACCCAATCAGCCACTCTATCTTTTGATTGAAGAGTTTCAATTGAAGAATTTGATTGAAGAGATTCAATGTTGTTATTGATAAGTAAGCACCTACTCTTGCCATTTTGCTATTTGTTTTCTGGTTGTTCTGTCTTCTTCTTTCCTTCCTGCCTGCATTTAGTGAAGGTGATTTTCTCTGGTTATATGATTTAGTTTCTTGCTTTTTATTTTTTGTGTATCCATTGTTTCTTGGGTTGAGGTTACTGTGAGGCTTGCAAATACTATCTTATAACCCATTATTTAAAGCTGATAACAACATTGTTTGCATAAACAAAAAGAAGACTAATAAAGACTCTGCACCTTAATTTTTTTTTACTATTTATATTTTATTGTACTTTGTTTTCAAAAGTTGTAGTAGTTACTTTTTATTGGTTCATTGTTTGGTATTTCTACTTAAAGAGTAGTTTACACACCACAGTTATAGTGTTACAATACTCCGGTTTTTCTGTAATTAACATTACCAGTGAGTTTTGTACCTTCAGATGATTTCTTATTGCTCATTAATGTTCTTTACTTTCTGATTGACATACTCCCTTTAGCATTTCTTGTAGGGCAGGTCTGGTATTGATGAAATCCCTCAGCTTTTTTTTGTCTGGGAAAGTCTTTATATCTGCTTCATGTTTGAAGGATAACTTTGCTGGATATACTATTCTAGGGTAAAGGTTTTTTTTTTTCCCTTCAGCACTTTAAATATGTCATACCACTCTCTCCTGGCCTGTAAGGTTTCTACTGAGAGGTCTGCTGCCAGATGTATTGGAGCTCCATTGTATGTTACTTGTATCTTTTCTCTTGCTGCTTTTAGGATCTTTTCTTTATCTTTGGCCTTTGGGAGTTTTATTATTAAATAAAATAATACAACTCGAGGTAACTTTCTTTGGGTTAAATCTGTTTGGTGTCCTATAACCTTTTTGTACTTGGATATTAGTATCATTTTCTAGGTTTGGAAAGTTCTCTGTTATTATCCCTTTGAATGTGCTTTCCACCCCATCTCTACCTCCTCTTTAAGGCCAATAACTCTGCCCCTCTGAGGCTGTATTCTAGATCCCTAGATCCCTTGTAGGTGTGCTTCACTGTTTACTCAGTTTTCTTTGGTCTCTTCTATTTTCAAATAACCTGTCTTCAAGCTCACTAATTCTTTCTCCTGCTTAATTCTCCTATTAAAAAACTCTTCAGTATGCCAGTTGCTTTCTTCAACTCCAGAATTTCTGCTTGATTTTTGATGATTTCAATCTCTGTTAAATTTATCTGATAGAATTCTGAATTCCCTCTCTCTTATCCCGCATTTCTTTGAGTTTTCTCAAAACAGCTTTTCTGAATTCTCTGTTTGAAGGGTCACATATCTCTCTTTATCCAGCTTGGGTCCCTAATGCCTTATTTAGTTTATGTTTTCCTGAATTGTCTTGACACTTGTAGATGTTCATCTGTGTCTGAGCATTGAAGAATTAGGTATTTATTGTAGTCTTCTCAGTCTGAGCTTGTTTGTACCCATACTTCTTGGGAAGGCTTTCTGTATATTCTAAAGCACTTAGGTGTTATAATCTAAGCTGCATCTGCTTTAGTGGGGGGACCTCGAGCCTGGTAACACTGTAGTTCTTGCAGACTCATAGAGGTACCATCTTGATGGTTTTGGACAATATCCAGAAGACTTCTCTGAATTTTCAGGCAGAGATTCTTGTTCTCTTCCCTTGCTCTCTTTTCTGAGTCACCTGGAACTGTGGGTAGAGTGGCACAAGCACCCCTGTGACCACCACCGGATCTTGCCCAAGGCCTGATATAACCACTTCCTGGCTACCACATACATTCACTGAAAGCCCTGGGCTTCTGCAATCAGTAGGTGGCAAAGCCAGCCAGGTTTGTGTCCTTCATTTCAGGGCAGCAAGTTCCCCCAGGCCCTGGAAAGGTGCAGAAGTGCTGTCTAGGAGCCAGGGACTAGAGGCAAAAACCTCAGAAGTCTACTTGGTGTTCTGTTGTACTGCAGAGAAGCTGGCACTTAAACCACAAGACAGTCCTTCCTACTCTTCCCTCCCCTTTCTAAAGGCAGAGGAGCCTCCCCCCTTGACACCTCCACCTCACACACACACACACACACACACAGAGTACTGCCAGACTACTTCTGATGTTCCCTTAAGCCCCAAGGGCTGTTCAGTCAGCTTGTGGTAAATGCTGCCTGGTCTGGGACACAGCCTTCAGGGGGAGCGGGTTGCCTTCTGGCTCAGGGAAAGTCCAGAAATGCCATCCAAGAGCCAAGTCTCAGAATTGGGGACCTCAAGGGTCTGCTTGGTGCTCTACCCTCCTGTGGCTGCGCTGGTACCTAAGGTGTGAGACAAAGTACCCTTTACTTTTACCTCTGCTTTGCTCAAGCAGGAGACTTGCCCTATAGCCACCACAGCTGGGAATGTGCTGAGCCTCATCTGAAGCCAGCAAGTCTCAGAGTGTCACCCAAGGCCCTCATTGTAGAACCTGGCCATCACTGCTAGTTATTCAGGACTCAAGGCTCTTTAGTTAGTTAGCAAGTGATGAATGCTGCCAGGATTGGGTCCTTCCATTCAAGGCAGCAGGCTCCCTTCTGGTCTAGAATGTGTTTAGAAATGTCTTCTGAGAGCTAGGGCCTGGAATGGGGACCTCATGACTCTGACCGGTGTCCTTTCCTGCTGTGGTTGAGCTGGTATCCAAGATATAAGACAAAGTCCTTCTCACTCTTCCATCTCTTCTTCTCAAGTGGAAGGAAGGGATCTCTTTTGGAGCTGTGCTCTGTGCAGCCTGGGGTAAGGGTCAGCCTGGGGTAAGGGGAGAGGTGATACTAGCACTCCCTTAGCTGCCCCTGCTGGTGTCTCAGTATGTCACATGCTCCTCCGGTCCACACTAGGACTCATCTAGGTGTTGCAGTCCTTGTGGCCTAGAATGCCTTTCAAGTTTATTTAGAGCCCCAGAGCACTTTAGCTTGTCATAGCAAGGCTTGTGGGAATTCAGGATCTGACCACTAACCTTAGCACTTCCTCTTTGGGTGGGACTGGTTTAAATGCTCCCTCTATGGGTGAGTATTAGCTGAATTTGGTCTGGTTTTGCTTTCTGCTATAACAAGGGAGCACTGAGTTCAGTATCTCACAATTGCTGCCCTTCCTCTTCCCCAGGGCACAGAAACACTCTCCACTGCGGCCAAGGATTTCAGGAGAGGTGGCATCAGTGATTCAAGACTGCTTTTCCTACCTCTTCAGTGTTTCTTTCAGTGATACGAAGTTAAAGCCAGGTACCATAAGTGCTCACCTGATTTTTGCTGCTTACAAAGGTGCTTTTTTGGTGTGGATTGTTGTTACATTGGTGTCCTTGCAACAGGGGACAATTGTTGTAGCCTTCTATTCTGCCATCTTGCTCCACCCCTTTTATTTTGTCCTTTTCATACATAGAAGAGAACTTCCTGCCAAGGGAGACAACCCAAAGCCCCATCCATTGACTATTTTAAGCTCAAAATCTGAGATCCTTGGTTCATGCATAACCCTTTCCTTCAGGTCTGAATATGACCTTATGTTTTCATGGCTTAAGAACAGGTAGCTATATGTGTCATATGCACATACCCACTATATAACAATGAAGCCTTGCCAGGGTAGCCTCAGTAAAAGCTCCCATTCTGAAAAGGGAAGAATAAAAGAGACACAGCATCCACTGGTTAATAGCAGATTTAAAATACAGTGGACACACATGGGGAAAGCCTCCTCTACTGTGGAGTACAGAAAATTTCTGGATTAGATCCTGATTCTGCCCTTTGATAGTTTTCTCTTTAGTTTTTACCTTTGACTTCTAGAATGTTTTACTGTAATCATTTGATTTCTATGGCTACATCTGAAATGGCCATGGGGAATATGTCTTTTTTTTTTTTTCCCTGAGGCTTCCCAGGTCTCAACCTGATTTAAGTTGATAAAGCTTGTAGTTGCCATCCCAGCCCATTTCCTGACTTTTTTTCTCATTTTATGGGAATGAGAGAGATATACTTTTATGAGTTTTATGCTACTGCTATTTAAAGCTTTTCAGTTACAAACAGGTAAACCTAATGCAAACAAAATTAAATGTTTTCTGTTTGAGTTCATTTTTGTCTCATATTCTTACAAAGTCCAGCTTTTGATATTGTTTTTGTTGTATTATATTTTCTTCATATACCTTGTTTCATTTAAAAAATTTTAATGCCAGTCTTTTAACTAATAAGTTTAAACATTCACATTTATTGGAATAACTGTTGCATTTGGATTTTGCATCATATCTAGCATATTCTATGTATCCCCATTTTTCTACTCGTTTACCTCTTCTTTGCCTATCTCCCACTGCTAATCTGAACAGGACTGATTGAGATAAAAGCTGTGTCTCTGTCACTTCCATCAAAGGTCCTGGTCCATTCCCCTACAGTGACAAAAGATATTTCTCCCTCTCCTACTGGAGACACCCAATATCTCTTCTCCTTGTGAAAAGATTCCCTTCTTTTCTTTGCCTCACACCCTTTTGGCCTATCTTTTATTCCATCTATTGCTGCTGTAACCAGCTGCACACAGTAGTAATTTGGTAACAACTCACCTCATCTCCACTGCATAGCAAGTCTTCCCCGCCTTGGTGCTTTCATAAAACCAGGCATGAGTTTATATGCACAGCTTGGGAAAGACGAGAGGCTTCTAAGTTCATGAGGCAACACCTAGCCCATGGGAGATACAAGTGCAGGTATAAATACCCCCACTTCTGTGCTTCAAGAGAAAATGATGGGTACATTCTATATGGCTCTTCTTAAGGGTCAATAGAAATGAACTCTAGGTGCCCACAGCAAGAAAACATCTTGTATCAACTTTTTCTCCTTTCCTATTTCATTCTCCTAAGTCCTCCGCTCCTGTTACATGGAATCACTTCAAACAAACCAAAAAAAAAACAAAAACTACTGACTCATAAGCCCTTGTTTTAAGTGCTGCTCTTTCAAGGGAGAACCCAAGCTAAGACAACATTCTTCATGTGAAATAACCTTCCAATCTTTACCTACCTTAATGAGGTTGTCTAGATATATTACATTTTTAAAGTATAATTCTTTAACTCTCAGAATCAAATGTAATACTTCAGGTTTCATTTTACCGGAAACACAATAGGAAGCAACTTTAGTTTCTTGTAGTTTGGACACAACTTTGCTACTTTGTCAGCTATTAAAATTTACCTTAACATTCCCCAATATTTTTTAGATGCCAACTTTGCTACTTTGTCAGCTATTAAAATTTACCTTAACATTCCCCAATATTTTTTAGATGCTTCAAAATAAAATCTACCTCATTCTTCACCTTTTTGTAATATAAGCCTTTTATTTTAGAATAGCTTATATTTATGTAAAATTGTGCTGGTAGTAAAGAGTTTTTATGTTAACATACTACATTTATTGCAATGAGTGAATCAATAGTGCATGTTATTAACTAAAGTTCACACCCTACTTAGATGTCCTTGTTGTGTTCCAGAATCCCAAACAGGATACCATGTTATATTTAGTTGTAACGTCTCAGACTCCTCTGGCTATGACAGTTTCTCTGACTTTGTTTTTGATAATCTTGAATGTTTGGAGAAGTATTGATAAAGTATTTTGTAGAATATCCCTCTATTGGGATTTGTCTGTTTTTCTCATGATTATATTGGGGTATGGATTTTAGGCAAGAAGAACACAGAAGTAAAGTGCCTGCTATGGTTTGAATGTGTCCCACAAACGTTCATGTTGGGAACTTACTCCTCAATGCAACAGTGATGGGAGGTGGGGCCTAATAAAAGGTAATTGGTTCATGAGAATTCTGCCCTTATGAATTAATATCATTATCATGGGAGTGGATGGTGAAAGTAGGTTATTATATAGCAAGTAGGGCCTCTTGTGCCTGTTTCTCATGCTCTCTTCCACCTTCTGCCTTTCCCCATGGGATAACTCTCACAAGGTGCTGGTTCCACACTCCTGGTTTTCCTAGTCTCCAGAACCCTGAGCCAAATAAATTTCTACTTTTAATAATTTACTCACTCTGTGGTAACCTGTTATAGCAATAGAGAATGGACTATGACAGTGCCATTCTCAGCTCATCATGTCAGGATACATACTAAGATTCTTATACTATATACTCTTTGGAAGAAAGTCACTGTGCATAGCTTGACTGAGGAGTTATGATACACTTTTTGAGGGTGGAGTATCTACGTAAATGATTTGGAATTCTTCAATACAGGAGATTTCCCTTCTCTCTAGTTATTAATTAATTCAACCATTTATTTATAGCAGTATGAACTCATATATTTTATACATTAGGTTATAATCCAGCATTTATATTGTTGCTCAAATTTGTCCAGCTTTGGCCATTGGGAGCTCTTCCAGTTAGCTCCACATCTTTTTGACATATCCCCTTCCTAATAGTTTGATTTTTTTACTTTCTCATTATTATAACCAACTACTTCTTAACAGGAAAAACCTATATTTCATATTAAGTTCTGTTCTCTTGGCTTTAGTTCATTATTCTAATATGCTAAAATGATTTGACTCTTCTTTCAATTTTTATTTATCTTTCTACATTTTGGTTCATCAGCAAATTTGATGTATCCTCTGTGTTTATATAAATACTCTAAACAAGACAGAAGCCCTGCGGCCTTCTACTAAATACCCCCACCCTCTATCTCCCCTCCAGCCTGATCCTGAAGACTTAATTAGAACTTGTATGGTACCTTATTCACTCAGATAAAAGTGAATATTATCTTCTAGCTCACATTTTATCCTCTTATCCACAAGAACAAAAAAGAACAGGAAGTCTAATGGGAAAGTTTCATGTGGAGAATAATAATTATGAGGTAGTTCACTGTTAAGAAGTGAAAGGAGAATGTAGTTGAGTGGGAGGAGAGGCTCTGGAATTTTATCATTTTAAGGAAGGAAGCAGTTATCAGATTTGGAGGGCAAAACGTACAGAATGAAAGATGAATTGAAGTAACCTCCAATTCTCCACACAGACTGTGTGACATCGAACCAGAAGAGAAAGGGCACAGAAACGTTTCAGGGTCACATTAGTTTCCATGGTGGTAAGAAGGAGGAGGAGAAGAAAAGAATCATGCTTGGAAGTGGCAGATAACAAGAACACTGACCAGAGTAGATAGACGCATGTGTGTGCAGTTTAAAAATAAGTGAATACTGCCAGGCCTTCGCATCCAAAAACCTCCAGTGACTTCAATTTTAGCTTCTACTTACCATGTTTTCTGATGCTTCTGAAGTAGCCACTGCATGGAGAGAAACAGTGCTTCCAAAAAGCAAACCCATGCTCCTGGCTTAGACAGTCCATTGTTAAGAAGAAAGTGAGTTTGGGGGAATGCTTCTCAGAGAAAAGCCAACAAATTGAATTTGTAGCCTGAGATGATTCCAGAATAATTTCTGAGAATACATATTCAACCCTGATCATTTTTCAAGTGTGTTCCTTCAGTGCTGCCAACCATAGAACACCTATTACTTGCAAGACTTTGTGTTTGTCTTAATTCTCCTAAAAACCCAATGGGATAGGTGTGATTATTTTCACTTACCAATATGGAACTGAGTGTCAGAAAGGTGCCTCATGTCTGGTGATAGCAGCAAAAACACTCAGGTTGTTCTGGGATTATGGCAGTTCTCTGGCTACCTCAAAGATGTTGAACAACTATTAACATAGGATGGAACACTTTGTCTCAGCAATGGGGGTATTTACCTCTCTGAATACAGAAAAATATAAAAATGAAATTTTGGACTCCATAACTCAGTTTCACTTCAGATATATTAGGTTTTGACAAAGTGGCTTTTTACTTTTATTGCTACCTGTGAATCTGACTCCACCATACTTGGTTATGCAGCTGAGCTTTTAGAAGTCATCACTAGGTAAATATGTTATTCAGAGTCACAATCTTTTACCTGACCCCTCAAAAAAAAAAATTCCAACCTGGAACTTTTATCAAAAGAAGTGAGTTCAGAGGAGAGTGATACTAATTCCTGAAGCTGAGACTTAAAATTAACTGTTTTGCCAAAGGCAAGGAACATTTATTTAATCTTGAGCAGGCCAGAAAACTCCAAGTTCATTCTCCAGGCAGTATTTTTCTTCCTTTTTGCTCCTGCTTCCTCCATAAGCTATACTTATATCCTCACAGGTCTAGGTGATATTTCAATCTTTCATCAATAGCAGGCTGATTTATGGTTATTGAAAAAAGTTCATAGGCAGCGTATAACATCAGACCTTATTCCCAGTAAATTTTCTCAGAGGAAATTTTGTGTGTTGTTCCTCCTTGCACCTGCCAGAAAATATTTACCTGATCCGTAAAACTTTGAGGTCCTGACTGATTAACATGCTGGTAGAAACCTTGAGGAAATCACTGTTCCTGAAAGTTTTCATTAGCACATTCTTCTTGGAAGATAGCATTCTTCGGCCTGCAGTCTGATTATTCTCCAGTCTCAGCAGTCTCCTGGCATGGGGCCACTGTAAACTGGAACATCTTTTGTTTTCTCAACCTCAGTGAAAGTTGATGGGTTTAATTGTTATTACTTCTCTTAGAGAATGATCATATTTATTGACAGTTGATGCAGCTATGTATCCAACGCAATGATCTCAGGACAATTCTTTTAATCTATGCTAGCCTGTTAGCATAGCGCTCTTGAGTCCTAAATGATGACATCATAAATTCACCTTTCAAAGCAAGAATATGAAGGAAGGCAAAAAAGATATTAGGGATCTTGGAAATGTTAGTACAAACTAAATTAGACTCTCTAAGTATGAGAACAGGGGGCATTCATCTCTCCAGTCACCTCAGTTATATGTATGTCTCACCGTCTGAACACTGTTTAGAAATAAAGAAGAAATGTGAATATTGAAGCTCCTAACCCAAATAATGCCTGAAGTTAAGCGCTTGGGAATCTCTTCAGTAGTCCCTGGGCAGACCCAAGCTCTTCTTCCTCTCTGAGGGGATTTGAGTAATTGGTTCCATTAAAAGCTGGAACCAATGATGATCAGCATTTTTCTGGTTCATGGTGCATGGTGTTATGTTTGGAGTCCTGTTCCTTGTCATCATCGTATTGCAATGCAGAAGCCTAGCTATTGGTGGTTTGATTAGATTCAGCAATATTGTCCTGGAAGGTCCCGGAAGGATTTAAAACCAACTTCTAGAATTTGGAAATACGGATCCTGGTTTATTTCTCTCCTCCTTTATCGTCTGTAACTCACAATACTCCTTTTAAAATTCACTCCATCGTCCATAGCCCTAGGAAGATATCTTCTTTTTGTGCCTTTTTAAAGAGCTATCTTATGTTTTTCATTGGTCAAAAGTTGCACCCTGTGATAATCTGACTACTGGGAAGAAACCCAGGACGTTTTTTAGCCTTTTGTAAGAAACTTGAGATCCTTGTCCCATGGTGAAGAACATGGGAATGGGGATGGGGACCAGAGTAGGGATTCCAAAGGAAGGGGATTCTCTTGCCCAGATTGCAGGGTCATAGATCTAGTAAGGAAGACTGTATCTCCTCCAGAGGTTAGAAAAATCCGTTAGCCCTAAATTTCTCATTAACTAGGATATGTTTGTGTTCTGAGGTGGATAATGAACATGAACACACATACATCTGTCTGCTTTGGTGAACTTTTACAAGAAAGCAGATTAGTGTTCTACTAGTCTGTAAGTCTGGGCTTCTACTGTTGGACTGGGTATGAAATCAAGGTTTAGTATGTGCCATGTAGAAGTCTGAACCCCCAGTGGCTACTATCAACTGCTGCATGTCTTCAGAAAGGAGAGAGATATGGCAAGGGTGAGAAGCAAACACTAAGATAGCATCTTGACATTGTACAGCAATAGATGTCATTGCTAGGTTTTCCGGAACTTTTTTTTTAATAGGAAAGATAGGCATTTCACAGGTAGAAGAAAATGTCAATAAACACATTGAGTCAGGTTATTGAATTTTCAGAAACATGAAAATAGGCTGTTCATACAAAGGTACAAGTTTGTGAATAACTAACTTTCACTTTTATAGCCATATACATTTCCATATTGTCAATTTGGCTTTGTTAGTTCCATAAAATAAAGTTGGCCTATTTTTTAAAAATTTTCAAAGGACAGCCCCATTTTCATGTCTTAAAATAAGGATTATAGATTCACAGGAAATTGCAAAAATACTAGACATTCTTTAGCAAAGTCTGGAGCTAAAGCTGGCTCAAAGTGGTCAGGTTATAATGAAATCTTCTGGGCTTCCTTATGTACCTTTCACCCAATTTCCCCCAATGGTAACTTAAGTTATGTTACATAAGATTATAGCAAAACCAGAAAACTGACAGTGACACAATACTCGTACTGTGTTCAGATCTTACCATTTTTACCTGTACTCACTTGTGTGTATGGGCACACCTGTCTATAGTTTTATGCACTTTTGTCATGTATAGATTCATAGCCACCACTACAAGATAGAGAACTAGTCCATCATGACATATCTCTCGTGTTACCTTTTATAGTCACATGTATCTCCCTCTACCCATCTCTAATCTGTACTTCAATCTCTATAATCTTGTCATTTTGAGAATATTATGTAAATAGAATCATATAACCTTTTGAGATTGCTTTTTTTTCACTCACAATTGCCTTGAGGTCGATTCAAGCTGTAGTTTTTCTTTTTTATTGCTGAACAGTATTCCGTGGTATGGGTATACCAGTTTGTGTAACCATTCATCCATTGAAGGACATCTGGGTTCCCCCCAACCCCCAGTTTTTGGCTATTGCAAATCAAGCTGCTGTAAACATTTGTAAATAGGTGTTGGTGTAGAGATGAGTTTTCATTCCCTTGAGATAAATACCCAGGCGTGTAATTGCTGGATCATATGGTTGGTGTATGTTCAATTTTTTAAGAAACTGCCAAATATTTTCTAGAGTAGTTGCACAGTTCTACATTCTCACCAGGGGTGTATACGGGATCCTCTTTCTCTGCATCCTTGCCAACATTCGGTACTATCACTATTTTTCATTTTAGCTGCTTTAATGGGTAAATAGTCATCCTCACTTTTACTTTTTATTTTAGGTTTGGGGATACATGTGAAGGTTTGTTACACAGGTAAACATGTCATGTGTCACAGGGGTTTGTTGTACATAGCATTTCATCACCCAGGTATTAAGCCCAGTACCCATCTTTTCTGCTCCTCTTTCTCTCCCCTCATGTGGACCCCAGTGTGTTTCTTCTTCTTTGTGTTCCTATCGTGTAGCTCCCACTTATAAGTGAGAAAATGCAGTATTTGGTTTTCTGTTCTTGCATTAGTTTGCTAAGAACAATAGCCTCCAGCTTTATCCACATTCCCACAAAAGACATGATCTTATTCTTTATGGCTGCATACTATTCCATGGTGTATATGTACCACATTTTCTTGATCCAATTTGTCACTGATGGGCATTTAGGTTGATTTCATGTCTTTGCTATTATGAATAGTGCTGCAATGAATGTTCGGGTGCATGTGTCTTCATGGTAGAATGATTTATATTCATCCCCAATTTTAAATACCATAAAATATCATTTGTTTTCTTGCCATCAAAAACAGCTGCTCCAAGAGAAAAGGTAGGTTAGCTCCATGGACAATACATACAAGAACAATTGCATGGTTCATGTCCTGATTTGCATGCGATTCAATAACTTAGTTAAATCCTGTGAAGTTAAATGTCCAAGAATGATACAGGTATTAATGCAGCAAATTTTGACTGGGATAATTAAGTTTCTTATTAAATACATTTTTCTCTGGCAAAGTCAAAAAACTTGCCAATTACTACACTAATTGTATTGAGTTCAGAGGTGATTATACTGAAAAGTCACTCTGGGGGCTATATAGAAATTTAACATACATCTTCTGACTTTAGTGTTTGCTTCTTTGGTTAATATTTGAACATTCCACTCTACCTTTTCTCAGTGTGTTTGAGAACACTAAAGTATAGAAGGGAGGGTTCTGTTCACTTCCCTATGGAGAGCTAATTATGTAGATTACACTCCCTGGATTCCAATTATTACAGATGACATCATCATTCTTTCACTTCCTGGGTCAAGGTAGAGTGGGGGTACATTTGCCTAGATGCCAACATCTGTCCTCCTCCCAAATGGAACTCAAGGGGTCAGCTCCCCTTGTTGTGTAGCATTAGAAGTAAGAGGCATTATTTTTCCTGGTTCTGTTTTTCTGTTGCATCAGATCCCTGAGAACATGAGAGGCTTTGAATTCTATGCTGAAAAATTCCCCTCAAGTATATGAGGTCCAACTGAAATCCCTTGAGCCATATTTTAGCTTTTATGCATTTCAGTTATGAGGAAGAGTCAGCTGAATAGCACGAATGCAACATAAGCCAGCCAGTTGGAAGAGAGTGGTGCCATAAATTTATGAAGAGAAAGAGCCTGTTGAGAAGAGAAAAGAAATACAGATCTTAATCACTTTAAACTATCACCTATAAAAGTGTTTAGAAAAACTGTAAATCATAAATGCTTCCATTTATAATCACTCATTTGCAAGGAGGAAGAAAAAAATCAGAGAGGAATGTCTAGGGTAGAAAATCTCATGCTCTTCCTAATGTGTCACATGTGCAATGTAGGGTATTTAAAAGGCACCATCCTTTGAGGAAGAACATACAGAAACATTGCTTTTTCCAGAAACCATATTGGTGAAAGTGTTTTGATGGAAACCAACCTTGGGAAATGTTTTCTTCTGGCTTTGTCAGCCTAATGGGAATGGTAAAGTTGTTTCCCAAAAAAAAAAAATCTTTATAGAAATATGTTGCCTCCTGGTAAGTTTAAACAGTTGTCTTTTTAGGCACAGGTCAGGAAGTTATCTCAGATTCATAGTGGTGTGTGGCGTGTTCTTTCTACCCAACTTTTATCAAAGAACAAAGTTCAGAGGGCATCAGAGTTACAATTCAA
Organism: Pan troglodytes; assembly: GCF_028858775.2. Classification (NCBI taxonomy): domain Eukaryota; kingdom Metazoa; phylum Chordata; class Mammalia; order Primates; family Hominidae; genus Pan; species Pan troglodytes. Next base: position 41,388,554 of record NC_072405.2, read on the forward strand.
ACAGTCTCAGAGGAAGACAAAACAAGGCTATCTTTAATAAATAAAAACAATGGAAAAGGAATCCCAATGGCTAATGTTTATCTTGCTTCTAAGATTCCTTATGAAATAGTGGAAGAATTCTTAGGACTCATTTTTTCTCCTCTTCTCCCAGGCAATTATCAAGACTTCATTTTGTATCAGCCCAGGATCTCTTCCCTCTCTTATTGACACATCATCTGTTAGTATTTCACAATTTTTTCTAGATTCATACAGAATAGGTTTGGTCTTGAGCCCTATTTTGCTCTTGCTATCATTTGTCTCATTCTGGGGCCTCTACTATTTAAAGCCTTATATTATATGCTGATAACTTGTGATCATTTGAATAACAATATAGCCAGAGTCCCTAAATTTCATTCATCATGTCTTGAGAGAAAACTATTACTCCTATCTCTACTTCCAGAGCAGGGAATATCCCCAAATCATGTGACTTCCTAATAACCACTAAAATTGAAGATTTTAATCACTTAGTTGCTAAATATTCTTAGTCACTAGACTTGTCCTCTAATAAACTTAGACTGATACATGAAGAATCTTCCCCTGACATAATTTGATGGTCAGATGCAAAGGTCCTAGTCAGTATCTATGCTTTCCGCTTCCCCAGACTGTAAGCACTGAATTGCACTTGTTCTCTATACCCTCTATACCATCTTTTCTAGGTTTGTGCTGAAATGTTTAAAAAACTGTTTCAGAGTATATTACTGAAGGAGTGGATTTATTTGTCTCAAAAAATAGCAGTAATAGCATCTCACTCTGTCGTCCAGGCTGGAGTGTAGTGGCAAAATCTCGGCTCACTGCCTCTCTGGCCTCAGCCTCCTGATTCACTGGGACTACAGGCACATGCCACCACACCCAGCTAATTTTTCATATTTTATTTTTAGTAGAGACAGGCTTTCACCATGTTGGTCTCAAACTCCTGACCTCAAGTGATCACCCACGTCAGCCTCCCAAAGTATGAAGGAGTGGATTTAGATACTCAGTTCTCCATTATGTCCAGATCAATCCTTCCCTATTCCTTCTGCACCTGTTGGCCACTGCTTGGCTATTCTATTTTGCACCAGTCTATTTTCTTGTTTCAGCCTAGACCCAAGGGACCATCCCTTCAATGTTTTTCCTGTAAATCTGCACAGCCATTTCCAACTCTGGGTCAATTCAACCACCTGCCATATCTGACTTACATATCTGGACTATTGAACCCTGTTGGTGCAAATTCACAAAGTCAAAGGCACCAGAATGTACTTTCTGAACTCTGGCTGTACATTAGAACTAACTAACTGAGGAGCTTCGGGAAAAAAAATATATGTATATCTATATATACATATCTATAGATCTTTATATAGAGATAGATATATTTCTTCCCAGAACAATTAAATCAGCATCTTTCAGAGGAGAAACTGGGAACGTGTACTCTTTCAAAGTTCCTAAGTGATTCTATTGTGAAGGAGGGATTGAGAATCTGAAATTACACATCTGTGGTTGCCAGTGTCAGCCGGGTCCTTATTTTCATTTCCTTCTCCTCTGTTCTATTCTTTTAGCTGTTGACCTTGACTTTCACCTCCTTTAAATAATTGCCATTGGGCAGAAATTCCAGCTTCTCCTTGCTTTCATCCAGACCCTACTGGCCTACATCTGTTTCATCCCTAATCTTTACCTTTCAAATAAAGCAACAGAAAAATATTTTTTCATTTTAATCTCCCATCCTCACCCATCTTCTATATCTATCCTTGAAGTTCTTTCCCATTAATATTTAAATATTGCTTTGTGCAGTGGCTCACACCTGTAATTGCAGCACTTTAAAAGGCCAAGGTGAATCACTTGAGTCCAGATGTTCTAGGCCAGCCTGGGCAACATAGCAAGACTCCACCTCTAGCTGGGCATGGTGGCACATGCCTATAGTCCAAGCTACTTGGGAGGCTGAAATGGAAGGACTTCTGGAGTCCAAGACTGCAGGGAGCTATGATCACATCACTGCACACCAGCCTGTATGATAGAGTGAGATCCTGTTTCTAATTAAAACAAAAGAAAACATTTAAACCTGCTCAAATTGTTGCCACCTTTAAAATAGTGTCTCACCTATGCCTTGGCCTCTTCCTTTATAAAATTGATTAAACAGCAATCTAAGCTTTCTCCATTTTATCACATTATATTTACTTTTCAAACTACTGAAAATCTAGTTTCCACCCATCTGTATGATTATTCTCACTGTGCCAATGATTAACTATTTGTTATTAAATCCAAACGATGTTTTCTAGGCTTATCTTTTTTGAACTCTTGATAGCATTCGATTCTGCTTATTCATCAGGTTTCTTATTTTCTCTTTTCCATGGGCTTCTTGACACATTTTCCTTCATGGATCCTTCTGCCCTGGTCCTTGATTCTCTCCTTTTTTTTTTTTTTTTCTTTTTTCAACACATTTTTCTTTTGTAAGTTAATTAAATCCCATGGCTCCAATTACTGCTTACATGTGAATGACTCCCAAGTCACACGTGCATCTCAGAATTCTCCCCTGAGCTCATGAAAAGCTCCATTTGGTCAAGAGCATAGTAGCTAAGAATTTGAGCCCTCCAAAGTCTACGCTTTCTCTATTACCTATCTAAGCAAATGGCTGGCCCCTATCTAGCTGCAGAAGCCAGAAACAGTCATGTGATTCCACCTCTTAATGTCCCCAGAATCCAATCCCTATGTTGTATTTCTACTACCATAGTTTAGGCTCCCCTCATTCCTTGCCTAGCTTACGGGTAGAGGAGCATAGTGGACTTCTTACTTCAGTCTGGCCCCTATCTAATGTTTTCTATATACTCCATCTCTTTTCTGTCTGTCCTTGGACTTGAAGATGTTCATTTAGGTCTTTCAAGGTAGAAATCAAAGGGGGTAAAAAAACAAAAGGATACATCAAGAGAGCGTTTGAAGTGAAGATCCATGAGTCTTACCTAGATAGCAGAAGAAATGGAAACAAAAAGGTCATAGACACATCAGAAGAACGGGAAAAGATCAGTGTAATAGAGATCGTAACACTGAAGAACAGGTAAAGGAGTGAAGGAGACAGATGGGAGAGGAAGAAAATGAAGTGCTTTTTCACTTTTCAGATAAATTTGATCCGTCCTTTTGCTAAAGCATCCCTAGATAGAGTTTTTAAAACATGCCAACATAAACCTGCAAAGGAAGTAGATAATGAAGTCTGTAGAGAGAGGTCTTGGTATTAAGTAGGTCAGTGTTTATGGTATGGAAACCAGGACCAGTGGGAGGAAACTGGATCCTTTCACACTACACTATGTCAAGTACAGATTAAATAGAAAAAAATCCACATTGTTTTCCAAAATACAGTTTTATATTCCTCCTGTGAATATATTTATGGAGAGACAATCCTTAAACTTCTGGAGAGCTTTTGCCTTTCAGAAAAATTTAGGTAGGTGAAAGAGTAATTGGAGTCTTCAATCTTTAAGCCCGTGAGTAAAGTTGTAAAAAGTCATGACAAGTTATTTAGCACAAAATTGAAAATTCAATCATATCTGCAAGATCCATCACAACTGGGGTTGCCTTACCTTTCCAGCTTCATCTCTTACTCTGTCCCTTTGCTGTCTCAAATCCAGTAAGATGGAAGTACTTTTAATTCACTAAGCATTACCATGTTTTCTCATTCATCTTTATGTTTTTGTCACTCTCTTGACTTGAAGTCATAGCCTCTGTGCAAGCTCCTCTACCAGGAAAGTGTTAGAAACATAATAACTGCTGACTAAATGCTTTTGAAATAAAAGACAAAGTTTTGAGTAGAAAAGCTATGCATAGAAAGGAGCCGTTTGCATGGTGATTTTTAAAAATCAGTGAACAGATTTTGTTTTAACCAAAATAAAATAATGAGACTATTGAAGGGTTTCTACAGCCTTAGATTTGCAGGCATTAGGCTACTGGGAAAGCCCAGGGCTGTGATGGTGCAGATGGGGGTAAATATAAGACAGTATAAAGAGAAAACTGCAGATCCAGATATGACCTTGATGGTGTCCAATCGTCTGGGTCTGCAGTTTTTTCTTTATATCAGGAGGCTAGGTTCCATCACAAGTTAATGTCTATCAGGTTCATCATCTGAACAGAGATTCTACATCATGCTTAATCTTAAGTTTCTCCTATTCTATAAAGACTGCAGATACACATGGAATACTCCATTGCAAAATCCCATTTACTAAGGTATAGTTGTAGGTGAAGAGATGTGGAATTTCTGGGTCACAGGTTTTGTAAGTAATGCCAAACAGTCTTAAACACTGCACTAGTTCACATTGCCGCCTGCAGCTTATGAGAGTTTCACTTAACATCCTTATCTGCATTTGTTATTTCTGCCTGAATAACTACCTTTGGTATTTTCATTATTGCTTGTTTACCAGTAATGAATTGCCTCATTTTTGTTCCACTGAAGTATGTTTATTTCATTTTCTTTCTTTTTAAAAGAACTGTCTCTGTAATCCCAGCACTTTGGGAGGCAGGTGGGTCATCTGATGTCAGGAGTTCGAGACCAGCCTGACCAACATGGTGAAACCCTGTCTTTACTAAAAATACAAAAATTAGCTGAGTGTAGTGGCACACACCTGTCATCCCAGCTACTTAGGAGGCCGTGACAGGAGAATCGCTGGAGGTTGCAGTGAGCTGAGATCGCACCATTGCACTCCAGCCTGGGCAACAGAGCAAGACTCCATCTCACTTGGGGGTGACTATACTGAAACTATACCTGGCATCCAGTTCTTACGTCAGGTCAATAAAATTAAGATCGCCCACTCTTTCCCCTTAAATAAGACATCTAGATGGACTAATGACTACCACCCTATTAACCAGTCACAGGAGCACTGTCACGCATTTGGTATTTTTAACTGTAGGGGATGCCATCACTCAACATCGCGGAAGGCCTAGTCCCTGCTGAATCCACTGTAGACGAACTCGGATTTGATTCCTGCCAAATCAATTGTAGAAGCTGAGCTTTTATTGAATATTCTGGGCTGACACAGTAACCATACAGTGTTAATTAATTCATGCTTGAAGGACATAACAATCAGTAGACCTGCACGTATGCTCACTTTCAAGAACTATTTCCGATTAGATCCACAACCCCCACCCCCATCTCTGAATTTACCATCAACCTAGGTAAATGTACCCTTGCCAAACCTCAAAAACAAGACTAAAATGCAACCCAGTCGGAGCCCAGAAATCACATTTTAACCATGAATACAACAGCTACCACTCAATTGATGTAATTTTTCTAAAAATCGTAAGACCCTCCCACTAAATTAATACTGCATTTTGTATAACTCAATTTCCACCCTAATACTAATATAATACCTTGAGCATCTCCCTCTGAAAGCACTGCCCCACATATCATATCCTAAATAAATTATACTCTAATTATAAGTAATCCTCTCAGCCAAAGCTCTGCCAATTCAACTTTAAAGACCCTGAATTTCCAAAACTGTAAACGACTATTTATATGTATTTCTTTCTGTCTTATACTTCAACTTTATACTTAAGTATTTATGTAGCTAATGTAGCTTAATTATTCAAAGCAAGACACTGAAAATATCTAGATGGGTCTGCACAACCCCATAAACAGATAGGTTTGGCCCTGACCTTTTTATTAGCTCTTAGTAAGATTACACATGCAAGCATCCCTGCCCCAGCGAAAATGCCCTCAGAGCAGGTATCAAGCATGAATACAGCTCAAAACACTTTGCCCAACTACACCCCCACAGGAACAGCAGTGATAAATCTTTATTAATAATAAATGAAAGTTTAACTAAGCTATACTAATAGTTAGGGTTGGTCAATTTCGTGCCAGCCACCGCACGATTAACCTGAGCTAATGGAACTCAGCGTAAAGCGTGTTTAAGGTCTGCCCTCAATAAAGTTAAAGCCCATCTAAGTTGTAAAAAACTCCAGCTGAAATAAAATATACTACAAAAGTAGCTTTAATACCCTGAAGACACAATAGCTAAGACCCAAAGTGGGATTAGATACCCCACTAGAGTTACATTAACAAAACCATTTGCCTGAGCAACAGCTTAAAACTCAAAGGACTTGGCAGTGCTTTATATCCCTCTAGAGGAGCCTGTTCTATAATCAATGAACCCTGATACACCTCACCACCTCTTGCCCCCAGCGTATATAGCGCCATCTTCAGCAAACCCTAAAAAGTTTATTGAGTAAGCACAAGTACACACATAAAAATGTTAGGTCAAGGTGTAGCCCATGAGATGGCAAGAAATGGGATACATTTTCTATGTCCAGAAAATCTCACGACAACCTTTATGAAATCTAAGGACTCAGGAAGATTTAGCAATAAACCAAGAGCAGAGTGCTTGGTTGAATAAGGCTATGAAGCATGCACACACCACCCGTCACCCTCCTCAAATATCCCTCTAGAAATCACTATTACTAATAATTTTCTATGCATGTATAAAGGAGATAAGTCATAACATGGTAAGTGTACTGGAAAGTAGGCTTGGACAAACCAAAGTGTAGCTTAACCCAAGGTATCTGGCTTACACCTGGAGGATTCCATCATGACCTGATCACTTTAAGCCAACTCTATCCCCAAACCTCGCTAAAAATTTTATCAAACTATCTTAATCAAACCATTTACCTTAGACAAAAGTATAGGCAATAGAAATTTTTACCCTGGCGCGATAGACATAGTACCGTAAGGGAAAGATGAAAGAACTATATCAAGCATTAAAAAGCAAAGCAAAACCCTTATACCTTCTGCATAATGTATTAACTAGAAATAACTTTACACAGAGAACTACAGCCAAGTGTCCCAAAACCAGATGAACCACCCAAGAACAGCTGAAAGAGCAGACTCACCTATGTGGCAAAATAGTAAGAAGATTGATGAGTAGTGGTGATAGCTGGTTGTCCAAGATGGAATTTTAGTTCAACTTTAAATTTACCCACAGAATTACTTAATCTTCCTGTATGTTTAACTGAGTCTAAAAACAGGGACAGCTCTTTAGACATTAGGAAACAACCTTCCTACAGAGAGTAAAAAATATTACCACCATCGTTGGCCCAAAAGCAGCCACCAATTAAGAAAGTGTTTAAGCTCAACATCTAACTATCTTAAATTCTAATCACGCTACTGAACCCCTAACATCACATTGGTCTAATCTATTACTTAATAGAAGCAATAATGTTAACATAAGTAATATGAATATATTCTCCATTGTATAAGCTTACATCAGACTGGAATACTCCACTTACAGTTAGCAGCATAACATTAATAAACAATATAATAAGCACCCTATTGTTTACACTGTTAACCAACACAGGTATGCTCTAAGGAAAAATTACAAAAAGTGAAAGGAACTTGGCAAATCTTGTCCCGCCTATTTACCAAAAACATCACCTCTAGCATTACCAGTATTAGAGGCACTGCCTGTCCAGTGACATATGTTCGATGGCCACAGTATCCTGACTGTGCAAAGGTAGCATAATCACTTGTTCCCTAAATAGGGACTTATATGAATGGCCACATGAGGGTTCAGCTGTCTCTTACTTTTAATCAGTGAAATTGACGTATCCATGAAAAGGCAGATATAAACAAATAAGACAAGAAGACCCTATGGAACTTTAGTTCATTAATACAAGTAAAACTCAAGCCTACAGGCCCTAGCCTACTCCCCCTGCATTAAAAATTTTGGTTGAGGTGACCTCAGGGCATAATCCAACCTCTGAACAACCTAAACTAAGACCGCACTATTCTAAGTGAATACACATTGACCCAATAATTTGATCAATGGAATAAGTTATGCTAAGGATAACAGTGCAATCCTATTCTAGAGTCCATAGCGACAATAGGGATGACTACCTCGATGTTGAATCAGGACATCTTAATGCTGGAGCCGCTATTAAGAGTTTGTTTGTTCAACGATTAAAGTCCTACGTGATCTGAATTCAGACCAGAATAATCCAGGTCAGTTCCTATCTATTTAACATTTCTCCTAGTATGAAACAAGAGAAATAGGGCTCACTTAATAAAGCACCCTCGCTCCATAGATGATCCTATCTCAATCCAACAAATCATCACACACCCTACCCAAGAACAGGGCTTAAGATGGCAGAGCCCGGAAATTGCATAAAACTTTATAATCAGAGGTTCAACTCCTCTTCTTAACAATATGCCTATAATTAACCTTTTCCTACTCATTATCCCCACTCTTATTGCTATAGCATTCCTTATATTCATTGGACAAAAAATCTTTCTTAGGCTATATACAACTATGCAAAGGACCTAACATTGTAGGTCCCTATGGGCTGCTTCAACCAGTCGTTGACGCAATAAAACTTTTCACCAAAGAACCCTTAAGGCCCTCAATGTCTACTATTACCCTCTATATTACTGCTCCAATCCTAGCCCTTTCTATTGCTCTCGTCTTATGAACTTCCCTCCCTATACCAGACCCTCTAATTAATTTCAATATAGGCCTCCTATTTATACTAGCCACATCAAGCCTGGCTGCCTACTCTGTGATCAGGATGAGCATCTAATTCAAAATATTCACTAATCGACACATTGTGAGCTGTGGCCCAGACAATTTCATACAAGGTCACCCTAGCCATTATCCTATCAGTTCTACTGATAAGTGGCTCATTTAACTTATATGTACTTATCACAGTGCAAGAATTCCTCTGACTGGTCTTGCTATCATGGCCTCTAACCATAATACGATTTATCTCCATACTAGCGAAACTAACCGAGCACTTTTTGATCTAACAGAGGAGGAGTCAGAGTTAGTCTCAGGCTTCAACATCGAATATGCCACAGGCTCATTTGCCCTCTTCTTTATAGCAGAATACATGATTGTTATCATAATAAATGTCCTAACTACTACTGTCTTCCTAGGAGCACTACACACTATATATTCATGAGAACTCTATGCCACAAATTTCATTTCCTACAGCATTCTTTTAACCACCCTATTTTTATGAATTTGAACAGCATACCCTTGATTCCATTATGACCAGCTCCTGTATCTTCTATAAAAAAATTTCCTACCACTTAAACTAGCATTCTGCATATGATATATCTCAATGCCGGTCGTAATTTCCAGCATGCCACCCCAAACATAGGAAATATGTCTGACAAAATAATTACTTTGATAGAGTAAACAATACAGGTTAAAATCCTCTTATTTCTAGAACTATAAGAATTGAACCTACCCCTGAGAATCCAAAATTATCTGTGCTACCTATTACACTATGTACTAGAGTAAGGTCAGCTAAATAAGCTATTGGGCCCATACCCCAAAAATGTTGGTTACACCCTTCCCATGGCAATTAATCCCTTAGCTCAACTTGTTATTTCCCTGTTTTCACAGGAACTCTTATCGCAATGCTAGGCTCACACTGATTTCTCGTCTGAACAGGCCTAGAAATAAACGTGCTAGCCCTTACCCCAATCTTAATTTAAAAAAGAAATCCCTGCTCTACAGAAGCAGCCACCAAATATTTCCTTACACAAGCACCACATCTATAATTCTCATGATAGGTATCCTTTCCAATAACCTGTCCTCTGGACAATGAACAATAAACACTATTAATCAGTTTTCATCCTTAATAATAATAGTGGCCCTAGTAATAAAACTAGGAATAGCCCCCTTTCACTTCTGAGTCCCAGTTAACCCAAGAAACCTCTCTAATTTCTGGCATACTTCTCCTCACATGACAAAAACTAGCCCCTATCCCGATTATGTTTCTAATTTTCCCATCAACAAACACGAACATCCTCCTGTCTATCACAATCCTATCCATTATAGTAAGCGGTTAAGAAGGGCTTAACCAAACAACTGCATAAAATCTTAGACTACTCTTCAATCACTCACATAGGTTGAATAATAGCAGTACTAATCTATAACCCAAACATTACCATTCTAAACCTGATTTTTTTTTAACTTTTAACTTGCTTTAATAATTGGGTTCAATTAATATCAGTATTATTGTGTATAGTAAATCCTTAACATTGTTGATAGTTTTTTAGAAACCGATTTTAAGCAAAATGAAACAAAAGAAAACCCATTTTACCCTAGGCTAATTGATATCAGCAAGAGTTAAGTTCCTACAGCATATTTCTGGTCACAAAAACATCACCAAACTTCTGAATAAAGACCAAACACTTCTAATATTTAACACTGAAATAAATATGAGCTATATGTACATTGAAGAAAAACCAATAAAAATCACTTCTCAGCCTTTTAGCTAAGATCAAGTGAAGAAAGATCAATAAAAACAAGATAATTATTTACCAACTTTTTTCAGTTACAGTTCGAGGTGAGATCTGCATGATGACACAAAGCCAAACTGTATCAAGATCCTTAGATAACGTCCTTTCATTCAAGGTCATTTCCTTATAAGGTTGATGAGGAAGAAACCTGGCTAGGGCCATTATATGTATAGGGTCTGCATGATCTCACCATGTCTATGTCGGTTTTCTCTAGGTACTCTGGTTTCTACCTACATCCCAAAGATATGCACGTTTGGTGAACTGGCTGTCTACACAGTCCCACTGTGAGAATGAGTGTGTGTGTGTGTGTGTGTGTAAGTGTGCCTCAGAGTAGAATGTATCCTGTCCTGAGTCATTTCCCTCTTTGTCCCCTGAGCTGCCCAGAGAAGCTCGAACTGCCCATCACCCTAAACGTGATTATTTACCTTATCTTAACCACATTTCTAGCACTCAACCTTATAAGCACAACCCTGTCACTATCTCACGACTGAAACAAATTAACATGGTTGACACCTGTAATTCCACTAATTCTATCCCTAGGAGGTTTACCTCCATTAACAGGGTTCCTGCCTAAATGAATCATCATCCAAGAATTTTCAAAAAACAATAGCCTTATTACCCCAACCATTATAGCTATCATAACCCTACTCAACCTGTACTTTTACATATGCCTAATTTATTCCATCTCGGTGACGCTATTCCCCACATCTGGTAATATGAAAATGACAATTCAAAAACAAAACCCATACTATTCTTCCCACTACGTATTATTTCTTCTACCCTCCTCCTACCTATGTCTCCATTAATACTAACTATAACTAAGAAATTAAGGTTACATAAGACCAAGGGCCTTCAAAGCCCTTAGTAAGTAAATTACACTTCATTTCTGTAACAGCCCTAAGTACTACAAGACTCTATTCTGCATCAATTGAACGCAAGTGAACTACTTTAAGCTAACCCTTTGCTAGATTGGTGGAAGTTAAACCCATGAAAATTTAGTTAACAGCTAAACACCCTAATTAACTGGCTGCCCAAGGGAATGCTTTCTAACTCCCCTGCTTCAGAGCACTGAAGAGAACAGCACCCCAGTTTTGAAGCTGCTGAAAACAGAGGCAAGCAGCATATTAGAGCTGCAGTTTCACAGGGAGATGCCAGGAGGAAGATACCAGAAAAGATCTGAGATGATTGGTGAAGGCCTTTCCCTGCATAAAGCCAGTACACAAAGACTAAGAGAGGTGGTGGTTTTTTCAAATGCCCAAACTTCAACCATACATACTTCTTCTCACAAGGTATAATAAGAAACTGGGAAACATGGTCCAAATGCGTAAAACAAAACAAAACAATAAATCTCCAGAAATCAACATTAAGAAATGTAGATCTAGGAGCTGTCTAACAAAGAACTTAAAATAACTATCATTAAGATGTTCACAGAAGTAATGCCGCATATCTACAACTATCTGATCTTTGACAAACCTGACAACAACAAGAAATGGGGAAAGGATTTCCTATTTAATAAATGGTGCTGGGAAAACTGGCTAGCCATATGGAGAAAGCTGAAACTGGATCCCTTCCTTACACCTTATACAAAAATTAATTCAAGATGGATTAAAGACTTAAACGTTAGACCTAAAACCATAAAAACCCTAGAAGAAAACCTAGGCGATACCATTCATTACATAGGCGTGGGCAAGGACTTCATGGCTAAAACAACAAAAGCAATGGCAACAAAAGCTAAAATTGACAAATGGGATCTAATTAAACTAAACAGCTTCTGCACAGCAAAAGAAACTACCATCAGAGTGAACAGGCAACCTAAAGAATGGGAGAAAATTTTTGCAATCTACTCATCTGACAAAGAGCTAATATCCAGAATCTACAATGAACTCAAACAAATTTACAAGAAAAAAACAACCCCATCAAAAAGTGGGTGAAGGATATGAACAGACACTTCTCAAAAGAAGACATTTATGCAGCCAAAAGACACATGAAAAAATGCTCATCATCACTGGCCATCAGAGAAATGCAAATCAAAACCACAATGAGATACCATCTCACACCAGTTAGAATGGCAATCATTAAAAAGTCAGGAAGCAACAGGTGCTGGAGAGGATGTGGAGAAATAGGAACGCTTTTACATTGTTGGCGGGACTGTAAACTAGTTCAACCATTGTGGAAGTCAGTGTGGCAATTCCTCAGGGATCTAGAACTAGAAATACCATTTGAACCAGCAATCCCATTACTGGGTATATACCCAAAGGATTATAAAACATGCTGCTATAAAGACACATGCACACGTATGTTTATTGCGGCACTATTCACAATAGCAAAGACTTGGAACCAACCCAAATGTCCAACAATGATAGACTGGATTAAGAAAATGTGGCACATATACACCATGGAATACTATGCAGCCATAAAAAAGCAGTGGAAAGTATAATGGTGGTGACAAGGACAAGACTAAGGGAGAAAGGAAGGTTGCTGTTTAATGGGTATACAGTTTCAGATTTGCAAGATGAAAAAAATTTGGAGATCTCTTTTAAAACAGTAAAGATACCAAGCATTATTAAGCTGTACACTTAAAAATAGTTAAGATGGTAAACTTTATTATGGGTTTTTTAACCACAAAAAGTTACATATGTTCGATGCTATTCATTACTGTTGCTTTATAGAAAATGTTGAAAAGGTATCCCATGAGTCCTCCAGTTTTGTTCTCTTTTTTAAATTATACCTTTATTCTGATATAATTGTATATTTGCATGCAGTGGTAAGAAACAATACAAAGAGATTCTGTGTATCCTTTACAGTTTCCCCCAATGGTAGCATCTAGCAAAACTGTAGTGCAATATCACGAGCAGGATATTTTCATTAATTCTGTGAAGATACAGAACATTTCCATTACCCACAAGGATCCTTCTTGTTACCCTGTTGGTTTTTTTTTGTTTTGTTTTTAATTTTTATTTTATTATTATTATACTTTAAGTTTTAGGGTACATGTGCACAATGTGCAGGTTAGTTACATATGTATACATGTGCCATGCTGGTGTGCTGCACCCATTAACTCGTCATTTAGCATTAGGTATATCTCCTAATCCTATCCCTCCCCCCTCCCCCCACCCCACAACAGTCCCCAGAGTGTGATGTTCCCCTTCCTGTGTCCATGTGTTCTCATAGTTCTCATGAGTAGGTTGTGAAGATTTTCTCCCATTTTGTAGGTTGCCTGTTCACTCTGATGGTAGTGAGAACATGTGGTGTTTGGTTTTTTTGTCCTTGCGGTAGTTTACTGAGAATGATGATTTCCAATTTCATCCATGTCCCTACAAAGGACATGAACTCATCATTTTTTATGGCTGCATAGTATTCCATGGTGTATGCTGTGCCACATTTTCTTAATCCAGTCTATCATTGTTGGACATTTGAGTTGGTTCCAAGTCTTTGCTATTGTGAATAGTGCCACAGTAAACATACGTGTGCATGTGTCTTTATAGCAGCATGATTTATAGTCCTTTGGGTATATACCCAGTAATGGGATGGCTGGTTCAAATGGTATTTCTAGTTCTAGATCCCTGAGGAATCGCCACAGTGACTTCCACAATGGTTGAACTAGTTTACAGTCCCACCAACAGTGTAAAAGTGTTCCTATTTCTCCACATCCTCTCCAGCACCTGTTGTTTCCTGACTTTTTAATGATTGCCATTCTAACTGGTGTGAGATGGTATCTCATTGTGGTTTTGATTTGCATTTCTCTGATGGCCAGTGATGGTGAGCATTTTTTCATGTGTCTTTTGGCTGCATAAATGTCTTCTTTTGAGAAGTGTCTGTTCATGTCTTTTGCCCACTTTTTGATGGGGTTGTTTGTTTTTTTCTTGTAAATTTGTTTGAGTTCATTGTAGATTCTGGATATTAGCCCTTTGTCAGATGAGTAGGTTGTGAAAATTTTCTCCCATTTTGTAGATTGCCTGTTCACTCTGATGGTAGTTTATTTTGCTGTGCAGAAGCTCTTTAGTTTAATTAGATCCCATTTGTCAATTTTAGCTTTTGTTGCCATTGCTTTTGGTGTTTTAGCCATGAAGTCCTTGCCCACACCTAGGTAATGAATGGTATTGCCTAGGTTTTCTTCTAGGGTTTTTATGGTTTTAGGTCTAACATGTAAGTCTTTAATCCATCTTGAATTAATTTTTGTATAAGGTGCAAGGAAGGGATCCAGTTTCAGCTTTCTCCATATGGCTAGCCAGTTTTCCCAGCACCATTTATTAAATAGGAAATCCTTTCCCCATTTCTTGTTGTTGTCAGGTTTGTCAAAGATCAGATAGTTGTAGATGTTTTCATTAATTCTGTGAAGATACAGAACATTTCCATTACCACAAGGATCCTTCATGTTACCCTTTTGTAGGCACACTCACTTCGCTTTTACTTCTTGGCAACCACTAATCTGTTCCCATTTTTATAAATATGTCATTTTGCAAATGTGATACTAGTGGAGTCATACATCATATGACCTTTGGGGATTAGCTTTTTTTCACTCAGTTTAGTTCTCTGGAAACTTACCCAAGTTGTAATGAGAATTAAATCATTGTTCCTTTTTAACACTGAGTACTGTGCCATGGTATGAATTTACCACAGTTATTTTAACAATTCACCTATCGACATCTGGGTTGTTTCTAGTTCTGGCTCTTATGAATAAAATTAATATACATTCTCATGCCGGTTTTTGTGTAAATGTAAGTGTTCATCTATCTTGGATAAACAAATGCCCCATATTGTTGGGTCTTATGGTAGTTGTATGTTCAATTATTTAAGAAACTGCCAAACAGTTTTCCAGAGTGGCTGTATAATTTTATATTCCCAACAAAACATGAGTTAACACGTTCTCTGCATCCTCACCAGCATTTGTTGTCAATATCTTTAATTTAGCTATTCTGATAGGTATATAGTGATATCTCATGGTGGTTTTAGTTTGCATTTGCTGGTGATATCAACATCTTATGTGCTTACTTGCCATCAGTATATCATTAGTGAAATATATCATGTCTTTTGCCCATTTTTAAATAAGATTATTTTTTACTATTGAGTTTTGAGAGTTCTTTATATATTCTGGATACTAGCTATTTGTCAGATATATCATTTGCAAATATTCTGTCCCACTCTGTACTTTGTCTTTTAATTTTTCAAAAGAGGGTCTTTCATAAAGCAAATTCTTGATTTTTGATGAAGTCCAATTTATGTTTTTGTTATAAATTGTGCTTTTTGTTGTAAATCTAAGAACTCTGTTTTGACCTAGATCTTAATTATTCCTTCTGTATTTCCCTAAAAGTTTTAGTGTTAATTTTTTATAAGGTGTGAGATTTAGTTTGAGAGTTTTGAAAGGTGGGTGTGGAGTATAAATGCATAACTCCTCCAGCACCATTTGTTGAAAAGGCTAGCTTTCTTCCATCGAATTGCTTTTTTACCTGTGAAAATCAGTTGGGCATATTTGTATAATTGTATTGATTGGTTATCTAGTCTGTTTTATTGGGCTATATGAATATATTGATAATATAGTTGATTACTATAGCTATGTAAGGCTTTGAAATCACATAGACACATTCCTTTTATTATTCCAGCTTTCTTATCTGTAACTGCAAAAAAATCTTGTTGGGTTATTTATAAGAATTAAGTATGCATGCTAATTGAAGAACTGAGATCTTTACTATGCTGAGTCTTCTAATCCATGAACAGAGTACGTCTCTATTATATTGACCTTGAATTTGTTTCATCACTGTTGTATAATTTTTCCCATTCAAGTCCTGTACATGTTTTATAGATTTACACCTAAGTATTTTAATTTCTTAAATAATTGTAAATAATACGTTAATTTTTGTCTACTTTTCCACTGCCACTATATAGATACAATTGATTTTTGTATGTTTATCTTATACCCTGGGACTCTGTTGAACTCACTCAGTTCCAGGAGGGTTTTGTTTTGTTTCTGGTAGATGCCTTGGAATTTTCTACATGGTAAATTATGTCACTGCAAACAGGAATAGTTTTATCCTTCCCGAAAAATGTGCCCTTTCATTTTTCTTTCTTGCCTTATTGCACAGGGTAGACCTACCAGTACTATGTTGAACAAGAGTAGTAAGAATGCACATCTTTGCCTTGTTCTCAGTTCTAGAGGGAAGTTTTCAGTCTTTTAACATTTAGTGTTAGCTATAGGGTTATTGTAGATCCCCTTTATTCAGTTGGAAATTTTACCTCTTTTCTTTTCTGTGAGTTTTTATTATGAATGGGTGATGAATTTTGTCAAATATTTGTCTGACTTCACTGACATTATCATGATTTTTTTTAGCCTGTTATATGGTAGGTTACTGTAAAAAGTAAAATAGAGGTTCCTCTTCAAAGACTTTCCTCCCTGTCTAATTAGGAATAAATAATAACTTCTCTTAAAAGCAAAATTTATTCATTCAAAGACCTGTGCTAACATTCCTAAATATCTGCTAGCTGTAATAAAGAAATCAATGTACTTTATGTCCTTAGCTCCCTACAATTTAGCCTAAATATTTGCCCTAGCATGCTTATACTGGTCCAAGCAAGCATTAGGTCATAGCCTGTTCCTCTTCCTTATTTAAAAGTGTTTTTATCTCTCTCAGCATTCCACAAGTTACTTCCTCCGTCCTTTGTTCTCCTCTACCTTTACCTCTTTTAGAAAGTTCTAAGTTGCTAGCCAATCGGGACAAATACAGAATGTGAGGTACCATTCCATCCAATGGAAACTGGACACAGCAGCAGGATGGATGCGTCAAGTTATAAATGACCCTGTCTCCTTTGTTCGGTGTACTCTCCCGGCAAAACTGCTGGAGAATATACCCTTTCTGCAGGAGGTAAAAATGGCCTTACTAAATAAATTTATGTTCAAGTGCTATTTCTTTATGGCACTGGGGAACAAGCATTTCAAACAGTTGCATTGATTTATTTTTAAATATTAAACCAGCCTTACATCTATATACATTCTCATTGAAACCATCATGATTTAATGATTTCTTAACTTAGGAGAGGGTCATTTTTAAATACAGAATTTAACTTCCTTAATAGCTGTTCAAATGATCTATTATATATGTTGGGTGAGTTGTGGTAGTGTGTGTTGTTAAAAGTAGTAGTACATTTCATCTAAACTCTTAAATTTATGTGCATAGAATTGTTCATTGTATTCCCTTATGATGTTCTTGATGTCCCCAGGGTCTCTAGTGATAGCTCCTATTTTATTACTGATACTAGTATGTCTTTGATAAAATTTTGTCAGACTTATTGACCTATTCAAGGAACAGCTTTGTTTTATTGACTATTTTTTTTCTGTTTCCAATGTCATTGAATTCTGCTAGTAATTATTTTATTCCTCATACTTGCTTTGGGTTTTTATATTTTCTAATATGTATATTTAGTGCTATCATTTCCCTCTCTGCTTCAGTTATGTTACACAAATCTTAGTTACATTTTCATTTGTATTAAATTTAATGCAGCTTTTAACTTTTTTGGAGACTTAGTCTTTGATTCATGGATTATATAAATGTCTGTTTTGTTTTTAAGCATTTGGAGATTTTCCTTTTTCTGTCATTGATTTCTAGTAGTTACATTTCCTTGTGATTGAAGAACACATTTTACATAACTTCAACTATAAATTTTTGAGATTTTTTATGGCTCAGGGTATCTATTTTAGTACATATTCTAGGGACACTTGAAAAGTACATTTATTTTGTTTTTGGATAGAGTGTTCTATAAATGCTGATGAGATTCTGTTGAATAATAACGTTGAGTTCTTCCATATTCTTGATGATTTTCCGTCTAGTTCTATCCAGTATTGAGACAGCAGTGTTTTAAGTCTCCAAATATATATGTAGATATCTCTATTTCTCATTCCAGTTTTACCACTTTTTGCTTCACATTTTATAGCTCTGTTGCTTATAACTTATTTGTAATTGCTACATCTTTACGGTGGACTGGCTCTTTATTATTATATAATGTCCCTCTCTGTTTCTGGAAGTTCTTGTGACTCTGAAGTTTACTTTATCAATAATAATATGGCAATTCATGCTTTCTTTTGATTGGTTGCATGACATATATTTTCCATCTTTTTACTTTAATCTCGCCTATGTAATTTTTTTTGAAATTAGTTTCCTATAAAGCACACAGAGTTGGAGATGAGATGTTTTAAAATCGACTTTGGCAATTGTCGTCTTTTAACTGGAACACTTTACACCATTTAGTCAAATTATTGATATATCAGGACATAAGTCTGCCATTTTGTTTTTTGGTGTATTGTATGTCTCCTCTTTCCTGACTTCTTTGGGGTTACACATTTTTTTTAGAATTGTATATTTAGTCACATTGAGTAGATTCCTTTGTATAGTTTTTTTTAGCAGTTCCTTTACGTATACATAATGTATTGTGGTCTAACAGTTATTATTTTATAAGTACAAGAGAGTATAAAAACATTACCTCCCTCTGTATCCCTTTACCTTCCTTCATTTATAATGTAACAGTTCTAACTAATTCCTCCACATACTTTTAGAACCACAGACAGTTTTATAGTTCCTGCTTCAATAATCAACTTAGAAAACTCAAGAGAGTCTATTTACTCATATTTTTGCTTGTAATAACCTTCCTTCTTGTTTAAGTTTTCTTTCTGATTAGATAGCTTTCTGAAGGCATTCATTTAGAGTAGATCTACTGGCAACAAATTCTCTTATTTTCCATCATCTAAAAATGTCTTCATTTCCCCTTCATTCTGGAGGGATATATCCACTAAGTATATGGTTCTGAGTTGACAATTACTTTATTTCAGCACTTGAAAAATAGTGTGCTTTATCCTTTTGGCCTCCATGCTGATGAGAAATCTGCTGACATTCACGTTGTTTTTCCCTTATGGATAAGATATTTATTTTTAGGCTCTGTCAAAATGTTTTCTCCATCTTTGTGAAGATTAATTTTGATTTTTCTTGAAGTGGATTTCTTAGGTGTTTTATTTTTTCCTCTTTGATATTTCCTTGTCATACTGAATCTCAGAGTTTTTGCCTCTTACCAAAATGTGATAAACTTTTAGCCATTAAATCTTTGAGTACTTTTTCAATCTTTCCCTCTTTCTTATCTCCTTCTAGAACTCTGGTGATACAAATATCAGATATTGTATTATAATCCTAAAGGTCTTTGAGTCTCTGTTCATTTTTTCTAGTTTATTTTCTTGATGTTGTTCAATTGGATAATTTCTATTGTTCTGTATTTTAGTATACTGATTCTTTTCTGTCTCCTCCATTATTAGGCTGTTGAGCCCATTCACACATCTTTTATTTCATTGGCTATATTTTTTAGTTCTAAAATTTCCCTTTAGTTCTTTATATTGTCTGCATCTTTGTTGAAGCTTTTTTTAGCTGAGGTTTTCTATTTTTCCATGTGTTTCAAGCATGTTCATAATGTCTCATTGAAGCATTTTTATTATGGCTTCTTTAAAATCTTTGTTGGGCAATTCTAATATCTCTGTCATCTTGGTGTTGACATTTGTCCACAGTCTACTTTCATTTAATTTTAAATTATGATTCTTTTCTTTAGATTTTATTTAATTTCAATAGTTTTTGGTTACAGGGATAAGTTTGAGGTTTAGATGCACTTGTCACCCGAGCAGTATACACTGTACCCACTGTATAGTCCTTTATCCATCTGAATCCCCAAAGTTCATTATATTATTCTAATGCCTTTGCATCGTCATAGCTTAGCTCCCACTTATAAGTGAGTACATACGATGTTTGGTTTTACATTCCCAAGTTACTTTACTTAGAATAACAGTCTCCAACTCTATCCAGGTTGCTGCAAATATTATTTTGTCCTTTTTATGGCCGAGTAGTATTCCATGGTGTGTTTATACCACATTTTCTTTATCCACTCTTTAGTCGATGAGCATTCAGGCTGGTGTCATATTTTTGCAATTGCAAATTGTGCTGCTATAAAGATGAGTGAGCAAGTGGTCTTTTCCATATGATGATTTTTTTTTCCTTTGGGTAGATACCCACTTAGTGGCATTGCTGAATTGAATGGTAGTGCTACTTTTAGTTCTTTAAGGAATCTTCATACCATTTTCCATAGTGGTTGTACCAGTTTCCATTCCCACCAGCAGTGTGAAACTGTTGTCTTTTCACCACATCCATGCCAATATCTATTATTTTTTGTTTTTTTAAATTATGGCCATTCTTGTGGGGGTAATGTGCCAAATTAAAATTGTGGTTTTAATTTGCATGTCACTGATAATTAGTGATGTTGAGCATTTTTTCATAAGTTTGTTAGCTGTTTGCATATCTTCTTTTCAGAACGGTCTATTTATGTCCTTTGCCTACTTTTTGATGAGATTGTTTTTTCCTTGCTAATTTGAGTTCTTTGTAGATTCTAGTACTTTGTCAGATGCTTAGTTTGTGAATATTTTCTCCTGCTGTGTGGGTTGTTGGTTATTTCTTTTGCACTGCAGTAGCTTTTTAGTTAGGTCTCATCTATTATTGTTGCATTTGCTTTTGAGTTCTTGGTCATGAAGTCTTTGCCTAAGCCAATGTCTGGAAGGACTTTTCCCTTCTCCCTTAGGGTGAGGTGTTCACATTTGCAGTGGCCTACTACTATTTGGGAGGGGATCATGCACAGTGTGTTTACTGGAGTTGTACACATGCTCACTTGAGGCGTTCTTCCTTCACTGGTCCTTCCCTTACCAGTCAGATGTCTCTAGGAGTCATATACCAATTAAACTCCACCATTTTGCCTCTTAATGTGCATGTGTGAGCCCCCTCACCACCTCCTGAGATCTTAGCAGGAAGCTGCTGGTCACATTTCAGGTGTTTCTATCTACTATCTATTGGGAGACTGCCTTTCTCTGGGCACTGGCTGGGACCAATTATTTTAGAGAGACAGTATAACAACTGCCTGACCATCATTTGATGGTCACCTGACATTCCTGGTGGGGAGCCCCCTGCTCATGTCTAACTATCTGTAACATAATGAAACTCTGGTTCTTAAACCCCTTGTACCCTAACACAATGTTTATACTTGATAATCTCCAAAAGTTTCATTTCATGAAATTGGGCATATGCACCTGGGGCAGAACCAAGTTGAAGGCATAGTATCTAACGAGATCACTAGGAACTAGGATAAAAATTGTCCTTTATCAGAGTATGTTTTTTAATTGAGCAGAGGGTGTGATTATTTATTCTTTACCTGGTAGCATTTAATCACCTGGCAAGTCAAAATTATTTGACTTTTAACCTCATCTTCATGTAAGTACTTTTGGTGAAAATCTTAATAAGTAGTTAAATGGCCAAAATCTGTGCACCAAGGAAGAAAAAGAGCCAATTTATAAAACTTTAAGTAACCTAGAATTGGCTGTAACTCAAAAATATAATCTAAGGATCGAAGTTAAATTTTATATAGCTTTCAGCAAAAGAGTATTCTTATTTATAAATATACTTTCTACTTTTGTTCAGTGATAATCTTTCCCACTGAAAAAATCAATGTGTACTGATTTTTTTTTCAGATAATATGGTTCACCAAAGCCTTTGGCATTTTCTATGCTATTTCTTATACCTAAGCTTCCTACTGTTGTCCACCAAATAAATTGGCCCTTCTGTTTATTCTTCTTCAGAATGAATGCTTTATTTCAAGCTAATTTTCACCAACATTTTATTGAACATTTACTTCATGCCAGTCTTCATACCAAGTTACATACATACACAATTTCATTGAAAAGCTCATGAGATTCTATGAGGTTAGTTTACTATTCTCTTTAATAAATGAAGAAATTAGGCCATCAAGACTTAAGTAAATTCATAAAGCTACATCTCTGATGAGTAAGAGAACGGGGATTCAAATCCAGGTCTCTCTGACTTCAGAAACTGTAGTCACAACCACTAGGTGATGCTATCCCCATTCTTCTGTATGTATGTAGCCTTACATTCTCTACCCCAGGTCTCATTCAAACTTTAAGCTATGTAACTTTTACTCTACGTGTTTTTATTGCACTGCCATTTGAATATTTTATTTTCAAACTTCTCTATAGCTTTTTTTCCCTCATTTTATTTCCCATATTTCTGAGCCCTTTAAAAACAAATTATGTCTATGCATTTCTCATTGGCCTATTATAAGGCTCACCATGCAAGACCTGCTGCCACCACTACTGGCACCTGCACACACTTCCCAGGGGCCCATGGACTCGCTGATCCATGGCCTATCACTGCCACTTCTGGCAACCCTACCCCATCCTGTAGCAGAGGGGCTGTACACCTACATATTCCCCCCAGAAGCCACAAAACCAGCCTTTTCTGCATTCTTATTCCAAGGAAAGCCATGCCATAGCCTTCACAAACAACAGTAGCCTAGGCCACTGAGAGACTCACAGACAATACTCACATTCATTACAGCCCAAGAAATACAGAGACTATATCACTGTGCCCAGCAAGAAACAAAACCGAAGCACCCTACCCAACTGACACTTATAGATACATCAAAAGGAAAAAGTAATTTCCTACAAAAGCTCCTCTATACAATTGGAAGACATAACTGTTTTATCAAATGCATAAAGCAAGAAAACATGACACCTTCAAAGGAACACAATAATTCTTTAGTAGTTGACCCAAATGAAAAAAAGTTATGAAATAACTGAAGAAGATTCAAAATAAGGATTTTAAGGAAATCCAGCAGGAAGCAAGAGAACATAGATGGATAGCTTAATAAAATTAGGAAAACATTTTATGATCTGAATGAGAAATTGAATCAATTAATACAAATATAATTGAAACCTTCAACAATAGACTAGATCAAGTAGATAAAAGAATTTTTGAACTTGAAGAAAAATCTCTGGAAATAACCCAGTCAGATGAATAAAAAGGTATGGAGAAAGTCTATGTGATGTATGGGAAACCATTAAGTGAAAAAAAAAGTTGCATTTTAGGAGTTCCAGAAGAAGATATGAGAAATGATATAGAAAACATAATGAAATTATAGGTGAAAATTTCCCAAGTCTTGGAAGCAATATAGACATCCAGATAAAGGAAGCTCAAAGATCCATAAGTACGGTCAATTCAAAAAGGTCCTCTTTGAGATGTGTTACAGTCAAATGTAAAGCAGAATTCTAAAAAACACCAAGAGAAAAGCATCAAGTCACATATAATGGAATCCCCATCAGACTCATGAAGGTTTTTTCAGCAGAAACAAATGGGACAATATATTTTAATTGCAAAGAGAAAAATAACTGCCAGGCAAAAATACCATATTTAGCAAAGCAATCTTTCAGGAAAAAAGAAGACAAAGTCTGTCCCAGACAAGCAAAATTGAAGGAATTTATCGCCACTAGACCAACCCTACAAGAAAATTTTAAAATAGTCCTATATGTAGAAGTGAAGAGACCATATCTACCGTTATGAAAATAAACCAAAGTATAAAACTCACTTGTAGAGCAGACACATAAATGACAAAAAAGAATCAAAAGTTTTCACTATTGAAAAACCACAAGGATAAACTATAAGACAAAGGAATAAATTTTTAAAAGAACCAGAAAACTATTAACAAAATGATAGGAGTAAGTCCTTGCCTGTCATTAACAATTTTGGCTACAGATGGTATACATTTCTCAATGAAAAGATATAGATTGGATAAATGGATAAGAAACAGCCATCTATATGTTGTCTACAAGAAACTCATTTCACCTATAAAGACACATATAGACTGAAAGTGAAGGAATAGAATATTACATGCAAATGAAAACCAAAAACATGTAGGTGTAGCTATACTTACATCAGACAAAATATACTTTAAGTTTAAAAACACAGGCCAGGCGCGGTGGCTCATGCCTGTAATCCCAGCACTTTGGGAGGCCAAGACAGGTGGATCATGAGGTCAGGAGATCAAGACCATCCTGGTTAACATGGTGAAACCCCATCTCTACTAAAAATACAAAAAATAAAAAAAATTAGCCGGGTGTGGTGGCAGGCATCTGTAGCCCCAGGTACTTAGGAGGATGAGGTGGAAGAATGGCGTGAACCCAGGAGGCGGAGCTTGCAGTGGGCTGAGATCGCACCACTGCACTCCAGCCTGGGTGACAGAGTGAGACTCCATCTCAAAAAAAAAAAAAAAAAAATACACACACACACACACAAAGAATGTCATCATTATATAATGATAAAAAGATAAATTCAGCAAGAGGATACCGCAGTTGTAAATATATATACACCTAACACTAGAGCAGCCCAACAAGAAGCAACAAGATTGAATGAGTAATAAAAATTTCCCAACAAAGAAAATTACATGACCTGATGGCTTCACTGCTGAAATATAGCAGAAAACTGAAACTGGACCCCTTCCTTATACCTTATACAAAAATTAACTCAAGATGGATTAAAGACTTAAATGTAAGACCTAAAACCATAAAAACCCTAGAAGAAAACCTAGGCAATACCATTCAGGACATAGGCATGGGCAAAGACTTCATGACTAAAACACCAAAAACAATGGCAACAAAAGCCAAAATAGACAAATGGGATCTAATTAAACTAAAGAGCATCTGCACAGCAAAATAAACTATCATCAGAGTGAACAGGCAACCTACAGAATGTGAGAAAATGTTTTCAATCTATCCATCTGACAAAGGGCTAATATCCAGAATCTACCAAGAACTTAAACAAATTTACAAGAAATTACAAGAATTTACAAGATCTGTAAATTTACAAGAATTTACAAGAAAACAAACAACCCCATCAAAAAGTGGGCAAAGGATATGAACAGACACTTCTCAAAAGAAGATATTTATGCAGCGAACAGAAATATGAAAAAAAGGTCATCATCACTGGTCATTGGAGAAATGCAAATCAAAACCACAGTGAGATACCATCTCATGCCAGTTAGAATGGTGATTATTAAAAAGTTAGGAAACAATTGATGCTGGAGAGTATGTAGAGAAATAGGAACACTTTTACACTGTTGGTAGGAGTGTAAATTCATTTGGCTATTGTGGAATACAGTGTGTCAATTCCTCAAGGATCTAGAACCAGATATACCATTTGACCCAGCAATCCCATTACTGGGTATATGCCCAAAGGATTATAAATCATTCTATAAAGACACATGCACACACATGTTTATTGCAACACTATTCACAATAGCAAAGACTTGGAACCAACCCAAATGCCCATCAATGATAGACTGGATAAAGAAAATGTGGCACATATACACCATGGAATACTACGCAGACATAAAAGAGGAAAAGATCATGTTCTTTTGCAGGGACATGGATGAAGCTGGAAACTGTCATTCTCAGCAAACTAACAAAGGAACAGAAAACCAAATACCACATGTTCTCACTCATAAGTGGGAGTTGAACAAGGAGAACACATGGACACAGGGAGGGGAACATCACACACTGGGTCCTGTCACGGGGTGGGGGTCTTGGGGAGGGATAGCATTAGGAGAAATACCTAATGTAGATGACGGGTTGATGGGTGCAGCAAACCACCCTGTCATGTGTATACCTATGTAACAAACCTGCACATTCTGTACATGTATCCCAGAACTTAAGAAAGAAAAAAACTAGATGAGGACAACAAAAACAACACTAACTACAGGCTAATATCTCTGATAAACATAGGTGCAAAAACCCTGAACAAAATACTAGCAAGCCAAATCCAACTGCATCACAAAGATAATACAGCGTGATCAAGCAGGATTTATCCCAGAGCTGGAAAGGTAGTTCAAAATACCTGTATCTATAAAAGTGATGCATCATATCAATAGAACGAAGAAAACCATATAACCATCTACATAGACACAGAAAAGGCATTTGGTAAAATTCAACATCCCTATATAAGAAAAACAATCCACAAATTTGCCATAGATGGAACAAACCTCAACATAAAAAAAGGCCATATGTGACAAACCCACAGCTAACCTAATACTGAATGGGAAAAAGCTGAAGGCTTTTTCTCTAACAACCAGAACAAGACAAGGATGCCTACTTTCACCATTCCTACTCACTGTATTATAGGAATTCTTAGCCAGAGCAATTAGACAAGAAAAAGAAATAAAGGGCATTCAAATTGGAAAAGAGGAAGTCAAATTGTCCTTCTTTATAGATGACATGATCTTATATGTCGAAACACCTAAAGACTCCTCAAAAAAACTCTTAGAACTGATAATTCAATAAAGTTACAGGATCCAAAATCAACATACAGCCTGGCCAATGGGGCAAAACCCCATCTCTACTAAAAATAAAAAAAAATTCGCCAGGCATGGTGGTGCATGCCTGTAGTCCCAGCTACTCGGGAGGCTGAGGCACAAGAACTGCTTGAACCCGGGCAGCAGAGGTTGCAGTGAGCCGAGACCACACCACTGCACTCTAGCCTGGGAGACAGAGCAAGACTCCATCTGAAAAAAAAAAAAAATCAGTACTGTTTCTATATTCGTATAACATAATAGCTGAAAAAGAAATTAATAGAGCAATCCTGTTTATAATAGCTAAAGAGACAAAAAAATCAAGGAGGTAAGAAATCTCTACAAGGAAAACTCAAAAACACTGATAAAAGAAATTAAAGAGGTCACACATGCACAAATAGGAAGACATTCCACGCTCATGGATTATAAGAATATTGTTAAAATAACCACATTTCCCAAAGGAATCTATGGATTCAGTGCATTCCTATCAAAATATCAATGACATCATTTACAGAAACAGAAAACACAATCCTAAAATTTGTATGGAACCACAAAAGACCCTGATGAGCCACAGCAATCCTGAGCAAAAAGAACAAAGCTGGAAGTATCACACCATCTGAGTTCAAAATATACTATGAAGCTATAGTAACCAAAACAGCATGGGACTGATATAAAAAAGGACATATAGACAAATGGAATACAGAACTCAGAAATAAATCCCTATACTTAGAGCCAACTGAATTTTGACAAAGATATCAAGAACTTACATTGGAGAAAGGAAACTATCTTCAATAAATGGTGCTGGGAAAACTGGATACCCATATGCAGAAGAATACTAGACTCCTATCTCTCACCATTTACAAAAATAAACTCAAAATGATTAAAGACTTAAATGTATCACTGAAAATTAGACAGTAGGCTAGGCATTGATTTTATGGCTAAGACTTCAGAAACACAGGCAACAAAAGCAAAAATAGACAAATGGAATGATGTCAAACCAAGGTTTCTGCATAGCAAACAGTTAACGAAGTGAAGAGACAACCTGTAGAATGGGAGAAAATACTTGCAAACATTATCCAGCCAGGAACTAATATTCAGATTATAAAAGGAACTCAACAGCAACAAAATCAAATAATATGATTTTAAAGTGGGCAAAAGAGCTGAATAGACATTTCCCAAATAAGACATACAAATGGTCAAGAAGTAAATGAAAAAAAAAATGCACAACATCACTAATCATAAGGGAAATGCAAATCAAAACCACACAATGAGGTATCATCTCACTCCAGTTAGAATGGCTATGATCAAAAAGACAAAAAAAAATGCTCATGAGGATTCAGAGAAAGGAAGCTCTTATATGTTGTTGTTGGAAATGTATCAGTACAGCCATTATGAGAAACAGTATGGAAGTTCCTCAAAGAACCAAAAACAGAACTACCTTATGATCCAGCAATCCCACTGCTGGTTATTTATCCAAAGGTAAGGAAATCAATATATCTAAGGTATGTCTCAACCTCCTTGTTTCAATGCAACACTATTCACAATGGAAACTATATTAAATCAAGCTACCTGTCCATCAACAGGTGGGTGGACAAAAAAAATGTGGTACATGTACACATGGATGAGCCTGGAGGACATTATGTTAAGTGAAATAAGCACAGAAAGATAAATATTTCACATTCTCACTCACATGTGGAAGCTAAAAAATGTTGAGCTTATCGAAATATAATTATGGTTGTCAGAAGCTTGGAAGGGGAGGGGAAGATAGAAAAGGTTGGTTAGTAGATATAAAATTACAGCTAGATAGGAGGAATAAGTTCTAGTGTTCTACAGCACTGTGGGATGACTATAGTTAACAATAGTTTTGTGTATTTTCAGATAGTTACAAGATAGGATTTTGAATGCTCCCAACACAAAGAAAGAATAAATGTTTCATGTGATGGATATGCAATTACCTTGATTTGATCATTACACATTTTATACATGTATCAAAATATCACTGTATCACATAAATATGTACACTATGTGTCAACTAAAAATAATTAAGGCTCACAACTCCAGGAAGTTCCACAGGAGTTTCGCTAGAAAGCAGAGCTTCCACACTACTGTGGATATTCTTTGAAAGCCTTAGAACTCTCCAGGAATTGAGAGGTTTTCTTAGATATGGTCCTAGATAAGATTTTCAGGGATACCCCAGTAAGAAACAAAGCCTTCAAATGATGCTGTTTGTGATGCGGTGGCAGGCCTGGGTATATCCAAAGACATTTCTCTAAAATTTTGAGAGATTTTCTCCCCTGACATACATCTCTTGTTAGCAAAAGACATTGCATTGAATTCTTACTTGAGGACATAGATGGCCTTGGGGACCATCTGTTCAAAGTTTTCTGGATTTCATGCCAACTTGTGTGAAATCCAAAACAAGCACTGTGTCTACCAAAGGTAAATCATTAAGCCTGGAACAGCCAGCAGGAGACCTGAATTCTTTTCTTGGCTACTTTCAAAAATAGTTGACTATACCACAGGCAATTTTTTTTCAGCACCCTGCAATTCAGAACCTCATGTCAAAAAGCACATTACTTTTGGCAATTAACTGATTTCACATTATAATGCAATTCAAAATTTATTATAGTCAAGTATTCTGGTTATGTCAGTGGTGGTAACTGATAAGCTATGTTATCTATTCTTTTTAAAGATGGGGTTGTGCTATGTTGCTCAAACTGGAGTGCAGTGGCTATTCATAGGCATGATCAAAGCACACTATAGCCTCAAACTCCTAGGCTCAAAGGATCCTCCTACCCTAGCCTCCTGAGTTACTGGGGCTACAGACATGTGTCACCATGCCTGGCTAAGCCATGTTATCTCAAATGGACATTTTCACATTATTACACCAGTAATCCACTAATTGTGCCATTTGTCAGTCATGGAGAAGCTGCTGTGTGTGTGGACTTAGACCACCCACTGTTTGAGGCACAGGGCAGCTTTTATTTTCTTTTTGCAGACAAATTTCTCTAGCCAGACTGGACTTTGGCCAAGGAGGCACTGTCTAGTGTCTTCCCTGCATAAAATTCTTGTATTTTTGATGTGAAGTAGTCTTTGTGCTGCTATCATCACTGTGATACTGATGGAGGTCAGAGGGGATGGACAGCTTGTGGACTGAGAGCCACAGAAGGCTGTCCTTTAACACAAGCTCCTTCATTCTGCCAAGCAGACCTCCGTAGGGAGTTGCTAGGCCATCCAAGGTTCAGCTGTACTGACATGGAACTGGAAACTGGACAAGAAATGGAAATATACTGTGACTTCCTCTCTCTTCTTCTTCTCCGTTTGCCAAATAGCAGTTTAGCTTTGATATCAGGAACACAAATGAGGCTGAGGGAAAGAGGAGGTGTTTGTGGGTCTTTGTCCTCATTTTTCCATCCCTACTCACCTTCAGCCACTGCCATAGTTCCATGGAACATCTGTTTCCAGGTAACCTGACAGATCATGGGAATAGCACCTTTGGATTTCATCTGTTTGGGGCCCCTCTGAAATGTTTCCACAGAGTCACATCTTTTTTTCCAGCAAAATGTTTTTCCTTCCTAATTTACTTCTCCCTTCAGTTTGCTATTGGAACCAGGGACAATGATAATTTCGTTGAAATTGAATCAATTGGAAAGCACTGGAAAGAAGTGTGGTTTAAAATCTCAGGTTGGGTTTCTTGGAATTCTGAGCCAAGTCCCTTTCCCAGTTGCTCACAGGAAGTTTCGACTGATGTCATTGGAGAGTGTGTGTGTGTCTGTGTGTGTGTGTATGTTTACATCACAGTACAGCCTTAAGGATGCAGAAAAAATCCTTTCTTTCAGTTCATGTCTAATGACTGTATCACTCTTCATGCCTAGCTAATATTTGAAACCTCATGATGCTGACGAACCAGGCAACCATTCCTGTCTCAGTTTGAGAGTCCCATTAAAGAGTAGCCATTTATGGGGGAAATCAGAGATTTTTGTTTCACTCAATGTTTCACAGACATAAACCTTTCCAAAATTCTCCTTCCCACTTCGAAGATGCATATTTAGATCAAGATGATACTCGATATTAATTCAGAAGAAATTATTTATTCATGCCTTACAGTTTTTCACTTCAAGTTTTAAGAGAAATTGATAGAGTCACTCTCATCTAAGGAGACAAAAATTATTTGTCATATGACAAAAACAGCACTTGATGTGTTAAAAGGGGCCAAACCATGTGCAGTGAGCACAATCCCACGATGCTGCATCAAGTTTCTGGTAGAGGAGCATTATGCTGGTAATGCAACATTTGTGGCTTGGCTGAAATCCACAGGCACCGTGCACCTGAACAACAAGGCACTCTTCATTTCACTTCCTTTCCTTTAACCAAGTTCAACTCCATTTTGCTTCACCCCAAACAAACTAGTAGTTTATGACAGGAAAATATACAAAGGTCCATGTTTTTCTAACTTCTTCTGAGCCCCTTTTCACAGCCTGTCCTTTACTTTGCCTTCTTTTGACACAAAATTATCCAAATAATGTCTGCAAGGATGTGATGAGAGACCATGTTTAAGGGATGCAAATCAGTATGATCTGTCTCTATCATATACTCTAGTTCTTTTCTTCTTCCTTTTGTCTGTTTTCCTTGGGGAAAATTAAACTATTTTCTTCCTGGGCTCACTTTTGTATTTTCCATACAATGTTTGGCAGGCTCCCCAGTGACTTTCCTTTTCCCATCCAGACAAGATAGAGACTAATTCCAAAGCTGTGGCCCTGCTTTTTCATCCTTTAAATGCAGTGTGAAACATAGGACTGATCCTCTAAATTTAATGACTGCTCTTGTTGGATTAAAAAAATCTAATTCGACAGTATTGGCCCTTAGCTTGCCACGAACCTTTCTCACTCCCCGTGGTCCTCTGTAGTTTCTGAAGTATTGGCTTCTGCTTCCTCCCACCACCAAAAACTATCCCACAAAATTTTAAAAGCCTGAGCAGCTTCCTAGTTCGAAACCAGTCATAAAACCCAGTATTCAGAGTTGTGCTTCTAGTTGGGCAATGTGTGGCTTTTGAACTCTGATTTACATCCAGATTTTAGTGCATATTAACCATTGTTTTTCTCTGTCTTACATGGTAGGGTTTTTTGTAGAGTGTATCCAACTCAGTCTTGCTGGTTTCCCTCCCACCCTCCTTTCCTTTAACCAACAAATTTCCCCAGTCCCCAGATACATAAAATTGGGAACTTGCTCATTGATCAGAAAATCAGTACTTGCTTCATAGTTTCTCTCTCTCATTTTAGAAGACTTTGATTTCCTCTTCTGGCATCTTTCTATCTGCTCACTCTATGTCAACAGAGGTGAACCTAGAGTAGAATATAAGGAGTTTCCAGTGGCTGGTCAAGATTTTTTCCAGGACTGGTCATTTTCCTGGCATTACCAACCACCTCAGGAGGCAGTGGCTCCTTAATTCTGGGCTGTGAAAAAGATATGCTCCATGAATGCAGGAATTTTATCTGCTTTCCTTATAGCATGTAGAACAGTGCCTGGCACCTAGTAGGTTCTTAATAAATATTATATGAATTAATGCATACAATCCTGATGAATGGGAGAGTTTTTAATTCAAATAATAGTTCATCATTTTTAAGATATATCATGAAAATATCTGAAGGCGTTTTCATGCTGCAATATTTGATATTTTAAGTGTTCCCATTTTCACCATGAACTCAGATTAAAAACAAACAAATGTATTTCGGCTCAGTCAGGTGAGGAACAGATACTTCTGGAAGAGCCTTTATGATGGCTGCCCAAGGACATTCCTAAGGTTTACTTAAACATGTGTTGGCTGGAGATGGCAGTACTGGTAAAACTATATTTGGGAAATGTTAATGTCATTTGAATGGTGAATTTGAGAAGCATATAGTCACTTTAGTTATTGAGGTCCATCACCTGTGTTTCCTACCAACACTAGACCTTTTAAATTCAATGTACCAAACATACACTTGGTGGCCTGATAAATGGCTGTTGTATCCAAGTCCAGTGTACCATTATCATGTCTGATATAACATCAAGACTTATAAGTATGTATCTAATTGGCACTGAGGTCAGATGGCAGTATATGGAAACATCCCATCACATTGTGTGGCAATGCAATGACACCAGAGTTAGGCATGTTAGATATGAGTTCTAAATTTCTCTTCAAAGAATCAATATGTCAGTAGGTTCAATTCTTTGCCTTCTACTTTTAAACTTAACTTCCTCATAAAGCAACCTTTTCTGATTACCTGCTCCATCCTGACTCATTCCGATTTCCTGCTCTGCCATAACCATTTTTCCCACCAAACCACTCACCCCATCACTATCTTCAAATTAGT
Source organism: Pan troglodytes (assembly GCF_028858775.2). NCBI lineage: Eukaryota > Metazoa > Chordata > Mammalia > Primates > Hominidae > Pan > Pan troglodytes. The sequence goes on from NC_072405.2 coordinate 41,421,392, forward strand.
CAGCCGGAATTAGTTTAGCCTGTGCTGTCTAACCTTAGCCAACAGGGGAACTACACAGCAGCAGGGGCCACGTGCATCAGGAATAAGACCCCCTTTTCGAAACTCCCTTGTCCAGGTGTGCATTCACCATTGCTCCATCTGTGAGGTTGCACCCTTCTATAGAAGTAAACTGCCTTGCTGAGAAGAAAAAAAAGAAAATTTTCTATTCGAGTGCTATTTCTTTTGTGGCACCAAAAACTTTATTTATAACAGGCAGATAGTGAGGGTACAGAAGTGCTTAGTAAGGTTTTCCTTTTAATGAAGAGCAGCCCCAAATCATTTTTCTTTCTAACAAAGAGCAGCCTGTAAAATGGAGCTGTAGACATAGATGCTGGCAGTTGTGCCAACCGTGTTCAAAATGGCAGCTCCATCTTGCATTCTCTGCCAGCTACTTGTACAGTAAGGAGCAGACAAGATGGCTCTGGCCAAGGGGAAAGTTCATTTGCATAATAAGATTAGGGTGAGGCAGCCAGCCTTCCCCAGTGCCCTATGTAAACGTCATACCTGATTAAACCAATTTCTGAGCCCTAAGTAAATCAAACACTGCCTCCCCAAGCCAGACTATAAAATCTGGTGCATCCACCACCAGCAGGCTGCCTTTTACCCTCGGAACTCCCCTCTCTGTCACTAGAGAGCTATTTTCCTTTCTCTTGCCTATTAAACCTCTGCTCCTAAATTTTCCTGGCACAAGATGATGAAACCTGGGTATTTATCATAGACAATGTAGCTGCTTCAGTAATGGATAGTAAAGACAGGAAAACTAAGGCAAAATTTATTGTCTTCCAGTGAAACAAATATCACTAGTGCTATGACATTTCTGCCAGAAGCAATGGCAAATTTGAAAGGCCTTTTCATTGGCTTGCTGGAAAACTAACTGACAATGCTTACCAGAAGTGCCTTGCTGTGTTTGTTCTGGTCCTACCAGAGGTTGCCATGGATCTACCTCTGGAAACTCATGAAGCACATGAGTTAGTGTGGCTCTGACAACTGTTCTCCTGAGGGGAATGATACCCTGCAAGAGAAGGTGAAGTCAGAAGCCTACTTTCATAGGTGCTTGTTCTCTGATGTCTGAGATGCAGCGTTCTCTGATGTCTGAGATCCCATTTTATTATATGGCCAACCAGACTGTGAGCTCAAACTTTGGGATGCTAAAGGGAATGAATGTGGCAGTTTCAAAAAAAATACCTTTATATTTTAGACCTCCATATTTGGCTGCTTAGACCCCAGTTGTTTCCTTCCTGAGTTTCAAATGTAAGAATGCTATAGTCACAACATACTCAGACACAAAATCACTGGGTTTCGATTTTTCTTCTGGAATTGGGACATACATGAGTGAATAAAATATCCCTGGGAAAAACTCTAAATATCCAACAAACTAGTAAATCAAGATATAACAACACATTATTAAAAATTTAAAATATATAAAAAATACTGTAGTAAACTGATGAAAAGCAGAATACAAATTAAATATACATATAGTCACAATTATAGTTCAAAATTAAAAAATAAGCCAGGCACAGTGGCTCATGTCTGTAATCCCAGCACTTAAACCTAATGGGAAATACGTTTTAAACAGTTAACATGGGATTATAAGTAGTTTTCTTCTTCTTCTGTGCATGTGTGTATTTAATTTGATAACATGTTATTGTAATGGAGGAAAAGTAAACTGAATTGACTAAAAATCATCAAGCATTAAAAATTCCTTGAAAATTAAAGGAAGCATAAAAATAGCCTATGATCATTAGATTACTGGGAAATATTTATAAAATAAGACATTGATGTATCACTTATCTACATTATGAAAAACAATTACATGACAAATGCATCATTTTAAGATGATTCTGTATCAATAGGATTTCAAAATATGGCTTCCAGTAATTCTCAAAACTTTCAAGATCATCAAAAACAAAGAAAGTCTGAGAAACTCTCACAGTTTCAAAGCCACACAATTGTGCAATACCGTTCCTATCCTCTTTTGGTTTATTTCTCTAATAACAGCCAGTTATTTCTGTGTCTTTGGCCATAGCTGTATAAAGCTAATTAATAATTTTGGTGGATGTATTTACTATTCTAACCCTCCTCCCCCAAATATTTTCTCAGTCTGAATTAAGGCAATTATTTTATTGGAAAAAAATAGTTCTAATAGCTGGCTCAGTGTCCCTGGCCTGATTATTGTGATTATAAGCTATTTACTGAAATTAAATGCTATTGGCTACATGCTGGCTGTGTTACACAGTGTTCAAACTTTTTGTCTTCTATTTGCATCTATTTTTGCAAGAGAAAAGAATTATTCTAGTCTATATTTAAAAACTAATCCAATAGATTTTCTGCAAAGCTCTCTTCAGTACATAAATTTTAAAAATCTCTATCCTTTTTTCCTACACTGTTTTTCCTTCCATTCACTCATTTATTCCACAGGTATTTTTATTTTAGAGCAGTTTCAAATTTACAGGAAAAAATTGCAGTTGATAGAGTTCCCACATATCCTACAGCCAATTTTCTCTATTATTGGCATCTTACATTAGTATGGTGTATTAGTTATAATTAATAAATTAATGCTGATAAATTATTAACTAAAGTTTATACTTAATGCCTATTTATTTAGTTTTTTTTTAAACAAAATATCCTTTTTCTATTCCAGGATCCGAACTACAATACGACGTTGCATTTAATCATAATATCTCCTTAGGTTCCTCTTGGCTGTGACAGTTTCTCAGACTTCCCTTGTTTTTGATGATCTTGAAAGTTTTGAGAAGTACTGAACGGGTATTTTGTAGAATTTTCCTCCCTTGGGATTTGTCTGATTTTTTTTTTTTTTTTATGTTCTAACTAGACTGTGGTTGTGTGTTTTCAGGGGGAATATCACAGAAGTGAAGTGCAATTCTCATCATGTCATATCAAGAGCACACACTAACAACATGACTTATTGCTGAATATTGAACTTGATCACCTGGCTGAGGTAGTGTTTGCCAGATTTCTCTGTAAAGGTACTGTTTTTTCCTCCATTCTATATTGTACTCCTTCAAAAGAAATCGCCAACCACAGTTCATACTTAAGGGGTGGGGAGGTTATGATCTATTTATTTGAGGACAGAACATCTCCATAAATTATTTGGATTCTTCTGCATGGAAGATGTGTCTACTCTCACCAATTTACTAATTCATTCAACTATTTATATCCGTATGGACTCATGGATATTTATTTTATACTTTGGGTTATAATCTAATACCACTTTACTTATTTTGTTGCTCAAATTGCTGTGGCTTTGGCCATTGGGGGCTCCTTCAGTTGATTCTCGTGTTTGTTTGATATGCCCTCATGCTTGTGGAGTTGTATTTTATTTGAGCACTGCCTTATTTTTTTGGTACTAAAGGATGTTCCAGGATCATCACAGATATATTCTGCCCCAGTCTTAGAATCAGCCCATTTTCCAAGGAACCCTAACTCCATTTATTCGAGAAAGGTATTAAAACCCAAATCTGGGTGCTAGATGTGCTTGTTATTCCTGGGGTGTTGTTGCTTCCAGACCCTTTCAGTTGAGAGAGCAAGGAAATCTATGTGTATATAAACATATTTATAAATATTTTTATATGTAACTGTATGTTATGCTGAATGTGAGTTTATAAAGGTGTTTTCAATTCTAATCTATTAGAATGCTTTTAGTTCTAATCTGGCCTCTTCCCCTTGCTTACCTGTAAACTCTCACCCCAGTAATGAGAAGCCTAGATGTTTCCATTCACCACATATTTACTTAATTGTTCAATTCCAAGATAGATGTTCAGTGGTATCAGAACTGTTATACCTTACACAGGCATTTATTTTTGAGTGGAGTTTTTGATAGTCAATCAATTGCCTGAATCTGGGCTAAATATATGTATTTTTTAATCATCTTCATTTGTTAAATTTCATTATCTCTACCTCACAATTTAAACATTCCTATGAGTACAAACATAAAGATTATGTTTGCAACTGGAAAACATAATTTTAACACTCTCTTCCTCTCCCATTTTAAATATGATGAAACTTGAGTTCAAAGAAGTACATACGCAAGTTCACACATGAGTAACAGTTATAGGGTGATGTCCCTTGATAGATATCTATGTTAAAATGGTAGCACACCAGTTATACCTGATCCACCATCTTTAAATTTCCTTTAAAAGACCATAAAAATACATATTAAAAAATACAATAAAAGAAAAAATAGAAATTGTGTTGATTGTAGCCCCCAAAAAATCAAAGAAATGCCCTAGACTTTTCTTTACCTATGCAGATAGACCAGAAGAAGATAAGAAAATATTTGGTTTATCTTCTCTGCTCATCCTAACTCTATAATAAAGGAGCATCAGTGTCTAAAAATATTGAGATGTTTACACAGCAATAAAATTATCAATAAAAAGGTTGAAGGCAGTAAAAAATAAATAATTAATGAGATGCCTGAATGCAGAGCATAGGGAGAAAAGACATTGTGACAGAGAAGTTGTTGACATGGAAATTAGAGGATGGATATTTTACCTGTATAAGAAATCAAAACAGGCTGGGCATAGTGGCTCATGCCTATAATCCCAGTGCTTTGGGAGGCTGAGGTGTGAGGATCACATGAGCCCAGGAGTGGAAGAACAGCCTAGGGAAAATAGTGAGACCCTGTCTCTACAACAACAACAAGCACTAGCTGTGCAAGGTAAGAGGCTGAGGTGGGATGATCATTTGAGCCCAGGATGTCAAGGCTGTAGTGAGCTATGTTCACACCACTGCATTCCAGCCTGGGTGACAGAGCAAGACACTTATGTGTGTCTCAGAAAAAGAAAAATGAAAACAAAGAGAGCAAAGAAAATCACATTTTTCAAGTCCTGAGCAGTGTAACTGAAGTAAAAGATATAGTGACTGGAATTATAATTTACCTAGAAAATAATTGACTACCTGGAAATGCAAACACACACACACACACACACAAAAGGTCCTAGAATGCCTAAGAAAGCAGTGCACCTTACTACAATTACAAAGATACGAAGGTATGATCTTTATTACTATAATAATAACCAGTTAGAAAGCACAATGGAAAAGTATTCCAGTGCCTATGGTGTTAGGGAACTGCTCACATATTCAAGAGAAATGCACAGATACCAAAGCAGAAAGAACAATAAACAGGAGTCCTCATGGTCAAAAGATTAGAAGACGTAGCTTTCAATGGGAGGAGGTTTTGTACCACAATGCAGCACTTTTCTTCTTTCTGTGCTGCCTTGAGGGAAGGCAGTGGTAATACTAATCGTTAACACATAATGGTTCTTATGAGGTGGACACTGTTGTAAAGGCTACGTACATATTAATATACTTAGCCTTACTGTAGACTTAACCCTATAAGTTTAAGAAGCTAGGTGAACCCTACACGGGTTTAACCAAAGAAATCCAAATCAAGACACAATGTAATTAAACTTCTGAAAACTAAAGACAAAGAAAAAATACAGAAAGCAACCGGAATAAAATGATCTTAGATTCCCCTTACCTACAGGGAAAACAAAAACTATTTGTATGACAGCAGATTTCTCTTCAGTTAATACTCATATTATTTTCATTTTGTAGGTGAATAAACTGACACTGGAACATTCAGGAACTTCTTCATGGTCATGGTCACCCAGCTAGAGTGTGGAAGCCAGGCTGTCTGATTCCAGGATCTGTGTTCTTAATCCTATACATAAGGAAGCCATAATGAGTCAACCACTATTTTTAAGATTCACAGATGTTCGGGTCCAATTCACCAGAATGCCAAGTTATACAGGGTTGTGGAATCAAAAACTGCAATTAGTAATAAAATGTGATGCTATCTGGAATGTTTTTCATACATATATATGCTTCTTGGGACTCTCCCTGCAGGTTAAGAGAAATTGAGAAACGATGGAGAATTTAAGTGTTTTAGATCCTACATACATTAGACTTAAAAATAGTAACTATGTACATGAGTATTTATAAACTTAAGAATGAACATAACATGAACCATGTGGCACCTATAAAATGAAAATAAAATACCTACAAACCAAATGAGAGCAATAAAAGAAGCTTTGAGGACTTTCACTTCAGGGAGTCTGAATTAGATGCGCTTCTTCCCATTCCTCCCTCTAATTACAACAAGCTTGGACGTTACATACAGAACAAACAGAAGGAGTCTCTGAAAGATGAAGAGAAGGCAAGTAAGCTACAGACTTCACAATGTAAGGAATAATATGGTGGTGAGTTACATTTGTGATTTTTTTTTTGTCTCATATCCCATAATATCTCATATCTCATAATCAGTTAGAAAGCACAATGGAAAAGTATTCCACTGCCAATGGTGTTAGAGAACTGCTCACAAATTCAACAGAAATGCACAGATACCAAAGCAGAAAGGACAATAAACAAGAGTCTTCATGGTCAAAAGATTAGAAGCTGCAGCTTTCAATGGGAGGGACAGGTTCTGGACCACACTGCAGTGCTTTTCTGCTTTCTGTGCTTTCCCACTCTAGAGCTGAAGAAGGTAACGACCCCAAAATGTCAATATACGTAGACCAAAAACCAGCCCCAATAAAAGTCTGCTCTCTCTAGCCAAAGGACTACAGTAGGGCAGCCCAGCAAGACAGAAAACCTTCAGACAACCTACCCCAGCCAAACACTACCAAAAAAAGTAAAGTGAGCCATCACCCAATCCACATCAGTAAAAACTAAGTGGAAAGTCCAGACTTTCACCTCAAGAGGTTGCGACAAGCTACTCCAATACCCCTGCTGGGATAGTGTCACAGAAGGCTAAATAAGGAGCTGTAATGTTGATTCCCCTCCAGAAGTAAAGAGTCCGTACCTGCTATTTTCAGAGAGACCACATGGAAAGCCTAGATTTCAACACCTACCCAGCATTAATGAGGTATTCCTTCCCTTCTTTACTCTCTGGTGTCAAAGAAGCTCCATGCAGAGTCAGAATGTTTGGCATTACTCCTCAGTAGGGAGGCCACCCCCACCACGGTGTTAGTGGAGACCATGTGAGGACCAGGACTTGTACCCTGCCCAGAAGTAATGAGTAGACCCCTCTACAGGAAGGCCAAAGGGCAACCTAAACTTCTACCTCTCTCTGGCAGTAATAAAGTAGGGCCTCACTTTTCCCTGCTGAGCAATGTCAAAAAAAAGCCAGCTGAAGTAAAAGCTTATTTCTTTCTTTCTTTTATACATATTTTTGGAGACAGGGTCTTATTCTGTCACCCACGCTGGAGTACAGTGGCCTCATCAGGTCTCACTGCAGCCTCAACCTCCTGGGCTCAAGCAATCCTCCCACCTCAGCCTCTTGAGTAGCTGAGACCACAGATGTGCACCACCACACATAGCTAACATTAACATTTTTTCTAGAGATGGGGTCTTCCTGTGTTGCCCAGGCTGGTCTGGAACTCCTGGGCTCAAGTGATCCTCCCACCTTGACCTCCTGGAGGGCTGGGATTACAGGTATGAGTCATCACTCCAGGCTGAAGCTTTATATAATAACCAGAGTCTCATATTACAAAATGTCAAAGACTCAGTCAAAAGTTACTTGTTATCAATAGACAAGATCTCAAACTAAATGAAAAAAAGACAATTAATAGATGCTAACACTGAGATAACAAAGTTGTTAGAATCATCTGACAAAGATTTTAAAGCAGCTATAATAAAAGTGCTACTGCAAGTGATTATAAACATGCTTGAGACAAATGAAAAAATGCTATAAAGCTAAGAAATAAAATATATAAATAAGAATCAAAGAGAAATTATAGAACTAAAAGATACCATAACTGAAATGCAAAGCTCCGTGGATGGACTCAACAACAGAATGGAAAAGACTGAGGAAAGAAGTAGTTTACAGGAAATTAGAATAGACTAGAAAAAATGAATAAGACCCTGTGCTAAAGAGCAAATATTTATGTCATTGGATTCCAGGAAAGAGAAAAGAATGAAAAAGTAATTAAATAATGGCTTAAAAACTTCTCACATTTTGCAAAGATTTAAACCTACAATTTGAGAAGCTGGGTAAACCTTAAACAGGATAAACCAAGGACACTCACACCAAGAAACATAGTAATTAAACTTCTGATTAAGGAAGAAAAAGAAAAATCTGGAAAGCAGCAAGAAAAAAAAATGACACACTTTCTATATGGTAAAAGCAATTTGAACGACAGAAGATTTCTCATCAGAAACTGTGGGGACCATGAGGAAGTAACAGATATTTTTCAAGTGCTGAAATAAATCAACTGTCAATACAAAATGCTCTACTCAGTGAAAATATCTTTCAGGAATAAAGGGGAAATCAGGACACGCACAGACTTTTTTTAAATTAAGAATTTGTTGTCAGCTTATCTCCCTAAAAGAATGGCTAACATTCTCCAAACACGAAGGAAATTGATAAGGAATCTTGAAATTTCAGTTAGAAACAATGAATATGGCAAGCAAAATGTAGGTCAGTACACTAAGTTTAATTTCTCCTCTTGAATTTTCTAAATTATGACTTACGATTGAAGCAAAAATCATAACATCTGATGTATATGTAGAGGAAAGATTTAAGACAGTGATGTTATAAATGAGGGGAGTAAAGGAACATGAGATAACCACTAATATGACATACCAATAGACTATGATAAATTATGTGTCTAATGTGATTACTAGAAAAACCAGTTAAAATATAAAGATTGACGGAGTGAATTTAAAAACATGACACACTATATGCTGTTTATCATAAACTCACTTTGAAGATAATGCCATAGTCAGGTTGAAATCAAAAGGAATAAAATAGTGTATTATGTAAACCATCAAAAAGAGCAGGAATGGCCATATTAATAACATTAAAGTCAGCTTCAGAACTAAGGAAATTATCAGAGAGGGACATTATATAATGAAATAGTCGATTTACCAAAAGAACATAGCAATCATAAATGTGCATGAAGCAAACAACAAAGCTGGAAAATATATGAAGTGAAACTGATAGATCTAAAAGGAGAAACAGATAAATCCATTCATTATAGTTGGGGCCTTTATCACCCCTCACTCAACAATTGATAGAACTGGACAGAAAACCAGTAAGAATATGAAAGAACTCAACAACATGAGACAATAGGATCTAGGTGATATTTATAGAACATTCCAACAGCAGAATACATGTTCTTCAAGTGCTCACAGAACACACATATAAAGATAGACCCTGAGCCATAAAACAAGCCTCAACAAATTTAAAAGAACTGAAATACTACAAGTACTTTCTCCAACCACAAAAGAACCAAACTAGAAATAAATAACAATGATAATGGGAAAATCACCAAACACTTGAAAACTGAACAACAATATTTTATAACCCATGGTCATAGAGGAAATCTCAAAAGAAATTTTAAAAATGCACTGAACTGAATGAAAATGAAAACAACATAGAATTTGTGAGACACATAAAGCAGAACTGCTGGGAAAATATATAGCACTAAATGCATGCTCTAGAAAAGAAAAGTCTTCAACCAGTAACCTAAGCTTCCACCTCAAAAACCTAAAAAAAGAAGGAAAAATAGACCCAATGCCAGCAGAAAGATGCAATAACAAAGAGTAGAACTCAATGAAATTGAAAACAGATAAACACTTTAAAGAATAAAACAAAGAGCTGCTTATTAGAAAAGATCAATTAATTGACAAACCTCAAGCAAGACCGTCAAAAAAAAAAAAAAAAAGGATTTACCTATACCAGAGATGAAATGGGATATCGCTATCAATACTGCAAACATCAAAAGGATAAGTAGATACTATGAACTGTACAGACATGAATCTGACAATTTAGACAAAATAGATCATTTCCCTAGAAAACACAAACTACTACAGCTTACCCAATATAAAATAGATTATTTGAATAGCCTTATAAGTACTAAAAAAAAATTAAACTCATTATTTAAAAATTCCTAAAAAGAAAGCCTCCAGAGCCAAATTGTTTCCTTCAGAATTCCACCACATTCATAAAGATTTGACAGCAATTCTATACAGTCTCTTTGAGAAAATAGAAGGGGGTATTTTCTAATTCATTTTAAGGAGCTAGTAAATACCCTGATACTGAAATGTATACTGCAAATTGATAAAATTATAGACCCCTGCATATTAAATTTCAAAATAAAAATGATAAAAATACTTGGGTAATGAATAACAGCATAACAAAAAACCACAGACCAATATCTCATGAACATAGACCAAAAAATGCTTCACAATATGACATATAATTCAGTAATACATGAGAATTATATACCACAACCCAGTGAGACTTAATCCAAGAATGGAAGACTGGCTCAATATTTAAAAATCAATCAATGTAGTGCAAATATTAATAGCTAATGAAGAAATGTCATAAAATTAATGCAGAAAAAGGATTTGACAAAATTCAACACTCATTTATGTAAAAATGCTCTGAAAAATAGGAATTAAAGGAGACCTACAAGAAACTTTCAGCTAACATAATTCTTAATGCTGAATGATTGAATGTTTTCTTCCTGAGCTTGAGAATAAGGTGAGGGTATCATCCCTAATGACGCTTTTTCAACATAGTGCTCAAAGTTCTATGAGGTGCAATTAGGCAATAAAGGGAAATAAAAGACAGGTAAAAAAAGGAAGAAATTAAATTTTATTTGAAAAAGCGGATTGTCTACCTAGAAAATCTCAAGGAACACACTATTAATATACAGAACAACCTGAATGAATCTTTGGAGAATTACGCTGCATCAGAAAAAGCCAATCACAAAAGATTACGTACTATGTAATTCCATTTGTATAACATTCTTGAACTGACAAAAGTATAGAAATGAACAGATTAGTGGTTGTTAGGGGTGAGGGGTTATGGGTCAGAGATAGGAGTTGGGGATATAAAAAGGCAACCTGAGGGATCCTTATGGTGATTGAAACGTTCTGTATGTTGGTTCTATCAATGTCAATACTCTGGTTGGACTATGGTTCCACAGTTTTGCAAGATGTTGTTGAGGAAAACGGCATAAATGGTGCCCAGGATCTCTCTATTGTTTCTTACTGATTATGTATCTGCAATGATTGCAAAATAAAAAGGTTTAATTTTTAAAAAGGATTAAACATTACACAGCATACACTTGAGTAAAAGACAAAATCTGGCTAAGGATTTTTTTTGTCCTAAGTAATATGTGGATTTTGTACAACATAAATCACAATCCCCTAAAATCTATATTGTAAATTGATAAAATGTAAAACCTGTGTATTACAAAATAAAAGATGAACAAAAATTACAAAACACTAAGAAATACCCTAGTACCCCAATGTATCAGTAGACAAACACATGGACAGATAGTTTGCAAAAGGGGAAGTACATATGGTGAATAAACATTATGAGATGTCTAATATTGTTAGCTATCAATGAAACATGAAATAAAATGATGACATTGCACACATCTCAAGTCTCTAGCAGAGCACAGACCAAACTGAAATTTCCCACTTCACCTGGAATTTAACTTGCTTAATCATTTTTCCTCAATCTAAGTAAATTCGTAACTATTCTTTCTAAATACATTCACTAGAATAATCGACAAGACACTGTACATCCCTTGACTTCTTGACCTGCAGCTTCCTGATTGCCCTCTTGGCCTTACTTAGAAAATACCCACTAGCATCCTACTATTAGTATAATTCTCAAGTCTCTCCCTGGAAATAATAACAGTCTAGGAAAAGGGCCTACAACATAAACCTCAGAGGGGTTACAGATTTTTGTGAGAAATGATATCTTCATGGGGCACACCCCACTCACAAGCACTGGGTGTGACACTCCCAGGACCCTTGGGAGTGGTGCTTCTCTGCAGCTACAGACTGATATTACAAAGATAGGGCAACCTCATAGGGAAACCTCATGGGTTTCCGAGCCTTGAATGTGCCTCATAGTTTTATTTCTTCTAAGATATGTTTCTACTGGATTGAGTTATTGTCAGTCTTCACAATTTCTCTTCAGTCAATGGAAAATTTGAAAAAGAATTAGGTGTTTGGTCTGAGACTGGGAAGTGGACAGGCCTGGCCCTGACATTTATGGGATCTACTCAAGGGTATAGAAGGAGACACACACTATGAGCAGTGAAACCCTGAAGCCAAGCCAACCAATTCCTGTTTACAACTTGCGCAGACCTCCCAACTCTGCTTATATCACCCGTTCCAGGTTAGAAGGCCAGATTCAAACAGAATTCCTGCAGAAATTCCTATAGATTCTCTCAAATCCTCAGCCAGAATATGGCAGCATTGAGAGAGCTGATCCCCTTTTGCCCACACCCCAGACTTCAGCTGGCAGCTGTCCCTTCTGTTTCCTTCCTGGGTTCTATCTTGTACTACAAGGGACCTCACAAACATGTATGTGGACACCCCAGCCATTGAGCTCTGTATTCATCTCACTAGGAGCCAATCTTAGGCCACCCTGCCTTGGGTTTTGGAATAGGCATATCAGCTTTGGGATCTGCTCTTTGGAAGTAGAGCTTTGTGAAGAGCCTGCACATGTCCAGAAGTGAAGCCAGGGCTGTTTTGGGCAAAGAATTCTGAGGATCCAGGGCCCAGACCATGAAAGGCATGGTAAGTTCTCTGAGTGAACAAAGATCTCTTTGGCCCCACCACTCTGCCCTGTGGAGAAGAGCTCAGCTAGAGAGTACAGTGAGGCTGTCAGAAGTATAAGGCCCAGGACAATGGGATGTTTAATGCCAGACATAGAGGTAATTGTCTGCAAAAGTGGAAAAATTTCTAATTTACCAATTGATCTATTATTCAATAATTAACAAGGAATTCATTTTATTCCCATCCATCCACATCAAATGGTCTTAATGAATCATTGTGCATATCTTCTCATCATCTTAGGCATTCATAGGGAAGGAGAGATAGATATAAAGATTTGGTGGGTACTCCTTTTATGTTTAGAGTAATGACAAAGGGGATATAGAGATCGGAGTTTGGAGGTAGAATACAGCTCCACTTCTCTCTGTTGCAATATAATGGAATGTACCATACTGCTAAGATGGTCCCCCAGATGTTCACCTTTTATTTATGCCATATATCTTACTCAAAATTATTTGAGGCAGCATTTCATTACAATTTAACTTTGTCCTTTTAAGCTTTTGTCATGACAAAAAGTACTTTCACGTATAACATTTCATTTTACTCTAGTATAATAGATTGCATTCAAGAGTTACTTTCTAATTTCTAATTTTTGGTTCATTAATAATAAACAACTTTACATATTGAGTAATTTTTATGCATCAGGTACAATGTTACATGCTGGGAATATAATAGTGAGTAAACAAGATAGACTATAAATTCAATGAAGACAGAATTGCGTCTATTGGAAAACACACTCCCAAAAAATCAGGAAAAAATTTCAAACAATTATTAATTTTAATAAATAGCTTTAAGGGGGGAAAATACAAAAGAACATATTAGATCATCAAGACAAAAATAACAAGGATATTCAGAACTTGAACTCAGCTCTGGATCAAGTGGACCTAATAGATATCTACAGAACTCTCCAACCAAAAACTAGAGAATATATATTATTCTTAGCGCCACATGACACTTACTCTAAAATTGATCACATAATTGGAAATACTCTTCAGCAAATGAAAAAGAACTGAAATCAACAGTCTCTCAGATCACAGTACAATCAAATTAGAACTCAGGATTACAAAATTCAAAACCACACAACTATGTGGAAATTGAACAACGTGCTCCTGAATGACTCCGGGTAAAGAATGAAATTAAGGCAGAAATCAAGAAGTTATTTGAAACCAATGGGAACAAAAAGACAATGTACCAGAATCTCTGGCATGCAGCTAAAGCAGTGTTAAGAGGGAAGTTTATAGCACTAAATCCCCACATCAGAAAGCTACAAAGATCTCAAATCAATACGCTAACATCACAACTAAAAGAACTAGAGAACCAAGAGCAAGGCAAACCTCAAAGCTAGCAGAAGACAAGAGATAAGATCAGAGCAGAACTGAAGGAGAGAGAACGACACAAAAAACCCTTCAAAAAAATCAGTGAATCCAGAAGCTGGTTTTTTGAAAAAATAAAATAGACAACTAGCTAGACTAATAAAGAAGAAAAGAGAGAAGAATTAAATAGACACAATAAAAAATGATAAAGGGCACCTAACCACTGACTCCACAGAAATACAACCAACCATCAGAGAATACTGTAAGCACCTCTATGCAAATAACCTAGAAAATCTAGAAGAAACAGATGAATTCCTGGACACATACATACTCCCAAGACTGAATCAGGAAGAACTTGAATCCCTGAATAGACCAATAGCAAGTTCTGAAACTGAGGCAGTAGTAAATAGCCTAACAACAACAACCAAAAAAAAAAAAAAAAAAAAAGCCCAGGACCAAATGGATTTATAGCTGAATTCTACCAGAGGTACACAAAGGAGCTGGTACCATTTCTTCTGAAACTATTCCAAACAATTGAAAAGGAGGGATATCTCCCTAACTCATTTTATGAGGACAGAATCATCCTAATACCAAAATCTGGCAGAGATACAAGAAAGAAAAGAAAATTTCAGGCCATCAGTGCAAAAATCTTCAATAAAAGACGGGAAAACCGAATCTAGCAGCACATCAAAAAGCTTATCCACTACAATCAAGTCAGCTTCATCCCTGGGATGCAAGGCTGGTTCAACATATGCAAATCAAACATAATTCATTACATAAACAGAAAGACAAAAAACCACCAGATTGTCTGTCTTTTTAAATGTAGAAAAAGACTTCAATAAAATTTCCAACTTTCCTTCATGTTAAAAACTCTCAATAAACTAGGTATTGATGGAGCATACCACAAAATAACAGCCATTTATGACAAAGCAACAGCCAATATCATACTGAATGGGCAAAAGCTAGAAGCATTCCCCTTGGAAACCAGTACAAGATAAGGATGGCCTCTCTCAGTACTTCTATTCAACACAGTATTGAAAGTTCTGGTCAGGGCAATCAGGCAAGAGAAAAATAAAGTGTATTTATATAGGAAGAGAGGAAGTCAAAGTCTCTCCGTTTGCAGATGACATAATCCTATATCTAGACAATCCCACTGTCACAGCCTGAAAGCTTCTTAAGCTGATAAGCAACTTCAGCAAAGTCTCGGGATACAAAATCAATGTGCAAAAATTGCAAGCATTCCTATACACCAACAATAGACAAGCAGAGAGCCAAATCATGAATGAATTCCCATTCACAATTGCTGCAAAGAGAATAAAATATCTAGGAATACAGCTAACAGAAGATGTGCAGGACCTCTTCAAGGAGAACTACAAACTACTGCTCAAGGAAATCAGAGAGGACACAAACAAATGGAAAAACATTCCATCCTCATGGATAGGAAGAATTAATATTGTGAAAATGGCCATACTGCCCAAGGTAATTTGTAGATTCAATGCTATTCCCATCAAACTACCATTGATATTCTTCACAGAATTAGAAAAACTACTTTAAATTTTATATGGAACCAAAGAGGAGCCCATTTAGCCAAGACAATCATAAGCTACCTAGCCTCAAACTATACTACAAGGCTACAGTAACCAAAACAGCATGGTACAGGTACAAAAACAGACACGTAGATCAATGGAATAGAATAGAGAACTCAAAAATAAGACCATACACCTACAACCATCTGATCTTCGACAAACCTGACAAAAACAGGCAGTGGGAAATGATTTCCTATTTAATAAATGGTGCTGGGAGAACTGGCTAGCCATATGCAGAAAATTGAAACTGGACCCCTTCCTTACACCTTGTACAAAAATTAAGAGAAATTAAAGACTTAAATGTAAAACCCAAAACTATGAAAACCCTAGAAGAAAACCTAGGCAATACCATTCAGGACATAGGCATGGGCAAAGATATATGACTAAAACACCAAAAGCAATTGCAACAAAAGCAAAAATTGACAAATGGAATCTAATTAAACTACAGAACTTCTGCACAGCAAAAGAAACTATGAGAGTGCACAGACAACCTACAGAATGGAAGATATTTGCAATCTAGCCACCTGACACAGGTCTAATATCCAGAATCTACAAGGAACTTAAGAAGAAAACAAACAACCCCATTAAAATTGGGCAAAGAACATGAACAGACACTTCTCAAAAGAAGACATTTATGTGGCCAACAAACATGAAAAAAAGCTCAACATCTCTGATCATTAGAGAAATGAAAATTAAAACCACAATGAGATACCATCTCATGCCAATCAGAATGGTGATTAAAAAGTCCAGAAACAACAGATGCTGGAGAGGCTGTGGAGAAATAGGAATGCTTTTACACTATTGGCGGAAATGTAGATTAGTTCATTGTGGAAGACAGGTGGCAATTTTTCAAAGACCTAGAATGAGAAATAGCATTTGACCCAGCAATTCCATTACTGGGTATATATCCAAAGGAATACAAATCTTCCTATTATAAAGATACATGCATGCATATGTTCACTGCAGTACTGTTAACAATAGCAAAGACATGGAATCAACCCAAATGCCCATCAACGATAGACTGGGTAAAGAAAATGTGGCACATATACACCATGGAATAGTATGCAGCTATAAAAAGCAAAGAGGTCATGTCCTTTGCAGAGACATGGATGGAGCTGAAAGCCATTAACCTCAGCAAACTAACACAGAAACAGAAAACCAAACACTGCATGTTCTCACTTATAAGTAGAAGCAGAACAATGAGAACACATGACACAGGGAGGGGAACAACACACACTGGGGCCTGTTGGGTGGTTGTGGGGAGGAAGAACAAAGGGGTAAATAGCTAATGCTTGCAGGGCTTAATACCTAGGTGATGGATTGATAGATGCAGAGCACCACCATGGCACACGTTTACCTATGTAACAAACCTTCACATCCTGCGCATGTATTCCAGAACTTAAAATAAAATTAAAATTACAAAAGAACAAAATGCAGAATATATAGCTACATAGGACTTTTAGCTCTATTTCAGGTAAATTTAAGAAGCCTTTTCTGACCACTCTATTAAAATTAACAATCGTTATTTCAGCACTCTTCCTCTCCTTCTCACTTTTCTCATACACACACATATGATCAGCTAACTTTTGATTTTTGCTCTCTCATATGTAAGCTCTATGAGAATAGGGGCTGCTGCGTTTTTATTGTAATGGTTTCTACTCATTTTTTCTGGGACTGAAATAATGCCTGGCACACAGTACAGTAGTTCCCTCCCCCCTTATCCACAGAGGATATGTTCCAAGACCTACAATGGATGCCTAAATTACACATGATACCAAACCCTATATACAGACAGTCCCCAACTATAATGGTTCAAATTAAGATTTTTCAACTTTACAATGGTAAAAGCATATGCATTCAATAGAAACTGTACCTTAAGGACCTATACAACCATTCATTTTTTGAATTTCAACTTTTGGCTACAGGGAGTACATGTGCAAGTTTGTTACATGGGTATATTGCATGATGCTGAGGTCCGGGGTACAGATCCTGTCACCCAGGTAGTGAGCATAGTACCTGATAGGTACTATCAGATAGATTCATTAAAGAACTCAAAGCATGTTTATCATTTGATCCAGCAATCCCACTACTGGCTACCTATCCAAAGGAAAATAAGTCATTATATGAAAAAGACACATGCACACATGTTATTGCAGCTCGATTCATAGTTGCAAAGATATGGAGTCAACCCAAGTGCCCATCAACCAATGAGTAGATAAAATGTAGAATATACCCACCATGGAATACTACTCAACCATAAAAAAAAAGAAATGTATTTTGCAACAACTTGGATGGAGCTCCAGGCTATTATGCTAAGTGAAGTAACTCAGGAATGGAAAACAAAACACCATATGTTCTCATTTATAAGCTAAGCTATGAGTACCAAAAGGCATACAGAGTGTTGTAACGGACTTTGGAGACTCAGAAGTGGGAGAGTGGGAAGGAGGGTGGGAAGGGAGGTGTGAGATTAAAAAAACTACATATTGGGTACAATGTATACTACTATGGTGACAGGTGCACCAAAATCTCAGAATTCACCACTATATAATTCATTCATGTAACCAAAAACCACTTGTACCTCAAAAGCTATGAAATAAAAATAATTAAATAATAATATCTATTCTAAGTGGTATGAGATGGTATCTCATTGTGGTTTGATTTGCATTTCTGATAACGATGTAGCATTTTTTCATTCTTGTTGGACACTTCTTTTGAGAGTGTCTTTTCATGTTCTTTGACCATTTTTTCCTGGGGTTATTTGGTTTTTGCTTAAGTTCTTTATAGATTCTAGATATCAGGTCTTTGTCAGATGCATTGTTTGTGAATATTTTCTTCTATTCTGCAAGCATCTGTTTACTCTTGATAGTTTCTTTTGCTGTGCAAAAGCTCTTTAATTAGATCCCACTTGTCAATTTTTGTTTTTGTTGCAGTTGCTTTTGGGGGCTTAGCCAAAAATTATTTGCCAAGGCTGATGTCAAGAAGGTTATTTCCTAGGTATTTTTCTAGCATTTTTATAGTTTGAGGTCTTAAATTTAAATCTTTAGTCCATCGAGTTAATTTTTGCATATGGTGAAAGGGAAATATTAAGTTTTATTATTCTGCATGTGGCTAGCCAGTTATCCTAGCATCATTTGTTGAATTGGGAGTTCTTTCCCCATTGTTTGTTATTGTCACCTTTATTGAAGATCAGATGGTTGTGTGTGTGTAGCTTTATTGCTGAGTTTTCTATTCCATTCCATTGGTCTATGTGTCTGTTTTTGTGCCAGTACCATGCTGATTTGGCTACTGTAGACTTGTAGTATTGTTTGAAGTTGAATAGTGTGATGCCTCTGGTTTTGTTCCTTTTGCTTAGGATTGCCTTAGCTATTCAGGCATTTTGGTTTCATATGAATCTTAGAAAATTTTCCAGTTCTGTGAAAAACGACATTGGTGGTCTGATAGGAATAGCATTCAATCTGTAGATTACCTTGGGCAATATAGGCATTCTAAAGATATTGATTCTTCCTACTCATGAGCATAGAATGTTTTTCCATTTATTTGTGTTATCTATGATTCCTTTTGGCAGTGTTTTGTAGTTCTCCTTGTAAAGATCTTTCAACTCTGGTTAGCTGTATTACTAGGTATTTCATTTTCTTTGTGGCTATTGTAAATGGGATTGTGTTCTTGATTTGACTTTCTGCCTGGATGTTATTGGTGTATAGAAATGCTATTGATTTTTATGCATTGATTTTGTGTCCTGAAACCTAATTTATTATAATAGTTCTAGAAGTCTTTAGGGTTTTCTAGATATATGATCATATTGTCAGTGAAGAGAAATAGTTTGACTACTTCTTTTCCTACCTGAATGCCTTGTATTTCTTTCTCTTACCTGATTGCTCTGGCTCGGACTTCCAGTACTATGTTAAATGGGAGTGGTGAGAGTGGGCATCCTTGTATTTTTCCAGTTCTCAAGGGGAATGCCTCCAGCTTTTGCCCATTCAGTATGATATTGGCTGTGGGTCTGATATAGATGACTCATTATTTTGAGGTATGTTCCTTTAATGCCTAGTCAATTGAGGGCCTTTTTTTTTTATCATGAAGGGATGTTGGATTTTATTGAAAGCTTTTTCTACATCTATTGAGATGATCATTATTTTTTACTTGCAGTTACAGGATCCAATAAATTATGTGAGATATTCTATACTTTAGCATAAAATAAGCTTTCTATGAGATGATTTTGCCCAACTGTAGGCTAACATAAGTGTTCTGAGCACATTTAAGGTAAGCTAGACTAAGTTATGATATTAGTAGGTCTACTAAATATAATTTTGACTTATGATATTTTCAACTTACGATAGGTTTATCAGAATGTAGCCCCATGATAAGTCGAGGAACAGCTGTATACTGTTTTGTTGTTGATCTGATAACCAAGAAAGCTACTAAGTGACTAACAGTAAGTAGCATACATAGCATGGATATGCTAGACAAAGGGATAACTCACGTCCCAGGCAGGATGAAACAGAACAGTGCAAGGTTTCATTACGCCACTCAGAATGGTGTGCAATTTAAGACTTACCAATTATTTCTGGAATTTTTCATTTGATATTTTTAGAACACAGTTGACTGCAGATAACTGAAATCATGGAAAGCAAAACAGCAGTTAAGGGAGACTGTTGTCGGTGCTTAGTAAATACTTGTTGAATGAATAAATGAGGTCATCAGAAAAGGCTTTCTGAGAAATAAACATTTAAGCTGAGACCTAAATATGGAGCCAGTCGTGCAAGGAGGGGTGAAAAGAGAAGACTTTTCTAAGTGGAGGAAAGAGATACAAAGGCCCTGAGGCAGGGAAGAGATTGATGTACAAGGAACATAAGAAAGTCCATATGCTAGAAGCTTGTGTTGGGCAGTGGCTGGAGCTGAGGTTGGAGACATGAGTAGGACAAGGTTGTTCGGTGTCTCATAGGTTAAGGTAAAGATTGGATTTTATTGTAAATGAATTGGGAAGCGATACAAGCAAAGCAGTAATATTGGGGTTTAAACATGATCACGCTGGTTTGTGTGTGTGAAACCATTAAAGGATGACAAAAGTATAACCATAGAGATCAGTTATAAGACTGTTGCAACAACAGTGATAATATTACCAGTATTTATTAAGCACTTACTCCTATCAGGTAGTAGTCTAAGTGCTTTAACAAAATTTTAGTTTAATTAACTGGTAAATTTGATGCTTTTCAAATTGTTTTTTCTTAAGCATTATTTTTCCATATTATAATCTACTTTAGTGTAATATCAGATACAGCAAAACAGTATCATTTTAAAATTTAATATGTTAATCTTTAATGGAACTCCAAAGAGAACACTATGATTCAAAGGGTTTTTTAGTTTATTATTATTATTTTTTTTTTTTTGGTTTTTTGAGACAGAGTCTCATGCTGTCACCCAAGCTGAAGTGCAACGGCACAACCTAAGCCCACTGCAAACTCTGCCTCTGGAGTTCAAGCAATTCTCCCCCCTCAGCCTCCAGAGTAGCTGGGATTACAGGTGCTCACCACCATGCCCAGCTAATTTTTATATTTTTGTAGAGATGGGGTTTCACCATGTTGGCCAGGCTAGTCTTGAACACCTGACCTCAGGTGATCCCCCTGCTTTGGCCTCCCAAAGTGCTGGGATTACAGGTGTGAGCCACCACGCCCAGCCTTAAAGGCATGCTTTATCTTAAAAAAAAAAAAAAGGAGAAATGTTCTCCTAGATATTTAAGAATTACAATTGATCCTTAGGCATCTGAAAATGGTGTTTAGAGACAATAATGAAGCTATGTAGGGGATATTCTAAACTGGGAATTCTTTTGGAAACTGGGTAGGAAAATCCAGCTATCAGAGGTGAAAGTCCAGGCTAACATGACTGCAGTGGGAAATACACGAAGATCAATGCAGGTTAATTGCAAAAAAAAAAAAAAAAAAAAAAAAAGAATTTGAAGTCTCATTGAATAGAGGGGAAGCATGGAGGTAGGGGGTAATTAAAGATGTCTTCAAGGCTTTGAGAAACAGGGATGTAGTGGACACTGTTCATGCTCTGCCCAGATCCCCTTTATGTGTCTATTGCATCCGTCTTCCAAATGCCAGGGAAATTATGTCTTTTTATCCAGGGACAGCTGACAGCTAATGACTGACTTATACATCCTGGGATATGCCTCAAGGAGGGACAACTCTGTGGTGCCGTCCTGCTTCAGAGTTCCCTGTGGGATCAGGCTGAGGCTGGACTTCAACTGAAACCACATCTTGCTCAACTTCTGCTCTTGCCTTATCTGTTTCTTCTCCTTCCAGATTTCTCCTGAGAGTACTTCCTTAATAAATCACTTATGCAAGGATACCTGTCCTAGGCTCCATTTCTATGGATACTGACCTAAGATAGAAGAGTAGGGAAATACTGGAGCAACTGCCTTAGAAGGAAAAGTGGGAGAGCGGTGTTAATTTGTACTTGTTTGACAGATACTATCAATCTTTTCCCAACGTAGTAAAAGCTCTCATGGTGCACCTTTTCACATGGGAAGGGTATGATCGCAGCTAGAGGAGGAAATTGCAAGATACTGAAGTAGTAGGCATATTTCAAGTACATTTCATCTAAATTTGACTTTTTAATACCATTTCCTTAACTATAGAGCCAAATGCCCATTGAACTAGTTCTAAGTGCATTTTATTAAGTGACCTAAATTTTAAAAATCGAAGTACTTTTCAAATAGAGAATAGAGGACCCATGAGCACCTAGGGATCTGTAAAACATCCCAAACAATTTTTCAAGTGTTTTATTTTTGGCAAAACTTAGTTTAACTCATTTTGCAAGTGCTCTTCTCTCAGTTTTTAAACCCTTGGGCATTTCAAAGGAAATTTAATCCGTATGTTTCTGATTCATTTACATTTTAAGTCATAAAAATGTTATTTTTATAAGGGCTGTTTGATATCCAAGAAACTTTCTGAGCCTTTTTAAAAATCTCTTTAAAGTCTTGTTAGTGGGAGCCAGGGAGCTGACATGGTGTGTGATGCACCACCCGAAAATGTAATCCAGACAGTCTCAGTCATAGACTGACCTCAGAACAATGCATGCCACAGCCAGCCAAAAAATAATGGCAATGTGATGATCAAGAAAGTTGGTCTGGACACCAGAGAACCCTTGAGACACACAAGAGAAGCCAACAGAAAATGATAGGAAAGATTAAAGTGAGATATACTAGCATGTCCTTGATGCATGTGCACATATAAGGACTAGACTAACCTCCATTATAGCAAGCCATGATTCCTGGCACCTTTCAGGAAGATCTTCAGATTTCTGCAGGACAAAGTCGCATATCACAACCCAAATACTTTAGGTAAAGAAAACTGTGCCTCCCCCCAGCATTGTAAATAATAAGGGGTCCAAACAACATTCAAGGACTTAAAGTAACTCACTGTATATTCTTACTACAGAGTACTAGGCAGCAATTAAAATGCTGATGTTAATAATACTTAAAGATGTAGAAAGATGTTCCCAGTTCATTGCTAAATGCAAAATGTGGTGACAAACCTATATACAGACATTAGGATCACATTTATTTAAAAAAGGACTATCAAATATATATGTGCATTGAAATATTAAATAGTAATTATCTGTAACTGGTAGGGTCAGGGTGTTTTTATTTTATTTGCTTTGTTATATTTTCTAACTTTTCTACAATATGCATTGTGTAGTTTAAAAAACTATTTGTCTACCTTTTAAAAATTATACAGAATAGTATTCCTATAATATTGTAGGAGAGCAATGCCCTTCTTTTTCTGCTTGTTTCTTTTGCTTGGTAACAACGTGCACGGGGTCCAAGCCGGAGGGGGTGCTGCAGCAAGCACTCGATGATCAAACTGTCTGAGAGTTGATGGAATGCAAGCGTTCATCTGGAATGGCTGAGTCTGTGGTGACCATGCTTTCTGAACCCCAAATTGGTCACACAGTCTAACCTGTGGGGGTGCATGACAGGATAGATTATTTTAAATCAGAACTGCTCTCAAACTTCCAGGACATATGGTCTTTCTGGCTGTGGGACACGTTGCTTCAGAAAGGAAGAAAAATTCTAAAAGGCAATCTGAGGAACTCTGAAGGAAAAAATAACAGCTGGTAATTTATAAAGCTATAGCTGCTGGTACTGAACATCCGCTGAACAAGAAGAACTCTTCATTCTCCCTTGTGTGACTGTAGCAGCATTTTAAATCCAAAGGCCTATTACTCTCACATCTGCTGGCATCTAGTCAGCTGCTGTTTAAAGTCCTCCCTGCACAAAATGAACACGGCTGCCAATATTAATTATCTCCATAATTCTCCTGAAACGTGTAAAATAAATGCTTTCCCCTGAAGAACCACTCTCCCTAATATCATTAGCACCCCATTTCCTCTCTGCTTTTCTACCATCCCCACAACCTCAGGGCTGGTTCTGAATAACAAGCTATTTTCCTGTCTGTTCAGCTGGGCTCATTACATCCTATTTGATCATAAAGATGGAGTAATGCAAAGCAAAACCGTCCTTTTTGAGCTCCTATCAGTAGAGAAAAGTTAGATAAATAATCTTTAATGCTTTTTTTTTTAAAGTGATTCCACAACATTCCAATCAAAAGGAATAGGATAAGTAAGGGAATCAGTTAATTATATAAAATCAAGTTATTTCAAGGTCCTGGAAAGACTTCAACGTTCTGTGATGATTCTATTTAAATATGCTATATTCTTACTTTCTGGAATAGCTAGATCCATTCTAAATAGGCATTAATTTTAAAGTTTAAAAATGATGAAAAGTTTAACCAATTGGCCTGTCATGGTTAATCATACTCTTCTACCAAACACTTTCTGCTCAACTTACAAGAAATGAACTCTCAGTTCCATGTCCTATGGGATAGTTTCCAAATGTTGGCAAATCTCTCTTCCGACGGACAGCACTTTCTTCAAAAGTTTACCAGGGCCCTAGTTATGGATCGATGTCATATAAAGTCAATGTCCATCCAAATCAGACATACATGAATGAACTTCAGAAGTCCTTCATCCCATAGCAACGCAATGGGATGTTTTACTGATTCCTCCATCTGAGAAAGTTTAAGAGAGAGAGGGGAAGGAGGAGGAGGAGAGATGCAAGGAGGGGAAAGAGAGAGACTGACTTGAACTTTGATAAATTCATCCCCTAGTGTTCTACTTTTGTCATCGTGCCATGAGTCCTAGATTCAAATATCACCAAAGCAGTGGCCCCCAACATTAGACAGGATGTGAAAAATTGTTACAGACCATAGGTGCCTAATAATTATCTCATTATAAAGTGTAGGGTGATTCGTACAAAACAAAAAGACTGTATATACATCATACTATGAGAGGGAAAGTAACTTTCTCAGGAAAGTTGACCCTTGAGTTAAATGATTAGGAGTTAAACCAGGGGTAGAGTGTGAATGCAGAGGATAAATAAATGAATAATATTATCAAGTATTTTTTGGTCAATGGGCATTATATTGCTACCAATTAGAGCTGGTAGGCATATAGACTACCCCCCTCCCAAAAAAAGAAAACAGATCAGAACTAAATTATGATCAAATGTATATTTGAAAACAATTAAAATATTTTGTTAATTTTTAAAAAATCAACATCCCTCATCTTAAGTAAATTTTTTCTCATCGGAGGTCCAGCAACATTTTATTCTCTGGCTACTACTGAATCATGTAAAACCAAGCTCTCATTTTTTTCAGAAAGCAAACAAAAAATTGTGTGATGTTTGAGAATACTTTTTTTTTTTTGAGACGGAGTCACTAAGTTCAGCCACACTCCAAGTGAGGGAAACTAGCCTCTACCTTTTGAAGAAAGCCATATCACTGCACTGTCGCCCAGGCTGGAGTGCAGTGGCACAAACTCGGCTCACTGCAACCTCTGCCTCCCAGGTTCAAGCAATACTCCAGCCTCAGTCTCCTGAGTAGCTGGGACTACAGGCCTGCGCCACTGTGTCTGGCTAATTTATTTTTTATATATTTTTAGTAGAGACAGGGTTTCACCATGTTGGCCACACTGGTCTCGAACTCCTGACTTCAGGTGACCCACCTGCCTCCACCTCCCAAGGTGCTAGGATTACAGGCATAAGACACCGTGCCCAGCCTCTTTACTATTTTTTTTAACATAATATTGTGTTTGAAAAAGCATGTAAGCCCAGGACTTTGAGACTAACCTGGGCAACATGGCAAAACACCATCTCTACAAAAAATACAAAAATTAGCCGGGTGTGGTGGGACACATCTGTAGTCTCAGTTACTCAGGAGGCTGAGATGGGAGGATTGCTTCAGTCCAGGAGGCTGAGACTGCAGTAAGCCCAGATCACACTATTGCACTCCAGCTTGAGTGACAAAGTGAGACTATCTCAAGAGAAAAAAAAAAAGAAAAAAGAAAAAGCATGGATTTAGGTTTGAATCCCAGATTCCCCACCCATCAGCTTTGTGATGTAGCATATTAACTTTTCAGAGACTCAGTTTCCTCATCTGTTTTAATAGTGGCCAACATTTCTTGTTTAATGGAGCTGTTGGTAGACTTTAATTCAATTATATTTATAAGGGTGATAATATAGTATCTGGCATACAATCCATGTTTATTCTCTTCTTTTTCCCTTTCCTTGGGGATAGGGGTCTGAGAAGGGGAAATGAGATAGCCCAAGCTCATCATCTTAGAAATAGTGCCCATGTTCAGGCAACACTAATATTCGCATGGTTGGCCTAATGTAAGTTAGCCAAGCCTGACTCAGTCTGATCATGTTCCTTTTCATCAGCTGGAAAAAAAAAGTAATGTTTAGTTAGGGATTTGGGATGTCAGTAGAAAGCTAGTGCTCACCATTTCATTTGCACAATGGAGAGACACCTGCAGTGTAGCTTGCAGAACAGAATAGAATTGTTATAAAAAATATCCCCCATGGCAGCAAGGACACTTACAGTTAATGAGCTAATAAATATTGTCAAGTGACCTTTCTCTTGCCAAGTATTAAATCATAAAGAGGGGGGAAGGGAAGGATTAGAACGGCATATTTGCTACAGAGTTCAAATTCTGAGCTGCTTCTGGCAAACTTTTATTACAATTGACCACATCTTAGGCTTGTCAGTCCACCATTTCCCCATATTGCCTGACACTGCATGTTTGTTCTGTAGGGCAGAGACTTCTTTCTTGTGGATCAGTATCTGGTAGGAAGCACAATGTTCTTTTTCCTTTCAGGAATGGCCTTTTGCAGGTTTGTCTCTCCTGTTGCTGTCACACCTAAGGAGAAAGATTGGTCTTCCCCACCGCAAAATTAGCCTTTACAGTCTCATTTCATAGTCTCATGTCTCTCCAGAGATTGTTATGAACACTTGTTCTCAGTATTTGCTCAAAAATGTGTGAATTTTTAATTTCCAACCTTGACACTCCATTCCAAATATCTGGTCTGTTCCAATTCTTTTTCACTGGACTGACACTACAACTCACCATTTCTTCAACTTCGAATTAGAGCCAGTGTGGTTGTTTTAGAAAATGTCCACAAATGCTTTGATATGGCTTTCTTCAAAAGGTAGAGGCTAGTTTCCCTCACTTGTAGTGTGGCTGAACTTAGTGACTTCTAACAAATACAATGTGGTAAAATTAATGTTGTTAGACTTCCAAGACTAGATCATAAAAGGCATAGTGACATTCTTTCTGTTCTTTTTCTTGGATTAACCACTTTGGGGAAAATCAGTGCTATGAGAATTCTCAAATAACTGTGTGGAGAAACCCACAGGGCAAGGAATGTAGGCTTCCTGCCAATAGCTATCAGAGTCAACCATCTTGGAAGCAAACCCTCCAGCCCCAATTAAGCCTTCAGATGACTACAATCTTGGCTGATGCCTGTTTGGCAACCTCATGAGAAACTCTAATAGAAAATCATCTAGCTAATCTGCTCCTAACTTTCTGACCCAAAGAAACTGTGAGGTAATAAATGCTTATTGTATTAAGCTACTAAGTTCAGTAATTTGCTAGGCAGCAAAAGATAACTAATGGAGATGGATTGTAAGATGTGTTCCTGGTCCCCTGCTTACTTATGGATTACAGAATAAGTTTTCTTTGAATACTTTTATTTTTCCCAAAGAAATGTTACGTTTCTGTTCAGCATTACTAGAGTTATTTCAATGCATGTCTTTATGAAGTAGTGGAGATTTTTATTTGGGAATTCCAACCTTCAAATAGATCTCCAGTAACACAAACAAATGGAAAGACATTCCATGTTCATGGATAGAAAGAATCAATATCCTTAAAAATGGTCATACTACCCAAAGCAATTTATCAATTCAATGCTATTCCTATTAAACTACCATTGACATTCTTTGCAGAAAAAGAAAAAACTATTTTAAAATTCATATGGAACCAAAAAAGATCCCAGATAGCCAAGGCAATCCCAAGCAAAAAGAACAAAGCTGGAGGCATCAGTCTACCTGACTTCAAACTATATTACAGGGCTACAGTAGCCAAAACAGCATGGTACTGGTACAGAAACAGACAAATAGACCAGTGGAACAGAATAGAGAAACCATAAATAGGGCTGCACACTTAACAACTTCTGATCGTATATAACAATCCTTATAAAAGCAATGAGGAAAGGATTCCCTACTTAATCAATTGTGCTGGGATAACGGGCAAGCCATATGCAGAAGACTGAAACTGGACCCCTTTCTTACACCATATACGAAAATCAACTCAAAATGGATTAAAAAATTAAATGTAAAACCAAAAACTATAAAAACCCTGGAAGATAACCTAGGAAATACCATTATGGAACAGGTAAAGATTTTATGATGTAGACACCAAAAGCAACGGCAACAGAAGCAAAATTTGACAAATTGGATCTAATTAAACTAAAGAGCTTCTGCGCAGCAAAGGAAACTATCAACAGAGTGAACAGACAACCTACAGAATGGCAAAAAATTTTTGCCAACTATGCATCTGAAAAAAGTCTAATATCCAGCACCTATAAGAAACAAATTTACAAGAAAAAGGGGCCTAAGACGTGAATAGACACTTCTCAAAAGAAGACATACATGCAGCCAATAATCATGAAAAAAAGCTCAACGTCACTGATCATTAGAGAAATGAAAATCAAAACCACAATGAGATAGCATCTCACACCAGTCAGAATGGCTATTAGTAAAAAGTCAAAAAATAACAGATGCTTGTGCGGTTGTAGAGAAAAAGGAATGCTGATACACTGTTGGTGGGAGTGTAAATTAGTTCAACTGTTGTGGAAGACAGTAGGGTGACTCCTCAAAGACCTAAAGGCAGAAATATCATTTGACCCAGCAATCCCATTACTGGGTATATACCCAAAGGAATGTAAATCATTCTTTTATAAAGATACATGCACACATATGTTCACTGCAGCACCATTCATAATAGCAAAGACAGAATCAACCCAAATGCCCATCAATGATTGACTGGATAAAGAAAATGTGGTACATATACACCGTAGAATACTATGCAGCCATAAAAAAGAATGAGATCATGTTCTTTGCAGGGAAATGGATAGAGCTGAAGGCCATCATCCTTAGCAAGCTAACGCAGGAGCAGAAAACCAAATATGTCATGTTCTCACTTATAAGTGGGAGCTAAATGATGAGAACACGTAGACGAGAACACCACATATAGGGCCTTTAGAGGGTGGGAGGAGGTAGAAGATTTGGAAAAATAACTAATGAGTACTAGGCTTAATACCTGGGTGACAAAATAATCTGTACAACAAACCCCCATGATACAAGTTTACCTATATAACAAATCTACACTTGTATCCCTGAACTTAAAATAAAAGTTTAAAAGGAAGACACAAACAGATCTCTGGGAAAGATGTAGCCTCAAAGCAGAGTGTTATCCCTGAGTCTGCTTGCCCTTCCTTTGCCTGTCTTCACTTTTCTCCTCTTGGGACTTCCTTTGAGCTCCCTCTTTACTGTCAGATCCTGCCCTGAGGCAAAAACTGCCTGGGTGGGAGTGTTTGCTGCAGGGAAGGCACACCTGTAAGATGGGTGGGAGGGGCCAGACACAGAATCAGAGAGGCCTTGCCTAAGCCTGGAGAAAATGAACTGTCATTGCCAGAATGGAGAAATAGAAATTAGTAGGTGCAGGCCTACATTACAAGCAAGAGAGGGATAAAAACCCACCTCCAATTTGAGGTGCAAGTGAAAGACTTGGCTAATGGAAAAACAAGTCATGACATGAGAACGAGGCTCAGGAGGAATTTGGCATCTCCAGTGGCATCAAGAGGTTCTGAGGTTCCAGTGACCTCTTCCTTTAAAAGATACTCTTTCTTCTCTTGTCTTTGGTGAAATCACAGGCTCCCAAGCTTCTTCCTAAGTTTCTGGGTCTTTGCTGTGTCCTTCTCCACTGGTGGATCTCTAAATGTGACAATGTCCCAGGATTCCATCCTGAAACTTTTTCTTTCTGTATGCACTCACCCCAGGTGACATCATTTGACCTATGGCTTGAAATGAATCTATAAGTCAATGATTCCAGATCAACATCTCTGGACTTCAGGTTTATATATCCAGAAATATTCTTTCTATCTCTGCGTGGGTGTCTAAAGAGCAGCTCAATCATAAGATGATCCTAAAACCAAACCCTTAATTCCTACCCCACAACAAATTGGCTTGTGATTTTCTTGGTTATGGCTTTTTTTAAATTACTTTTGCTCAACAAGTGCCTAAGCCCCAAATCTAGAAGTTATCTTGATTCCTCTCTTTCCCCTAGCAACCACATTTTGCCTATCAGCAACTCCTATTAAATTTGCTTCTGAAACTCACCCTGTTCTTTCACCTCGTCCACTTATTGCTGTAAGCTAATGTGTGCTAGTACATACACTCTTCACCTCCATGATCCATTTCCCATACTATAGCTGACTTTTAATTTAAACAATTCAGATCATAACTTACAATTGCTGTTTTATTACTGTGAGAACAAAATCCATATGTTTCACCCTGATTTTATAAAGCCCTCTATGGCCTGGTGCAGTGGCTCATACTTGTAACCCCAGCTCTTTGGGAGGCCAAAGTGGTAGGATCACTTGAGCCGAGGAGTTCACGACCAACCTGGGCAACACAGTGAGACCCCATCTCTACAAAAAACAAACATTAGCTGGGCATGGTGGTACATGCCTGTAGTCCCAGCTACTTGGGAAGCTGAGGTGGGAGGATTGCTTGAGCCTGAAAGGTTGAGGCTGCAGTAAGCTGCGATTATGCCACTGCCTCCAGTCTGGGCTACAGAGCGAGACCTTGTCTCAAAAAATATATATGAAGCTCTCCATGATCTGGCTTCTGACTTGCATATGCCCTTCTACTCCTTCCAGGCACACTGACCTGGCTTCTGTTCCTGCAACACATCAGGCACCTTCTTATCTTAGGACCTTTGCACTTTCTGTGCCCTGAGCTTCAATTCTCTACTTCCTGATCTTTGCATGTCCAATTCCTTCTTGACATTTGATCCTTAACTTCAATATGACTTCCTCCAAGAGGCCATTCCCAACCAAACTCTCTAAAATAGCCATTCAGCTTCTCATATCACTTAATTTCAGTTCTTTGCCCAACTCTATCAAAACTATCTTGATAATTTTGTTTTACTTTATTTGCCTTATTTTCTTTTTTGTAATTTTTTTTTAACTTTTATATCCCATTCACCTAGAACAGTTCCTGGTACAAAGTAAAGACATAGTTAATACTTAATAAATATTAAGATAGAAATTGGCCAGGCACAGTGGCTCATGCCTGTAATCTCAGCACTTTGGGAGGCCAAGGCGGGTGGATCACCTGAGATCAGGAGTTCGAGACCAGCCTCTACTAAAAACACAAAAAATTAGCTGGGCCTAGTTCTGGGCACCTGTAATCCCAGCTACTTGGGAGGCCGAGGCAGGAGAATCGCTTGAACCCGGGAGACAGAGGTTGCAGTGAGCCGAGATCACACCATTGCACTCCAGCCTGGGCAACAAGAGTGAAACTTTGTCTCAAAAAAATAAATATTAAGAAAGAAATAATGAATGACATCCTGTGTTCCTAAGGTGGGGCTCAAAGAAATAATGAATGACATCCTGTGTTCCTAAGGTGGGGCTCAATAATATTCCCCAGTTCTTCCCTCTGTTAATTTTTTGATGAAATGCTTTAATGTTGGGAAGTCATAAATTTGGAAATGAGCAAGAGTTTCTGTCTGACTAGGGTCCTATTTGTGTCCTGAGAATACTGTTCCTCATTTCCAGGAGGGCTTGGTGACAGGACTGATATGGAAGACTGCCATATGGTACATTGGTATGCACCTGCCATGAGAACACTCATTGGAATAAACAGGAAAATTATGGAAAGTGGCTGGCTACAGAGGACTTAACATTTTGCCTCACAGCTCTGAGGGGAAAAAAGGCAGAACTATTGAGAAAGTATATGCACATATTAATTGGCATGTCATACACCTCCCTGGAGTAACACTAATTTGAGAAGGAGAAAAAAAGTCTTTCAATTTTTTTTATAGATGAATACCAAATACTTTTGCTTTATTATGTACAGCAGACCAAATTCTCATTGTGTACATACATCCAAAAATCTATGTGTGGTGCATACACATGAATACCTGGAGGTTAAACTAACACCACAGCAGAAAAGATAAACAAGCATATTTCTTTGTTTTTATTTATTTATTTTGAGATGGAGTCTCACTCTGTTGCCCAGGCTGGAGTGCAGTGATGCAGTCCCAGCTCACTGCAACCTCCACCTCCCGGGTTCAAGCGATTCTCCTGCCTCAGCCTCTTGAGTAGATGGGATTACAGGTGGCTGCCACCACGGCCGGCTAATTTTTCTATTTTTAGTAGAGATGGGGTTTCACCATGTTGGCCAGGGTGGTCTGTAAATCCTGACCTCATGATCCACCAGCCTTGGCCTCCCAAAGTGCTGAGATTACCAGGCATGACCCACTGTGCCCAGCCACATATTTCTTATTTATGGTTGTGTTTATACTTCTAGCTTCTAGGCAACTTAATTGATTTGAATGTGGTATGTCCTTGTTAACAACTGTCCGAGCACATGACAAAATGACTCAGACTAATATCCTGGTTTTGAAATATAGCATGTCAAGGTGAAACGAATGATAGAAATATTTCAGTTCTTTTTTTTTAAACACTCGAGAACAAGTTTCCAGAGATGTTACATCACTTTCCCAAAGTTCCATAAATATATAGCTGACACAAAGAAGAACATGCTATAGAAATGTAAACACACTTTAATTTGCTCATTAACATATTAAAAGTGAAACCCCCAACTCAAGCTAGTAACGCTGAGATGAGAAACATTTTATTCAGTTAATGAAGAGACTTTCTCTACCTCATATATTCATCAGTTCATTCTGTAATATCAAATTTGGACATATACACATATAGACATAGATACCTGTATTCTGTCTTTTTTCACTGACCTGAATTTTTAATTTGATAGTTGAAATGCTAGTCAAGCAATTTTTTTATGACTCAAATTTTCAATCAAGGAGTTAATGAATAACTGTGACATATTTTATATACATAAAAGCCACACACAGTGATATCTTAACATAGAGCTTTTCCAGGGACTAGTCAGGAGTTACAAATGGGAAAATTCTTAAATGGCATATATCTCCCACCCACCTTCCTTGTAGCTCAGTTCTCTAAGGAACACTGACATTATTTACAAAAGCTATGAGCTACCAAGAGGATATAAAAATGCTGAGTTGCTCAGGCAGAAGCATCTTTACTATACAGATGCTCAGAAGATCAAAAGCTAAAGTCAAAGTTATTTTTTGCATACTCTAATGTATTAGAGAACTTTAATTCTGTAGTCTAATTTTTAAAGTTGTATAAATGTCCAATAATATCTGCTAAAAGAAAAGAGAGAATAGGAAGAAGGAAAGAGAAAACGTCAAAAAATTCAATAGCCCCCATTATGCACCAAGGCAATTAAAGAGACATTTCATGAAAAGGAAAGATGAAGGAGAGAGATCAGTTCTTTTTTTCTTTGAGACAGAGTCTCACTCTTGCCCAGGCTGGAGTGCAGTGGCACAATCTCAGCTCACTGCAACCTCGACCTCCCAGGTTCAAGCGATTCTCCTGCCTCAGACTCCCAAGTAGCTGGGACTACAGGTGTGCACCACCACACCCAGCTTATTTGTGTATTTTAGTAGAGATGGGGGTTTCGCTATGTTGGCCAGGCTGGTCTCAAACTCTTGACCTCAAGTGGTTCACCCACCTTGGCCTCCCAAAGTACTGGGATTATAGGCATGAGCCACCATGCCTGGCAAAGATCAGTTCTTAAAGCTGTAGTGATGGTGATATCTGATTTCCAGAAGATGGACATTAACACTGTCTACTATTGGTGGCAACATCAAGAATTGCACTTAGTCTTGAAGCTACATTTAGCGAGCACATTACTATTACCTTTAGATTGTATATTTATTTGGGTAGAATGGGGCACTGATTAAAAACAGGTGGGGGGGGACTAAAGCACCCTTACACACAGCCCACCATTTAGATTTGCCACTGCAGTTTTATACTTTTTAGGTTGGAGAAACAATTAATGCAGGAACAAAGGACATGAAGAAAAACTATAGTATTAGAGCTGGAACAGATCTAAGAAATCATCAGGTTTGTGGTCTGATGATTTGGCCACACAAGGAGCTGAACAAAAGGGGTAATTATTGAATCTGGGTGATAGAAACATGGAGGTTTTATTATAGTATTCTCACTAGTTTATGTGTATTTGAAAATGTTAATAGAAGAAGAAGGAAAGAAAGAGAGGCTTCAAGTCCTACGAAAGAGAAATACTGATCATTTCCCCCTAAACTAATAGTAAATGCCATTGCAAAGGACTTTGCACTCAGTACTTTGCTCTTGTACTATGTCAAAATAAACCATGACCAATATTCTGACCCCGCCTATGGGTTTTTCTCTTTTGCGGAGATTGTCCCACCAACTGCCTCAACTCTTGGAAACAAGTAACCCCTTTGAGAGAGTCAGAAACAGGAGTCTGGATCAGTACAAAAGCAGAAAATGAGACATAAAATCAAAACACCCCATGCTCTTAATCCTCTGTCAATCTCTGTGCCACCAGAAAGGCAAACCCTGCACATCTGCTTTCCACTGCACAGCTGCGTCATGGACATCAGGTGGGGTACTACTTTATGGATTCTATTTGCAATCATTGTATAGACTCTCAATACTAAGCAAGCCCAGAAATGAATGTTAGCTTTGTATATGCCAAATTAGGAACCTACCTTTTCAGATGCTAAATTCAGAAGATGTTTAGAAGGAGAATTAAGGGAATTTGACTTGATGAGAAGGTAGCTCTTCATGGAAAATTGAAATGAGTAGAGAGACCCAGTGATATTCCAACCCAGGCATTGTTTGTCCCTGTGCTGCTGAGGGTTCATCTGGCCACACACAGGCTGAAAAACCCCTAGGAACTTCAGCAAGTTCCCTTGGAAGTAATTTTTAATAAAGTCCAATCAATTCGCCAAAAGTTTACCATAGAACATGTTAGGTGCCAAGTGTTATAGTATGTCATAGAAATAAGATACAAATGACTTCAAGAAAATCAAGGTCAAGTGGGTAAGATTAAGAGAAATATCAACAATAATACATCTGACACATGTATTGCTAGGTGTTTATCCAAGGAGAAATCTCATGAAGACAGTAAGGAAAGCCTAGAAAGAGGACATGGCATTTGAGCTGAGTTTTGAAGGATGAATAGGAGCTCACCTACTGAAGGTATGGAAAGGGAGTACATTGCACGACGACAGAGCAGCATGAATAAAGTTCCTGAACTACACACAGGCGTGAAATGTACATACTCCATCTACTGGGTGGGTTGGTCTTCTGGCAAACATGGTATGCCTTTGATGAGTGAGGCACCATGTCCCCAAGCTGGGTAGAGGTGATGCAAATAGCAATCTGATGTGGCATCTGCCCAGAAGAGATAGCTATGAAGCCTGCTTATGGCTGCTGGTGAAGGTCTCATCTACACATGAGCTGGAGGTCAGGAAACAGAAAGGGCTCTTTTCCTACCTTGGGCATGAGCATCCCACACAGAAGGAAACTCAAGCGCCCCCTCCCCGCTCCACCCCACCAGCACAGGGATTTAGGAACAAGTGGAACAGCAACACAAGGTAAGCCTTAGGCACAATTTCTGAGACAGCAAAGCATGCCTCTGTCTTTGGATTTACTTAGCTCTCATTTTTCTTACCATCTGCTTCTTGTCACACCCTCTGCTCCCAACAAAGTTTCACCTACAACCCTTCGGGCCTCTAATACTCAACAACCCCAAGCCCACTTTACCCTAGACTACCTTTCCCAGAAATTGCTTATTCTAAAACTGTGTCCTTTCTCCCCAAAAAAGCTTCTGTTCTCAACTACAGGGACCTCAACTTGATATTAAAGGAAAATGAGCAAAGTGAAATAGTCCTTAGTAAGTTGTGAATGATGCAAATTCTCTCAGATCTCCCTGGGGACTAATCTTCTCTTTTAATAGCACTGTTTAACTCAAATTCCAGGTGGCATTTCTAGTAGTTTGAAGGGAATGTCTTAGGATTGGGACTTGTTTCAGTGATTCATATAGTCTACAACCAGCACACAGGCTCCACTACCCACATGGAAGCTGACCCTGGGAACCGGGAGGGAAACACTCATTCTTAGGCTGGCCTTTTTTTTTTTTTTTTTTTTTTTTTTTGAGATAGGCTCTGGCTGGGATGCCCAGGTTGGAGTCTAGATGGCACCATCATGGCTTACTGCAGCCACGTACTCCCGGGTTCAAGTGATTCTCCCACATTAGCCTCCCAGGTAAGCTGAGACTACAGATGTGTGCCACCATCCCTGCCTAAATTTTTTAATTTTTTTTTTTTTTTTGGAGAGACAGGGTCTCACTATGTTGCCCAGGCTTCTTAGGGCTTTCTAATTTGCTCACCTACCTGAGAGAGGAGACAGCTGCTGCTGTTTTCTTTCTCAAATCTGTACTATGGTGAGCCCTAGGCTGCTCTGGGCTACTCTATTTCTCCATGAAGGCCTACCAAAGCCTGTTTGAGAAAGGTCATGGGAGAGAGCTGCCCAGAAGCAAGGTAAACGTGCTTCCAGTACCAAGGGCTGCCCTGGTCAGTTCCAGCCACCAAACCACTGCATTCAGTCAGGGACTCATGGCAGCCCTGCCACTTCAGAGAGGCCTCTTATTCCTCCTTCATCCCCCACCCACCTTGCTAGATTTCCTTGTTCCTTCTCCCAGGTGACCAGGCATTGCAGAGCTGTTCAGAGGAATTTGGTCCAGATTCTAACATCGTCTCTCCTAGCCACTAGGTGTTTAGCCCTTGCCCCATTTTCCAATTCAATTAGGACTTTCTAGGAGGCCTTGGATTCACAGGTCCCTATCACTGGCACACTAAGTCCTGTATTTTCTTCTGGGACACAGTCCTGACAAAGCCTTCTCTGGCTCACATCTCACCCCAGCTGGGACCCCTCTGAAAAGAGAATTGATCTTTTGGAAACTAAAGCATCAAGCCCTCCCCAAAGCCTTGGGTTACATATCCACGAACGAGGCTAGCCCACATCCCAGGCGGTGGTTCCTGCAGTAGTGCCACATGGCCTAGTGGTCACTGAAGCTCATCCTCCTGCAGCTGGGCATGTTGTCACCCTAGTGGTCTCACAACCAGAAAGGGCGGCTTTGAAAGAGATCATAACCAAACTCTTGCCAAACTAAAAGGATCAGGAGTCTGGAATGTTTTCACCTCTTTGTTTCTCCAGTTTCAGGAAAATAGACAAAAGTAATCTCAAGGGGTGACGGGAATCTTATCGGCCGAAGAGAACTCAAGGAAACCTCAGCTGTTTTGCAGGCTCATTTGTTTATTTTCTATGCAGTCACCCTGATAGCCCCACTGGGCTCACTTCCCTTCCCTGTAAACAACTGGCTCTAATTAAACTTTTTCTGTTAGCTAAAGGTATATAACCTTGGAGAGTCCATAAAAAAATGGCTTCACTCTTAAGACTTCAAAAAGCGCATGGTCCCTTTGTCAGGCCCTTGACAAGGTTAATTTATGTCGTTGCTATCTTACTCTGAAGGATTCTGGTTACTCCACATCTGTTCTCTGTCTAATCTTTGTACGAACATTGTGGTGGTCTTGGCAGTTCAATGCATCTAGTGGGCTCTTAACTGTTTCCTGCCCAAAAGGTCCAAGCTTTCAGATTGGATTTTTCTCTCCTCTCTTTGCCCTCATAAAAGCTTTCAATTTCCTCTCACAGTGATCTGGCTGTTTCATGTTCTCCGACTCCAGCATGGAGGAACTCTCCCGCTCCCCAGACTGGGTGACTGCAAGAAGAGACTAAGAAGCCCTAGAAGGGAAAAAGGCAATGATTATTTGTGAAACGGAGAGAAAAGATTATGAGAGGGGAAATGATGCAGGAAAATATATATGGTACAGAATGTGTTTTTCAACTTGTGGTTGCAATTACAATTTTTTAAATATTGAATAAACACATCAGAATATATTACATTAGTAAGGGCGTTCTTTTGTAAAATGTTTGCTTTGTCTGTGCCTGTGTGTGTGTGTGTGCATACATGTGTATACTCTGAGTCATAATTTAAAATGCACTTCTTCCAAGGTGCAGTCAAAATAGTTGAAAACCACTGGTGCAGTGCATTTGGAATAGAATCTGCCACCCTATCATTTTCTACCAGCACAATTGTGAGCAAGTCCATTATCTTCTCCGAGTCTTTGATTTCTCATCTGCGAATTGGGAATATTACATGCTCTACACACTTCACAGGTTTGTTGAGAGGATCCCAATAACAATGTGTGTGTAAGCTTTATACCAAAGCTCTAGACCAATCACAATTCACTTCACAGACCAGAAAGAGTTCCACAAGTATCCTCAACAACAGTGCTAGATGGCAGACAAGAGAAAGCCTCAGACTCCAGCTTGGCTTCAAACCTTCACATATTATTTTACTTATTCAACAATATCTATTAGGTGCCTACTTTGCATCAGGGACTATGTTAGTGGATAGTAATAAACAAAGTTCTTGCCTTCATCTTGCTTGTATTCTAGTGAAGGAAGACAAGTTTTAAAAATAGTGAATGATATGTTAAATTCTGCAATGAATACAAGTAGACAAGCGTATCTGTTAGTAATTTTATCTAAGAACTCATGCAAGTTCTTTTAACAAGGTTGGTGGCTGAAAATGTTGGGAAATCACTGTTTAGTTGTGCTGCTTTACAGTCATGTGCTACGTAAGGTCTCCAAAGACTTTTCTTCAGGAGCTTTCTGGGGCAGTCAGCCTTGGGCATCTCCAGTTATGTCATCATTAGTTTTAATAAAAATAAGCCCTAAATTAACAAGAAGGGCTTCTTCTCCAGAAGGTAATAAGCATATGGAATTTATTGCCCAACCTAGTTGTAAAAGCCAAAACATAAACAGGTTCAAGACAGGTTTAGACAAATACATGGGTAATAAATGCATATGGTACTACAGATTCTTAAAAGACATTATACAAACTATATTAAGGGACTTAAGAGACTCTGGGTGCTCTCAGCTCCTTTGGGCCAAGCCATCTTCTAGCTCATTGTCATCAACACTATGTAACTGCCACATTATGACTTAAGTCTCAAATCTCAAGCTTTGGTGATTATTTTTAGCAGCAAAGTCCTAATCAGCAAACCACAGAAGTGGATTATAGACCACTTGAAGCAATAGGACAGCTGGTGGACTAGGGCTGGGAAACCTGGGGCCACATCCTAGCTTCTAGTTTTAACAAGTCAGTTAATATTTTTTTTATTATACTTTAAGTTCTATGGTACATGTGCACAACGTGCAGGTTTGTTACATATGTATACATATGCCATGTTGGCATGCTGCACCTATTAACTCATCATTTACATTACGTATATCTCCTAATGCTATCCCTCCCACCTCCCCCCACCCCACAACAGGCCACACTGTGTGATATTCCCCTTCCTGTGTCCAAGTGTTGTCATTGTTCAATTCCCACCTATGAGTGAGAACATGTGGCATTGATAGTTTGCTGAGAATGATCATTTCCAGCTTCATCCATGTCCCTACAAAGGACATGAACTCATCTTTTTTAAGGCTGCATAGTATTCCATGGTGTATATGTGCCACATTTTCTTAATCCAGTGTATCATTGATGGACATTTGGGCTGTGGGTATTGTGGAAGACAGTGTGGCCATTCCTCAAGGATCTAGAACTAGAAATACCATTTGATCCCGCCATCCCATTACTGGGTATATACCCAGAGGATTATAAATCATGCTGCTATAAAGACACAGGCACACGTATGTTTACTGCGGCGCTATTCGCAATAGCAAAGACTTGGAACCAACCTAAATGTCAGTTAACATTTCTAAGGCTCACTTAGCCCTAGGTAAAACCATTAGTCTCAATGGCCTTTGATGACCCACTCAGCATGGGAAAAACAAAGCCAGAAAACCCCTGATATGAAATTTTATGAGATGCTACTCCTGTTTGTCGATAAACCAGCTGGTTACCACCATGATACTTTGTGAAGAAATAAGATACTTGTGAATTAGCCACGATCTCAGATCTGATCTTCAGTCTCACATAGTCAGAGAGTTGAATTTTTCAGCACATTGAAAGTGAGACTGCTTCTTGAAGGCAGTGCACATTAACCAAGCTAAGAGAGATTTATATGAAACAGAAATTCAAATTTTTACTAAAAATGAAAAAAGAATGGTCTAAGACAATGTCTGCAAACTACAGCTTATGAGCCAGCTCTTCATGACCCCTGTTTGTGTAAATTAAGTTTTACTGGAGCACAGCCCTTCCCACTGGTTTACCTAATGTCTATGGTGGATTTCCCCACGAGAGTGGCAGAGTTGAATCGTTGCAACAGAGACAACATGGCCTGCAAAGCCTAAAACACTTAGAACTATGCCTTACCTTTTACAGAAAAACCCCGATGAGAGTATTTTTGTCAACACAATTAGCACATCCCACTGAAGGAATAAAGTGAGAAGTTTGCTTAGTGAGCAAAGGAGCAGAATAGATGGGCTTGAGTAGCATTAAGGAGTAGTTCTCAGCTAAGAAAGCATGAGACACAGTTGTCTATTACAGGGAGCATCTTGCTAGGGAAGCCATCACATTAAAATCCACAGATCGAGTTTCTTTATCCTTTGGGCTATGCTTGAATGAACATTGCCAATATTTGCTTTTCTTTTGTTACTATGTCTCTGTTGCTGAATAATGCCCGTCGGATCAATACATTCTTTATGTAGCCTTATCAAAATTGGTCATGTTTCCTCCCTCCAAAGAATCCACCTCAAAACAGTCACACATGTGAATGAAATACAGATATGACAAAGCCATGAAGTATAACACAGACGTGAACTCAAGATCTCAACTGGTAAAGGGTAGCTACTCTTTGCAATGTAGCAAATTTTTGAAAATCATCTTAACTGTCTTTCCCATATTAAATTTAAAAAATTTCTTTCTCCCTCTTCAATATTTTACTTTTCATCTTCAGTCTGTTTTTCTTCACGTAGGCATACCACCTTTCTTATTTTAAATTTTATTTCTGGGCATCACAGTGCTATTTCTTATATACATCAACTTAGTTTCTCTCACCTTCTCCTAATTATGTCCTATATGCCTCACAAAGATTTCATGGCTAATCAAGCAAGAGAAGAGAGGAGGGAAGAAAGAGAGGGAAAAGAGACAGGAAGAAAAGAAAATAGAAAAAAAAAAGCTTGTGATTTTAAAATCTTATCCCTGCCATATTTCAATATGTAAATTAGTATGTGTTGAATTATGCCCCTCACTAAAAAAAATATGTTGCAATCCTAACTACCATTACCATAGAATATGACCTTATTTCGAAATAGGGTTGTTGCAGCTTTAAACATCAAGTCATGTGGAAGTAGGATGGGCCTCTAATCCAATGTGATGGGTGTCCTTGTAAGAAGGTGGCCATGTGAAGACAGACACACCAGAAGAATGACAAGTAACAATGAAGGTAGAGATTGGAGTGATGCAGCTGTAAGCAAGGAATGCCCGAGATTGCAGTCAACACTGAACTCTAGGAAGCTAAGAAAAGCCAAGGAAGGATTCCCCTGCAGACTTCAGAGGGAGTAAGGCTCTGCTGTCATTTTTTTCCTGTTTTATTAAAGTGTAATTTTTATGTATTTATGGTATACAATATGACGTTCTGATCTATGCATATACTGCTAAATGATTAAATCAAGCTAATTAACACATCCATCAACTCACATACTTTTCTTTTGGTGAGAATATTTAAGATCTACTCTCAGCTATTTTCTAGTGTAGAGTACATTATTAACTACAGTCACCATGCTGTATAAAAGGTCTCCAGAACTTATTCTAATTGAAACTTCTGCCCTTTTGCCGATATCTCTCCCTTCCCCTCTGCATTCCAGGCCCTGGTAATGAACCTTCTATTCTTTCTATGAGATCAATTTTTTTAGGTTGCACATGTAAGTGAGATAATGTGGCATTTATCTTTCTGTGCCTGGCTTATTTCACTTAGCATGATGTCCTCCAGGTTCATCTATGTTGTTACAAGTGGTAGAATTTCTCTCTAAGTTGAAACAGTATTCAACTGTATATGTATACCACATTCTCTTTATCCATTCAGCCATTGATGGACACTTAGTTTGATTCATTATCTTGGCTATTGTGAATAATGCTGCAATGAACATGGGAGTACAGATACCTCTTCAACCTACTGATTTCATTTTCTTTGGATATATACCCAGAAGTGGAATTGCTGAAATGATATGGTAGTTTTATTTTTAATTCTTTGAGGAACATTCATACTGTCCTCCCTAATGGCTATACTAATTTACATTCTCACCACCAATGTACAAGGGTTCCCTTATCTCCACATCCTTGCCAACACTTATGATCTTGTCTTTTTGATAATAGCCATTCAAACAGGTTTGAGGTGTTATCTTATTGTGCTTTTAATTGTACTTCCTTGATGATTAATGATATTGCATTTTTTCACATTCACATACCTGCTGGCCATTCAGGTCTTTGTCGTATAATTTTTCATTGTAGTCCCTACTAATCCTTTCTAGTTGCACTATCAGTTGTAATGTTTCATCATTCATTTATTATTTGACTTTTAGATCACCGAGCTATGGGTTTGTCAATTTTATTTATCTTTTGCACAAAACCAACTCTTAGTTTTATTGATGTTTTATATTGTTTTACTTCATCTCTATTTTTCATATTTCTACTTCGATCTTTCTTATTTTCTTCCTTCTACTAACTTTGCTTCTTAGTTTGTTTTCTACTTCTTTGAGATGTAATATTAGGCTGTTTGAAATATTTTTTAAAATCTAGATGTTTATTGCTATAAACTTCTCTTAGAAGTGATTTTGCTGCACCTTACGTGTTTTGGTATGTTTTGTTTCCATTTTGTCTCAAGATTATTTCCCTTTTGTTTTTTATTCATTTGTATAGGATGATGTTTAATTTCCACATATTCATAAATTTCCCCATTATGTTTGTGTTATCCATTTCTAAGTTGCATACCATTGTAGTCAAAAAGATACTTCATATGATTTCAATCTTCCTGAATTTATTAAGACTTGTTTTATGGATTAATATATGACCTATCCTGGAGAATGTTCCCTATATACTTGACAA
Source organism: Pan troglodytes (assembly GCF_028858775.2). Lineage (NCBI taxonomy): Eukaryota > Metazoa > Chordata > Mammalia > Primates > Hominidae > Pan > Pan troglodytes. Next base: position 41,464,619 of record NC_072405.2, read on the forward strand.
GAATGTGTATTCTGCTGCTGTTGGATGGACTGTTCTATAATATGTCTGTTATGTTCGTTTGGTCTAAAGTATAGACAAATTCAATCTTTCCTTATTGGTTTTCTGTCTGGATGATCTGTACAATTGTTGAGAATGGAAGGTTGAAGTCTCTTATTATTGTACTGCTATCTATCTCTTCTTTTAGAGCTATGAATTTTGCTTTATATATTTAAGTGCTATGATGTTGGGTGCCTACATATTTACAATTTTTTTTTTGAGATGGAGTTGTTCTGTCACCCAATCTGGAGTGCAGTGGTGCAATCTCAGCTCACTGCAACTTTCGTCTCCCGGATTCAAGTGATTCTCCTGCCTCAGCCCCCTGAGCAGCTGAGATTATAGGTGTGCACCACCACACCTGGCCAATTTTTGTATTTTTAGTAGAGATGGAGTTTCACCATGTTGGCCAGGCTGATCCTGAACTCCTGACCTCAGGTGATCCACCCGCCTCGGCCTCCCACAGTGCTGGGACTACAGGTGTGAGCCACCACATCCAGCAACAATTATTATATCCTCTTGATGAATTGACCTTTTTGTCATTATATATCAACCTGCTTTGTCTCTTTTCACAGTTTTTGATTTAACATCTCATTACTAAGAGTTGCTTAGTACCCTGTGCCCTCTTTTGGTTTCTGTTTGCATGAATCTTTTTCCATCCCTTTAGTTCCAGTCTATTTGTATCCTTTCAGGTGAGGCAAATCTTATAGGTAGCATTTAATTGGACTATTAAAAATCTTTTCAACCCCTCTATTTATTTACATTAGATAATGTAATCCACCTACACTCAGAGGAATTATTGATAGGTAAAGACCTACTACTGCCATTTTATTAATTACCTTCTGGTTGGGCCAGGCACAGTGGCTCACATCTATAATCACAGCACTTTGAAATGCTGAGGCGAGTGGATTCCTCGAGCTCAGGAGTTCAAGACCAGCCTGGGTAACGTGATAAAATCCCATCTCTACTAAAAATACAACAACTAGCTGGGCATGATGGTGCATGCCTGTGGTGCCAGCTATTTGGGAGGCTGAGGTGGGAGGATCACTGGAGCCTGGGAAGTCAAGGCTGCAAGTGAGCTGTGATCGCATCACTGAATTCCAGTCTTGGTAACAAGGCAAGACCCTGTCTCAAGTAAGTTTAAAATTATCTTCTGGTTGTTTTGTAGATTCTTTGTTCCTTTCTTCCTCTTATTGTCTTTATGATTTCATAATTTTCGGTAGTGGTATGCTTTGATTCCTTTCTCTTTATCTTCTGTGCATCTACTTTAGATTTTTGCTTTGTGGTTATTATGAAACATTTTGTAACAGTTTAAGCTGATAATTTTAATTGCATACAAAAACTACATGTTTACTCCATTTTGGTTTTGATGTCAAAACGTGTACCTTTTTATATTGTATATCCCTTAAAAATTATATTTTTAATAATTTTAACTTTTTATTAGAAATAAGTGATTTTACATACTATAATTATAGTTTTAGAGTATTCTGAATTATGTACTCACTTTTACCAGTGAGTTTTATAATTTATATGTTTTCATGTTACTAATTAGCATCCTTTCATTTCAGTTTGAAGAATTCTTTCATTTTTTTTGTAAGGCAGGTCTAGTGGTGGTAAGCTCCCTCCATTTTCCTTTTCTGGGAAAGTCTTCATCTCTCCTTAATTTCTGAAGAACAGCTTTGTCAGGTAAAGTATTCTGGGTTTACATTGTTTTTTCTTTCAGCACTTTAAATGAATATTATTCCATTCTCTCTTGGCCTGCAAAGTTTCTGCTGAGAAATTCACTGATAGGCTTGAGGAGTTCCCCTGTATGTGAGGATCCTTTTTTATCTTGCTGCTTTAAAAAATTATCTTTTGACAGTTTGCTTATGATATGTCTTCCTTTGGTTGAATCTAGCTAGAGATCTGAGATTCCTGTGCCTGGGTGTTTATATCTGAGATTGGGGAAGTTTTCAGACATTAATTCTTTAAATAAATTTTGTCTCTATTCTCCTTGAATTCTACAATGTACATGTTAGCTCTTTTGAAGATATCCCATAAATCTTGTAGGCTTTTCACTCCTTTTTATTTTCTCCTCTGAGCAAATATTTTCAAATATCCAGCATTTGAGTTTACCAATTTGTTTTTCTGCTTGATCAGCTCTGTTAATAGTCTCTATTGTGCTTTTTCATTTCATTCATTGTATTATTTAGCTCCAGGTTGTTTGGTTCTTTTGAATTATTCCCACCCCTCTGTTAAACTTCTAGTTTTATTTGTATTGATTTTCTGATTTCATTGAGTTGTCTCTGTTCTCCTGTAGTTCACTGAGTTTCCTTAAAATAATTATTTTGATTTTTCTTTTTTTTTTTTTTTAAGACAACAGAAATATATTTTCTCACACTTCTGGAGGCTGGAAATACAAAATCAAGATGTTGGCAGGGCAACACTCCCTCCAAGACTTCGAGAGGAAGATCCTTGCCTTTGAGCTTCTAATGGCGCCAGGCTTCCCTGGCTTGTGGTTGCGCAACTCCAATCTCAATCTCGTCTTCCTGTGCTGTCTTGCCTGTGTCTATATGTCTCTGTCTTCATATGGCATTCTCCTCCCTGTGCCTCCATTTTCTCTTTTTTTTATTATTATTATACTTTAAGTTTTAGGGTACATGCACACAACGTGCAGGTTTGTTACATATGTATACATGTGCCATGTTGGTGTGCTGCCCGCATTAACTCGTCATTCAGCATTAGGTATATCTCCTAATGCTATCCCTCCCCTCTCCCCCCACCCCACAACAGTCTCCAGTGTGTGATGTTCCCCTTCCTGTGTCCATGTGTTCTCATTGTTCAATTCCCACCTATGAGTGAGAACATGCGGTGTTTGGTCCTTTGTCCTTGTGATAGTTTGCTGAGAATGGTGGTTTCCAGTTTCATCCATGTCACTACAAAGGACATTAATTCATCATTTTTTATGGCTGCATAGTATTCCATGGTATATATGTGCCACATTTTCTTAATCCAGTCTATCGTTGTTGGACATTTAGGTTGGTTCCAAGTCTTTGCTATTGCGAATAGTGCCGCTATAAACATACGTGTGCATGTGTCTTTATAGCAGCATGATTTATAATCCTTTGGGTATATACCCAGTAACGGGATGGCTGGGTCAAATGGCATTTCTAGTTCTAGATCCCTGAGGAATCGCCACACTGACTTCCACAATGGTTGAACTAGTTTACAGTCCCACCAACAGTATTTTGATTTTTCTTTGTCAGGCAATTCATAGATCTCCATTTTGGAAAGATTGATTATTGGAAAACTATGGCATTCCTTTGGTGGTATGTTTCTGTGTTTTTTCATTTTTCTTATTGCCTTGTGTTGAGGTCTGTGCATCTGATGGAGTAATCATCTCTTTCAGACTTTATAGACTGGTTTTGGTGGGAAAAGGCCCTACGCTATGGCTACATTCTAGGACACTGACTGGGTGGGGTGCAATGGTTCTGGCTCCAGTGAGGGTGCAGCAGCATAACCTCCATCCAGGTCTGTCAGCTGAGGTTGGCATTAGCAAAGAGTGAAGTGGTCTTCTGCAGCCAGTGCTGTAGGCTTCAGTAGCAGTGAGGGCTGTTGGAATGTTGTGGTGAAGTCTACTGATTTCCTCCTGATTTTTTATTCCACCATGGAAATTGTGGCCAAGGAAATCCCCTCTTGGTTCTGAGTCCGACTTATGGGTGCTTGCAGTGGCACTGATGTCTAATGTGTGATACTCATGGAACGGTCACAGAGCCAGAAACTAGATGATTGGCACATGTGAGGGACCACAGCTCTAAGGTCCAGGGCAGCAATGGCACTGGTGTCTCATTGATAATGGTGTGAGAGATGTGAGTGCTTTTGGAGCAGCCACAGAGCTACAGTCTGAAACATATGTGTATATAGACCTATAGCATCTCCAGAGTTCAGCATATGGGCTAACTCACTGTGGGAGCAGAGCCAGTGTCTGGAGTTCAGGTATGCCCAGAGAGACCATAGCTCCATGGCCCAGGGTGTGGACTAGCTCATTACAGTGGTAGCTGCAGTTTCTGAGGCACAGGTGTGTATGGTGCAGCCAGAGAGCCAGGTCTGGAGTGCAGACACACGAGATGCTGCATCACCTCCAAGATCTGGGGCTGGCTCACTGTTGAGGTGACTCAGGTATCAAAGGTATAGGCACTCATGGAGCAGCAATGGAGCTGGTGTCCTTAGTGTGGGTTCACACAGAGAAACCAAGGCTCCAAAACCCAGGGAAGGGCTAATATTCAGCAGTAGGATTGTCAGTGTTTGAGGTGTGGACACATGCAGTATGGTTGCAGACCCAGGGACTGGAATGCAGGTACTTACAGAACAGCTGTGGAGCTGGGGTCTGGATTACTGACATACACAAAAGTGACTTAGGTCCAGGGTCTGAAGTACATGCCAGGTTTGGAAAGGTGGTGGCCCCAGTCCCAGGGCAGCTCAACTGGGTGCTTGTGGAGGGTGGGGGAAGGTGCAATATCATCTCCTTTATCAGGAGAGGGGATCAACAACAGGAATTGCTTTAGTAACCTCAGTAAAGAAAGATGCCAGTGTCCTCTGCAAAAGCAGCCATTGGGTACCACAGTGGCACCTCGCATATAGTTGATCCTGATAGCCTCTCTCTTTTTCTTTGATCCTAGCCATCTCTAGACACCTCAGGATCTCCCCAACAATCCTTTGTGTACTTATTCTCCATTTTTGCTCCACTGTGTTGTTGTAGATTCTTAATTGGGCTCTTGAGCCCTCCCCAAGGCTAATTTTGTTCATGGATCACTGCCTATTTGTTCGTTTTTGTGGGGGGATGAAGACTGGTCTCTCTCACTCTGCCATCATGCTAATGTCACTTTCTCACTGAGGTCATCTTAATTTTATGCTCTTGGTCTCCAGAACCATGAGATAATAAATTTCTGCTGTTTTAAGCCACCTAGATTATGGTGCTTTGTTATAGCAGCCCTGGCAAACTAAAACATAAATACATTTAGTCACATCTTGTGCTTCAGTACAAGGCTTTGTGCACCCCTAATCTATTTCAGAGCACTGACTTTATAGCTGAACACTGAGGGAAATCCGTTTCTCTTTTTCTAGTTTTTTTTTTATTTGGAGCTCCTCGTATTTGACCCAAATTACTTCCTACACCTGGGAGAGCAGACATTTTTCTATAAGAAATGTTTATTTCCTGTCTATTCCATAAATGGTTTTTAGAAAAGTTTATACAAGATACTGTGTCTTGTGCAAGAGCACACTTACTAAAAAATATGTGGAAGTACTTTTCCCTAGACATCTCTAACACACAGAGTTCTCTCTTCCATGGGCATACAGTGGGTTAAGAAACCAAAGCCCTCACCTCCAAAGGCCGTTAGTTTCTATGACTGTGATTTACTGTACTACCCATTAACCTTCACACCTGGAACCGGCCCATGCTCCTCCCTCAAATCAGACACAACCCACGTAGATCAACATCCTTAAAGAAACATAGCAACTCACACTAGTTCTGGCTCAGTCACTGGTAAATAGCAGTGGTAATGATGACAGGGGTCTTTGGCTTTTTAAGCCCTAAACTTAGCTCAAGAATTTTGATTCATAGCTGGACACAAAATACTGTGTGAATGCTGATTAGCAGGTGGTCCCATCAGGTGGATGAATTGCTTATGCTTTCTCCATAGCTATTCACAGTTCATTTTCCCTTCAGAATTTTTAGGTAAGAGTTTGGAACTCTTGCATGTTTGGGTTTCAGATTCTGGAAAGCATGCAATGAAATTTTTTGGCACTCTCTACTGAGTGATTTATGTGCTGCTCCCATTGGATAATTCGTTTTACGCATGTGTGACAGGGCTGGTGCTGGACTTCTGCTTTGGAAACCCTTGCTTCAAATTTGCATGTGTTGGCCCTTCTGGATCCTTCAACTTTACATTTGGCTGAAAAAACCCATCCCAAGAGACAGGTACACTACATTCTGCGATAAAGAATCCTGAGATCCTTTCCCTCCTCTTTTCCGTTGGGAAGAATAATTAAGTAGCAAAAAATAGAAACTTTGCTTCTTAATATAGGAACACCGATTCAGAGATTGGCAGAGAAAATACCCAGCTAAAATAACTTGGAAATATGTTGGAAATTTCTTACAGGAACATGATGTATGGAGACAAGATAATTGAAACAAGAATCGCTGAGGCCTCCAACAAGCAGCAGAGCAGCAATCTCTGCTAAGGCATTTGCTTGGAGTTTGTCTTTGATTGTAGATGACTAGTGATGCTTCTAGTTCTGAAAATGGACATTGCCTGTGTTAAACAGAAAGAAGGACTGCAAACAGATCATTTGCAAGTTACCCTGAAGGTAGCAATGTTTAAGCATCAGCCCTCTTGAAATAATTTTTTTAGAGCCATTCTCTTGGACAGTTGCAAATTAGCTAGATTCATTAGTAGTATCAGTCCCAATGTCTTATAATTTTTGAGTTGGAAGATGGAAGAGACATTTTGTTGGGTTTTAAATAGGCTGTTGAATCTAGTCAATGTGCCACTACTGTCAGAGGATAAGATAATATAGTCTCAGTCCTTCATTATTAGTGGAGGGCCCTGCAGGGTGAAGAGCCAAATCCACAGTGCAATATCAGAACACCAGTGCTAACAGAGTTCACATCTGGAAGCATGGCTGGCTTCAACAGGAACCCTGGATTCACACAGAAGAACTGAGTCTAGCTTATTAATCTTTCTTTACGGTATTAAATGATTTTATAGTAGTCAGCCACATGCTTTGTGTCATGGAGTAGACAGACCCAGATCCATCCCTCAGTAACAGTAAAGATAAATCTAGGTGCTTTTGAGAGGGCATTATAGGAATGAGGGTCCATGCCTCAGACAGACAGCATGTTGAAAAGAGTTTAGCCAAAGAGAATGTAGTGAAGAAACAGAGCTAAGCGGCCTGTCACAAGATGTTAAAGTGCTCAGGGACTAGCAACAGTGGGAACCTGTTACTACTCCTGATCCTGAAGGTCACAGGGAGGCAATGGTGTTATTGAAGCCAGGATAATTGAAGTGATGGAAGAGGGGTACCTGGCCAGTCCTTTTGCCATAGATAATTTTGTTGTTGTGACAGAGTTTTTGCTCTGTTGCCCAGGCTGGGGTGCAATGGTGTGATCTTGGCTCACTGCAACCTCCACCTCCTGGGGTCAAGCGATTCTTGTGCCTCAGCCTCCTGAGTAGCTGGAGATACCGGCACCCACTGCCACACCCAGCTAATTTTTGTATTTTTAGTACAGACAAGGTTTCACCATATTGGCCAGGCTGGTCTCAAACTGTTGAGCTCAGGTGATCCCCCCGCCTCAGCCTCCCAAAGTGCTGGGATTACAGGCGGGAGCCACCATGCCCGGCCGCCATAGATGATTGAGCCCCTTCCACAACTGCTATGAGGCAAGCAGGCACTAGAGGAATAAATACTTGGCCACTCTCATTTTACTCCCCAGCCTGCAGTCTTCTGAAGATGCCCCACCTTTTACCCAAACTCATGGAAAGTACTGGACAAACGTTCCCTGGGGATGCTGTCTGTATATGGCAGCCTCTTTAGTAGAGTGGAAAATGGATTTGGGGTTGAAGAAGAGGCAGACAGAAAATGATGTTTGGCACAGGCATCTAAAAATGAAAGAAGCCTCTCTCCTTTGCATAAGGTGTGACCATAGATTACCTTGAGGTGAATCACTTTTGTTCTGGTTAAGGTCACTTACATCACTCACTGACCTGCCTCCAATACCTATGCTTACCCTATTCACTATGTTCATGTAGGGTAGATAGATATTCCTTGCTGGGGGAGGGGAAAATAATAAGAAAGACTGCAGTTGCCAGAAAGATATAGAACTTGAAATAAACCTTGGTATGGAAATGTGGTTTCTGAAGAAGAAAAAATATACTAGTTTACAAAGAGGACTCCTAAAGGGAAGCTAGCCAGAACGACAGAAGGCACCTGGGCTAATGACAAGGGCCTCCTGGATTGATGTTCCAATAGGAAAGCTGATTTTGCACCATGACTGGCCAAAATAGAAGACTCTCCAGATCTAGCCACTGAGAGCCAGCAGTGTACGTGAGGAACAGTGGCTGAGTGTGGGAATATGAGCCAGAGTTGTGGTCTTGACACCAAACATAGCTCACTGCTATTAACTGGGCAGGGACCTGGACCAGCAAGAATATCCCAGATGCAGTGGACAATTACCCATCCAACTGGCATAACCTGTGTTCAATTACAAAGGCAACTGGCAGCAAGAAATAACAGCAAGTGAACTGATCAGAATCAGATCCCTTCTGCATGTGCACCACAGACTGGGGAAGTGGCCTATTATATCAGCTTTCAAGAGCCTTCTGCTCAGATAGGAAGACAAGACTCACATAGAGAACAACACAAGAAAGTGTACAAAATTGCTTTTATGTGCCAAAGGATTTCAGGGACTGGAGAGATTGTTATGGATGGTCACAGGAGGCTCATGGAGGCTGGGACTGAGCCCAAAAGAACGAAGACTGCTTAGGAAGGCAGAGGAGAGTGTTAGGAGAAAGCCACATTCCATGCAAAGGTTTCCTAGGTGCAAATGCATAAAGCATGCTGGGAAGCTGAGAGTAACTCATCTGGCTAGAGAAGACTGCACTGAACACATCTGAGGGAGAGAGGTGATGAAAACACTGTTTAAAGAAAATCATTCCTTGTGGATGCCAGATAGAGTACATTGGGAAACAACTGGAGGTAAGGAGATGAGCTAGAAAACTGCTGGCTGGGCAATAGTGTGGGCATGAAGGGATAAGGGCTCAGACTGGTGGGGATAGAAGACAGGCTGACTCAGGAGACATTGACTGATAAGCAATGATTAACAGGCCTTGATGACTAATTGAAAGTTGAGGGGTAAGCCAGGCACGGTGGCTCACACCTGTAATCCCAGCACTTTGGGAGGCCCAGGTTGGCAGATCACAAGGTCAGGAGACCAAGACCATCCTGGCTAACAAAGTGAAACCCTGTCTCTACTAAAAATACAAAAAAATAATTAGCTGGGCATGGTGGTGGGCGCCTGTAGTCCCAGCTACTTGGGAGGCTGAGGCAGGAGAATGGCATGGCGCGAACCTGGGAGGCAGAGCTTACAGTGAGCCAAGATCGCACCACTGCACTCCAGCCTGGGCAACAGAGCGAGGCTCCATCTCAAAAAAAAAAAGAAAAAGAAAAAGAAAAAAAAGAAAGAAAAAAGAAAGTGGAGGGGTGGGAGGCATTGAGAAGAGGAGGAACCAATAATGAACATAAGGTTTGCAGCCTTACTGACACAGAAAAGGACGGTATTATAAAGAGATATGACAAGTTAGTTGGGTGGGGGACCTAATAATTTAGTGTAATAAATATGAATTTAATGCTTTAGTAAATTGTCTGGGAAGATAGTCATTGGAGATATTCTTCTACAGATAAATCCTTCACCTGGGCTCAAGAGAGCTCATTAAATGACACTACTGCCCACCATTTTCTCAAACCCAAAACCTAAGAATCATCCTTATCAACTCTTTCTCCATTACTCTCAAAATTAAATCAGTGTCCAAAATCTATTAATTTTACTTTTATTTTCTCTTAAATCCACCCACTTGCCCCAGTCCCATACTCTCTACCTTACAGTAGACCACCCTCATTTTTCACCTCAAATCAGCCATGATCTCCCCTTCGATCACTTTCCACAAGAAAACCACCAAGTTCTTTCTGAATTAAACATCTGACCCTGCCATCTGCTGATTTTATACCTCTGGTGGCTCCCTCAGGATAAAGCCTTAACAGAACATAACAGTCTTCTCATAGTTGATGCCTATTTCATTCTCTGCCCTCATCCCTCATCGTTCTATGGTTCACATTCTGTGTCCAGCCATATCGAGCTATTTACATTTCCTTAGATGTGTCAACCTCTCTCACTTCCAGTCTTGCACAACTGCCCCTCTGTTTGGAGTGTCTTTGACACTGCATCATTCTTCACATTTAACGTCAAAATAGCCCTTCTTCCGGGAGCCTTTGCTGACCCTCCAATGCCAGATTAGGTAACTCTTCTTTGTGCTTCTTTAACACTTTATTCACTCCTCTAGCATAGTTGATATCATTATGTACAGTGAATTGCTTATTTATCTGACTCCTACTCTAAACATATGTGCTGAGCCACTTAAAAAAACTATTTGTTTAATTAGTAAATAAATAGCACAAATAGAAACATGGTTTTGTGAATATTTAAATCAATTAGACAAGCAAACATTGAGTAGCTGCTATTTGCCATGCCCTATGCTGGGAGTGGGGAATAAACTGGAAAATACACTCCTGCAAACAAGTGTGCAATCTCATATCATAGAGTCAGTGATAAGTCAGCAGATATCAAGAAGGTGCTCAGTAATACTGAAGAATCAGAAGGGCACAATCAAAAGGGCCTTTACTTAAAACTCAGACTGAGATTCAAGTTCTTTCTCAAATTCATTTTTATAGAGTCTTAAACAAGATGCTTAACCTCTTTAACCCAGTCCTTTTATTTATGATGAGGATATAAATCTGATTTTGTATCTTATTTTGATTAAATAACAACTCTGGATGTCATGCAGTACCTGCTCAATAAATGCTATTTCCTTTCCTTTATATGTGTTCTTATATTTATGCTTTCACTTGTATGGAACTTAAAATATCTTCAGACTTATCTTGTTAAAATATAACTAAGGTCAAGGGATAGGTACAGGGTAGAATTTAATTGAGAACTTTTGTTGGGGGGAAGAAGGAAACGGACTCTGGGAAGTGAGACTAATACTGTTAGAGAAGAGAGAATGTCCCAGAAATTGAGACTTGGAGACTAAGACTGCTTCTCCGGCCAGCGATGCATGTGCAGGGGAGGGAGAAGAGGGATCCAACTGGCATGTTTGCCAATGGCTGACATTAGCCTACTAACTTGGAAATCACGAAGAGTTTCAAAGTCTGTAAGTGTTTTCCAGCCACAGTGAATCCAATTCCTTCACATATCTAATGCATTTTCTCCTTCCTTCCGACCAGCTCCAGAGGACTTCAGTGTGACAGACCCATGAGCAACAGCAAGAGCAGAGCAAGGCTGAAGTCTAGCCCTGCTTCTAGCTAACTGTATACCTTTCACAGCATCTTCATTTTCTTTATTCAATCAGTTGTTTTCCTGCCCCTCAATGATAAGCAGTTTGGGATCTCTGCTAAATTTCTTAGGGAATTATGTGCTCCTGTGCATCTGCTGTGTTTGTGTCCTCTTCTCACTGTCGTTTCCAAAACAAGGTTTCAATATAGTGCTGGGATATCCCCTGTGAGCAACAGTGAAAACTGCCTGCAACTGAATAAGAGTAAAGAAAAAAACAAGTGAAACAAAAATCACATCAAAAGCAAATGAAGGGCCAGTCACAGTGGCTCACGCCTGTAATCCCAACACTTTGGGAGACTGATGCAGGCAGATCACTTGAGGTCAAGAGTCTGAGACCAGCCTGGCCAAGATGGCAAAAACCCATCTTTACCAAAAATGCAAAAATTAGCCAGGCCTGGTGGCACATGCCTGTAGTTCCAGCAACTCCGGAGCCTAAGGCAAGAGAATCGCTTGAACCCAGCAGGTGGAGGTTGCAGTGAGCCAAGATTGCTCCACTGCATTCCAGCCTGGGTGACAGAGTGAGACTCTGTCTCGAAAAAAGAAAAAAAATAGCAAATGAAGAAAGGAAGAAAACAATTGGACTCTATTGGACTCTATTTACAGATGGGATGAGTATTTATATAGGAAATTCCAAGGAATCTGTGCAATAACGACTAAAATCAATATGAAATTAGCAAGGTTGCAGAATGTAAAGTTAATACCAGAAAAGATTGTATTTTTGTATATTAGCAGTAAACAATTGGAAAACTAAATTTTAAAGATGTAATCCGCAAGAGTAAAAAAGTAAAAACTACTTAGGAATATATTTAAGGTGTGTGAGCACTCCTCACAGAAAACTACAAAACACTGCTGAGAGAAATGATGGAAGAATCTCATAAATGGAGAAATAACACATGTATAAATGTATTGGAAGATTCCAAGTCATAGTTCATTGGAAGAATCAATTGTCGAGATGTCAGTTCTACCCAAATTGATCTATGGATTCAGAGCAATCCCAGCCAATATTTCAACAGGCATTCAGTGAAACACTGAAATTGACAAGCTGATTCTAAAATTTATTTAGAAATTAGATGGATCTAGAATAGCCAAAACATTTCGAAAAAGAACAAAATGGAGAACTCGTACCCATCTACAGTAATCAAGGCAGTGTTGTATTGACATAAAGGTTGCTATCTGAAACAATGAAACGTAATAGAGTCCAGAAATAGATCTACATTTATATGGCCAATTGACATTTAATAAATGTGGCAAGGAGATTCAATGGTCCTGAAACAATTAGATACCCATACTTAAAAATAATGTCAATTCTTACCTCAAACTGCATACAGAAATTAACTCAAAATTATCATAGGCCTAAGTTAAAGCCTAATGCAATAAAATTCCTAGAAGAAAATGGAGAAATTTTATGACCTTGAGTTTTCTAAAGACACATGCACACGTATGTTTATTGCGGCAGTATTCACAATAGCAAAGACTTGGAACCAACCCAAATGTCCAACAATGATAGACTGGATTAAGAAAATGTGGCACATATACACCATGGAATACTACGCAGCCATAAAAAATGATGAGTTCATATCCTTTGTAGGGACATGGATGAAATTGGAAACCATCATTCTCAGTAAACTATCGCAAGAACAAAAAACCAAACACCGCATATTCTCACTCATAGGTGGGAATTGAACAATGAGATCACATGGACACAGGAAGGGGAATATCACACTCTGGGGACTGTGGTGGGGAGGGGGGAGGGATAGCATTGGGAGATATACCTAATGCTAGATGACGAGTTAGTGGGTGCAGCGCACCAGCATGGCACATGTATACATATGTAACTAACCTGCACAATGTGCACATGTACCCTAAAACTTAAAGTATAATTAAAAAAAAAAAAAAAAAAAAAAAAAAAAAAAGACTTCTTAGCTAGGACAAAAAACAATGAACTCTAAAGTAAAACAGGCTTACCAAAATTAAAAACTTTTGCTCTTTGAAAAAGACATTGTTAAGCATATGAAAAAACAACCCACAGAGTAGTAGAAAAAGTTTCAAAGTATGTCATCAACAAAGGACCTGTCTCCAGACTATATAAAGACCCCTTACACCTTCATAATAGGAAAGCAAAGAATTCAATAAGAAATGAACAGTTTGAACAGACATTTCACTAATGAAGGTATATAAGTGGCATAAAGAGATGTAAAGCACATTATTCATCAGGGAAATTGAAATAAAACTATGATATGCCACTATCCATCCATTAGAATGACTATAATTAAAAAGATGAACAATACCAAATGTAAGTGACGATGTCAAGCAACTGGAACTCTCATACTTCGCCTGTGGGCATGTATTATGGTACCATCACTTTGAAAAAGCTGTTTTGCAATTTCTCAAAAAGTTAAACATATGACACAGACATTCCACTCCCAAATATTTACACAAAAGAAATGAAAACATATGTCCAAAGACCTGTATACAAATATTTATAGAAGCTTTATGCAAAATAATCAAAAATTGGAAACGATTGCAACTTTCTGTACTAGAAGCAAAATTGGAAATAATATATATGTCCACCAACAGGTGCTGGATAAACAAAAAGGGGTGCATCCATACAATGGGATATTATTCAACAATTTCTAAAACTACTAATTTACACACAAAGAAATGAATTAATGCCAAAATCATTATGTTGAATGTAAGAATTCAGAAATAAGAATATGATCCAATTTATACACAATCCTAGACAATGCAAAAAAGCTTTGACAATAAAGCAGATCAGAGTTGCCTGGGGCCAAGGGTAAAGGGAGGGATGGAAAGAAAGGAGTCAAGGAAGTAGTTTTGGAAGATAGAAATATTCTCTTGATTAGTGAGGAGCGTCCTCCCTCCTCATCTGGGAGGGAGGTGGGGGGGTCAGCCCCCCGCCTGGCCAGCCGCCCCGTCCGGGAGGTGAGGGGCACCTCTGCCCGGCCGCCCCTACCGGGAAGTGAGGAGCCCCTCTTCCCGGCCAGCCGCCTCGTCCGGGAGGGAGGTGGGGGGGTCAGCCCCCCGCCTGGCCAGCCGCCCCGTCTGGGAGGCGAGGGGTGCCTCTGCCCGGCCACCCCTACTGGGAAGTGAGGAGCCCCTCTGCCCGGCCAGCCACCCCATCCGGGAGGGAGGTGGGGGGGTCAGCCCCCCGCCCGGCCAGCCGCCCCGTCCGGGAGGGAGGTGGGGGGATCAGCCCCCCGCCTGGCCAGCCGCCCCGTCCGGGAGGGAGGTGGGGGGATCAGCCCCCTGCCCGGCCAGCCGCCCTGTCCAGGAGGTGGGGGGGGCGCCTCTGCCCGGCCGCCCCTACTGGGAAGTGAGGAGCCCCTCTGCCCGGCCAGCCGCTCTGTCTGGGAGGGAGGTGGGGGGGTCAGCCCCCGGCCCGGCCAGCCGCCCCGTCCGGGAGGGAGGTGGGGAGGTTAGCCCCCCGCCTGGCCAGCCACCCCATCCGGGAGGTGAGGGGCGCCTCTGCCCGGCCGCCCCTTCTGGGAAGTGAGGAGCCCCTCTGCCCGGCCAGCCGCCCCGTCCGGGAGGGAGGTGGGGGGGTCAGCCCCCCGCCCAGCCAGCCGCCCCGTCAGGGAGGGAGGTGGGGGGGTCAGCCCCCCGCCCGGCCAGCCGCCCCGTCCGGGAGGGAGGTTGGGGGTCAGCCCCCCGCCCGGCCAGCCGCCCCGTCCGGGAGGGAGGTGGGGGGGTCAGCCCCCCGCCCGGCCAGCCGCCCCGTCCGGGAGGGAGGTGGGGGGGTCAGCCCCCCGCCCGGCCAGCCGCCCCGTCCGGGAGGGAGGTGTGGGGTCAGCCCCCCGCCCGGCCAGCCGCCCCGTCCGGGAGGGAGGTGGGGGGGTCAGCCCCCCGCCCGGCCAGCCGCCCCGTCCGGGAGGGAGGTGGGGGGATCAGCCCCCCGCCCGGCCAGCCGCCCTGTCCAGGAGGTGAGGGGCGCCTCTGCCCGGCCGCCCCTACTGGGAAGTGAGGAGCCCCTCTGCCCGGCCAGCCGCCCTGTCCGGGAGGGAGGTGGGGGGTCAGCCCCCCGCCCGGCCAGCCGCCCCGTCCGGGAGGGAGGTGGGGGGGTCAGCCCCCCGCCCGGCCAGCCGCCCCGTCCGGGAGGTGAGGGGCGCTTCTGCCCGGCCGCCCCTACTGGGAAGTGAGGAGCTCCTCTGCCTGGCCACCACCCCATCTGGGAGGTGTACTCAACAGCTCATTGAGAACGGGCCATGAAGACAATGGCGGTTTTGTGGAATAGAAAGAGGGGAAAGGTGGGGAAAAGATTGAGAAATCGGATGGTTGCTGTGTCTGTGTAGAAGGAGGTAGACATGGGAGACTTTTCATTTTGTTCTGTACTAAGAAAAATTCTTCTGCCTTGGGATCCTGTTGATCTGTGACCTTACCCCCAACCCTGTGCTCTCTGAAACATGTGCTGTATCCACTCAGGGTTGAATGGATTAAGGGCGGTGCAAGATGTGCTTTGTTAAACAGATGCTTGAAGGCAGCATGTTCGTTAAGAGTCATCACCACTCCTTAATCTCAAGTACCCAGGGACACAAACACTGCGGAAGGCCGCAGGGTCCTCTGCCTAGGAAAACCAGAGAACTTTGTTCACTTGTTTATCTGCTGACCTTCCCTCCACTATTGTCCTGTGACCCTGCCAAATCCCCCTCTGGGAGAAACACCCAAGAATGATCAATAAAAAAGAAAAAAAAAAAAAAAAAAAAGAAATATTCTCTTGATTGTGGCAGTGGTTTAACAAGTATACACACCAAGTTGTACATTTTCAATGAATGCAGTTTATTGTACACAAATAATACCTCAATAAAGTTGATTTTAAAACAAAGGACAAGGAGCCCAATCCTTTATCTCTGCAAGCTAATCTCTGGAATTTGGACTCAAATTTTCTTTCTAAATAACACAAATGCCCTCACCAGGCTCATATAATGAAGGACTCATTCCATGTCTATTTTCCTTTCCTTCCTCTTATACATAACTCCACGTTCCACTCACTTGACATTCTCCTCACAAGAAAAGCAGAAGTTCCCTTTCAACAAATGCAAAATACCCAAGTGTTCCTACCACAATGAGTGTATATGGTGCATGTACATGCTTTCCCCAAAAACCACCCTTAATATGGAGGGCTATATAGGGAGGCAAGTAGGTATATATAACCAAATGATCAGAAAGTTAAATAAATTGTAGAAGGAATGTAACTGTTAATCTATGGTCATATGTGAATCATGCCACTTTAGGGTGGACTATTGAGGGAAGGAGGGGATAATTTGCAGATCAGCTGAAACGACATTGGTCTACATGGCTCCATAGATATCCTGCCCACCCTCACATCTAGGTCACCTGCTACATGGAGGGTCAGCTAAGCAAGCACATTTCCTTCAATTTAGTGAGTATTTTTTTCTCATGGAGAGTCCTTAAAGCTGCAGTAAGTCAGCCTGACTAATTTGCTGCAATCCCAAAGCCAGTCACAGTAATTCCTCCTGATCCCAGAAAGGTACATCCAGTACCCAGAGAAGTTTTCTGTTACTGTCATTTACATACCCAGTCCTATTATCTTGACCAGCCAATGGGTTATATTTGTGTAGGATCTGAGTTCTGCTACTCTTTAGTGTCAACAGTATTTGCTGACTCTGAGACAGATCACTGCCATTGAAGTGGGGGTCTTGTTAACCTCTGTCTTCTACTGATGGCCAGCTGGTATTGTTTCTGAGCTAAAGCCTTGGAACCCTGAAATTTCATTGAATACAATCATAACGTATTTAATTCCTGCCATTTGCCCTCTGGTCAGAAAGCATAATTAAAGTGTCTACAGATGGTACTGGCAAGGTTTCTAGAAGTAGTAGACACCAGCAGTGACTGCACAGCTATATGAAATTAAAAACTGTTTTGATACACACCATATGCACAAATATGAATGCACCAGGGAACATGGAACTCTTTGCATTATATGGGCACTGGATGTTATGGAATATGAATGAGGGCCAATCAGAGAAATGCACTGGAAAGTAAAAAACACAAATCAAAATCTTAACCCAGGAGACTCGGTGCCCAGATGAAGTGGGATACACTTTGGTTAAGAAAATATGGAGAAAACAGATGCAAGGTTTAAAACTCAAAGAAGACTGTTCGTGAAGCATCTGTGAAGATGGCAATACCTCTTTTCTAGAGACTTTAAAAGGTATTAGATGTCCTGCTTTCAGCCAGAGAGAGAAAGACTAAATTACCTAAGATAAGCCAAAGTCTTGATTTTAACAGCAAACCCAGCACTGTGGTTTTCACTTTGTGAGGGTTGTAGATTTGCAGAACATTGTAGGAGCAAGGAGAATGATTCTTACACCCATGTAATAAATTAGTGATGAGGTTAGACTAGTAGAAAAATGAAAGATCAATGGGAACCTTTGAAAGGACAATGAGATATTTGAATGGATTCATGGGGTGTGATGCAGCAGCTGAGGCACACTGGGCTAAATGACCTTTCGAAGTCCTTTTACATGGGGTCTTTCAGTATATTTTTGTTGAACAGATTTTGTTTAACAGATTCCATAAAGATGTCAAGGAAACCTGTCTACCAGTTGTTTTAGCTAAAATTTCATTTAAAAAATTATATATAAGACCTTTACTGTTCAAGACTCAGTATGTCTTCAAGGAGCCCAATCCTGGAATGAAAACTGAAAATCTTTTCAGCCATTTTCTGAATACTGGGACAATCTACTGTTCAGTTTTAATTCATACGTTTAGCACTTTTTGGATTGGCCTTCTTCCTGGTTTCATGAACCATTAGGGAACCCCTCCTTTCAGCTGTGTAATCCAGTGTGACCCCTTAATGAACCAGGGTACAAGCTAGTTCTCACACACTTTCAATGAACTCTTTTCCAGTTCAGAGAACATTTCCTCCAAAAAGAATTAATAGTAAGAAACCCATGAAGGATTTCTCTTGTCTGAGTCAGCCTGCCACTAATGCTAAGTATGGGCAGGGCCTGCTCTAGGGTTACCTGGTCTGCAACTCTAAGCAATGCTAGGGTTTTGGAATAAGCATAAATAATGCCCCATCCCCCCACCTCGAGTTTGGAAGCAAATCAGATATAGACAAGAAAAGGGTCAAGACAAACAACACCGGGAGTGGCACATAATTGTTCTCCGAGCTAGAGAATTATCAACAGAACTTTTCCTTTGGCTCAGGTTAGATTTCAGAAGGTATTCCTGTAAGTGAAAGTTAATATTAGAGTTCTGAGAGTGATCTAAATCTTTTTAAATCCTAAAATCTGAAGCTGTCTCTTTCGGGTAACCATTGAAATTTATGTTCTAGGCTGCAATCTTCGACTTAAACTATTTTAAAAGACCAACATCACACTTTTTCATACTCCCTGTAATTATTAGTTCTATTCAAAACTACTTTTCTCACTCTTTTTTGTAGACACTTTTTTAAGTGAGCAGAATTTTCGAGGGCCTTGGGCCTCACTGATAGCTTATATAATAAATAAGTGGGTGAGACAGTATAAAGTTGACCTGGCATTCATGAGTCACACTAAAGAATGAATGCTTTATAATTTGTTCCCACCTTTTTTTCTTGAAGTTTGGTATCTAACTTTTTTGTTGTGACACTTCCTATTCTATATGTCAATTTACAATTCTATTTCATTCCTATATCAGTATCTGATACATAAAAGGTATTCAGTAAAGGATTGAATAAATACATTTTCTACATTGAGCAGCAAATTAAACATTTACTATGTCTACGTTACTAGGAACCAGAAGAATTTCTGTAAGACAATCTTTGGGCAGTATTGTTTTCTTTTTACTGGACTAATATACCTTTAGATTCTTCCTTCCATCTTTTTCCAGCAATAATGAGAATCTATTGCATGATTTTCTTTAGAGTATTCTCAAGGCTTCCCCCAAAGTCCCACCCACTCCTCAGATGACCACTACACACACCTATGCATGTATCAGAGCCTTTTTGAGGAGCTAACACACAGCTCAAGATTTAGAAACTATGCTATTTTGGGCCAGGCACGGTGGTGGCTCATGTCTGTAGTCCCAGCACTTTGAGAGGCCGAGGAGGGTGGATCACTTCAGGTCAGGAATTTGAGATCAGCCTAGCCAGCATGGTGAAATCCTGTCTCTACTACAAACACAAAAATTATCTGGATGTGGTGGTGCATGCCTGTAATCCTAGGTACTTGGAAGTCTGAGGCATGAGAATCCCTTGAACCTAGGAGGCAGAGTTTGCAGTGAGCCAATATCACAACACTGCACTCCAGCCTGGGCAACAGAGTGAGACTGTCTCAAAAATAAATAAAACTATGCTATTTTGTGCTACAACTCAAATTTACTACCTTAAGAAGGTTCAAAGCTACTTGTTCCTTCAGCACAAAAATCCATGTTCTTCCCCCTCCTTTACCCTCAGAAAAAGAGGGAGCAGTGTAGAAATAGAGGATCTGTAACAATTAGGATGCTGGATGGATACAGCTGGAGGCCAGTATCCTAAGCAAACTAACGAGAAACAGGAAAGCAAACACCACATGTTCTGACTTGTAAGTGGGAGCTAAACATTGGGTGCATGTGGACATAAAGATGAGAACAATAGACACTGGAGAATACAAGAGCAGGAGGGTGGGAACCAAGGGACAGAAAACTACCTGTTGGGTACTACGCTCACTACCCCAGGCGATTCATATGTGAAACCTCAGCATCACACAATGTATCTTGGAAACAAATCTGCACATGTACCCTCTGAATCTAAACTAAACTTTGAGGAAAAAAAAAATTGGGCCATTGGATCAGATATGGCTTAACTACTGAGTACCCAAGGTTTTGTTTTTTACGGTTCTATCCTATCACTCAAAGAAGGAAGAGAACTTTGACCACTCTTCCTGAGAGTAATTAATGATTGATTTGCTATGCTTGGAATGTGTAATGGAGTGAACTCCAGAGAATGTACCTATCCTTGTCAGTAGGCAAAAGAAAATGTGCAGATCATTCAAGAAAATAATCTGATTGGGTATCTCACCAATGACCGTGAGTGCTGTTTTGGGGGTAAAGCCTGCTCTGAAATTCAACCCTAAGCAGAAATTGTTTTAAAAGACAGGCAAAGATACAGCCAAAGAAAAACCTTCCTTATCAAGTGTGTATTTGTAAAAATTCCACATATCTTCCTTTGCAGACGTATTCTTTGGCAATGACTCTCATTCTGTCTCTGATGTTCATTAGATTATATGACCTTGGGTAAATCAATAGCCTATAAAATAACTCAAAACGTTGTTTTCAAGATTACATAAATCCAAAGATGTCAGACATTTAGCATCACTTCTGGCGTACCAAAGCTTTTTATTAAATACTAGTTTTATTTTCTCTTTTCTCCATATGTGGCATTTTAAATGTATTTTGTATACCACTTGGAATTTTATATAAGCTTTGGGAAAATACACTTGAATATTTGTGTTTTACAAGCATGTGGAAGAATCCACCTCCGCGGCCCACCCCACTTACATGACGAACAAAAGCACATAACGTTGTGTGAAAATCTGGGCCAGAGCGCTTTTGCAGGCCTTGAGGCTAGTTAAGTATTCCTCGCACTGCAACACCTTGTTCTGCTTCCCCTGATCAAAGCGACTGCAGGTTAAAACAAGCATGCAGAGCACTTTCAGAATCTTGAGCAGTCGTTGGTATAAAAAAAAATTATCATCTATATTACCTTCCTCTAATAGTGTACTTGAGAATGAAAGTACACTTGGATGAATTTCAACTGAGAAGAAGCCCCCTAAGAAATGAGGATTGTGCCAGTTCTAAAATTTGTGTACATGCAGTGAGATTTTCTGCCATATTTTTGATATGAAAAACTGAGGTGAATAACAGAACAAAAAAAAAAAAAAAAAAAGCATTATTTAGGCCAGACGTGGTGGCTCACGCTTGTAATCATAGCACTTTGAGAGGCTGAGGTGGGCAGATCACCTGAGGTCTGGAATTTGGGACCAGCCTGGCCAATATGGTGAAACCGTGTCTTTACTAAAAATATAAAAATTAGCCAGGCATGGTGGCACATGCCCGTAATCCCAGCTACTCGGGAGGCTGAGGCAGGAGAACTGAACCTGGGAGGTGGAGGTTGCAGTGAGTAGAGATCACATCATCGCACTCCAACCTGAGTGACAAAAGCAAGACTCAGTCTTAAAAAAAAAAAAAAAAAAAAAAAAAAAAACCTCTTTAAATTTATTTCTTTCTGTGCAGGAAGAGATGTCATTGTATATTTTAAAAGCTCTAATCACTCTGGCTAAATGATAGCACAGCTAATGAACCACATTGGGACCAATGTAGATGTCTTTTTGTTTCGGGTGAGAGTTTAATGCATCAAGGCCTTCAAAGAAACCACTTCCTAAAGAGTGATGTATTTCCCACTCCTTCAGACTCGTCTATCAGCCAAGAACCCATTCATGTGTTGGTGTCATCTGCAAGGAAAAGATTATCCTAGGTGTAATAGTTAGGGATGACACCCAGGTGCCTTCATGACATTTAATTTTCAGCCACCTCCTTCATTGTTACAGAAGCTGCCTCCCACCAGGAGGAGTGAAAACATCTGACAGTTGCATTGCAGCCTTCCTTTGGGCTTGGCCATAGGCATGTAAGCCAATTCTGGCCAATGATTATTAAGATGAAGTCTTCTAGGGTAGAAATCCTTAGGAAAGATTTCTTTTCTCATGTTGAAAAGATACGTACAACACAAAACTGCCCTTCCTTCTTTTCTCTGAATATATTTATATGAAGACATGATATATGGAGATACAACAGCTATGTTGAAAACATAACAGGACAAACCTGAAAGTGAAAGCCAACACACTGAGGATGTCCCAGCAGAAAGATGATGGGAACACCTGGGTCCTGGATGACATCATCTTAGCTACAGACCTCTTGTTAAGTAAACCCATAAATTTCCTTATGGTTTGAGCTATTTTAATTAAGGTATACTTTACTTAGGACCTAAAACATCCCAATTGATATAATAATTCTTTGTCAGAGGGTGAAAAACTGCTTCAATCAAGGCTAGTAAAGCTTGGGAAAAGAGTTAGATTTCCATGCGATGTGACTGAAAATGCTATTGAAACACATGCCCCTACCACGTGGCATTCCTTATCTGAAATTCCCACGGGTAGAGGCCCAATGATATTCATTCCACAAACAAACTTTGACCATTATGTGTAGGGTTGTCAGATAAATATTTGGGACCTATTTACACTAAAATTTTTTTCACTGTTTATCTGAAATCCAAATTTAACTGGACGTCCTGGGTTATCTGTCAAGTCTGGCAACCTTAAGTAAGTGCCAGGTCCTAGGCTCTGGGGATACATCACTATGCTTTACTACAAAGGAACTCATCTCCTTCAAGGCCTACAGGTGATTCTAACGTGCAGACTGGTTGCAGATCCACTGTCTTGGAAACTGATTCAACTCCATATTCTACAGTTAAGAAAACTGAAGCCAGAAGAGGTTGTGTGATTTGCCTAAAGGCACACAGCTGTTCAAAGGCAAAGGTGGCACTAGCTCCCACATTCAGGATTCTTTCCTGTGTACGTTTTTCTAGCTGCCTCTTCACTTCTGCTCCTAAAAGCTCTTTGTTTTAGGATGAAATGAGAGGCTACTTTTTTCTGACTTTGCAGAGAGAGGGAGGCTTATAATATAAATGGTCCAAGTTCCTTTAATGAGGAAGATGATCACATTTTAGTCACCTAAATGTTTTATGGCAGGAGAGTATTTTGAATAAGAAGGGAAAGACAAAAATTATAGAGCAAGTAAGTCTTGTCCAAGTCCACGGAAATACTTTCTTGAAGAGAAAATTTTCCAAATATTCTTTTATATAGTTTATATATATATATATATATTAGTTTTATATATATCACATGTATATGTCATATGTATGATATGTAGCTTATTAGATATAGCTCATATAGGTGATCTATATAGCTCAAAGCTTCAGGATGACTTGCTTTAATTTATAAGAATCAGGCCAAGCGCAGTACCTTTTGTCTGTAATCCCAGCACTTTGGGAGGCTAAGGCAGGAGGGTCATCTGAGTCCAGAAGTTCGAGACCAGGCTGAGCAACACAGTGAGACCCCCCCCGGCCTCTACCAAAAAAAAAAAAAAAAAAAAATTAGCCAGTCATGGTGGCATGCATCTGTAGTCTCAGCTACTCAGGAGGCTGAGGTGGGAGAATCATTTGAGCCCAGGAGGTAGAGGTTGCAGTAAGCCAAGATCACACCACTGCACTCTAGCCTGGGCAACAGAAGGAGACCTTGTCTCAAAAAGAAAAAAAAAAAGCACAAATAAAATTTACAAGTATCAATAAAGAAGGCTACTTTTCGCTTTTCCTTATTTCTTCTCAGGCATCTTTTGCAAATATTTTGATCAAGAAGACTGACAAATTCCCAGTCTCCGTAAACAATAAACTCTGCTTGAAGTTTAAAAAATAGTGATCATGATGACATGCCAGGGAAGAAGTCATTATTCTTCCTGAAACTGGGCATCACAGAATTTAAAGCTTTCTGGGTAGGCTGCTATATATCACATTGCAACTCAAAGATCACCAGGACAGAAGGTTCAGAAACTTCCTTTTCACCTAATCCAAGTCTCTCATTTGTTCAGAGTTTGTCTAAATCCTATGAGTCTATCATTAATAAAGATAGAGGCTGGATTCGGTCAATTTTGCATAGATCTTAATCTAGCATAGGTTTCTTGTTAGTCTTTTCTTGTGGTTCCTATATGCCAAATCCAATTATCCTAAATGCAAATAAAGCAAACTTCGCTTTAATAAAAGTGATCCCAAAACATATTCCTAGAGCATTAGACTCTACTGTAGAAAATTGCATGAAATTTCAGAATCAAGATAAATTCACATGATCTTTGGAGTTCCTTATGATGGAACGTGACCCAAAAATCTCAACTCTTTAGTTCTAGGCTTCCTCCAGCAGCACATCCAATTTTGATGTACTGAGTCCTTTAAAGGCCATCAAGGTGACTGTAAGTTGCTGCATTTGTCACGGAATACTTTCACTGGGAGAGAAGCACATATTACCATATCACACGTAACAACTCTACATCTCAAGCTACCCTTACCACAGGCAGAGTCAATCTTAGAAAAATCTAAAGAAGCTCCTATTTGAAAATGGAAAAACAAAAAAAGATCAAGCAGTGTAGCTTCTACCTTTCCAATTATTCAGCTAAGTGATTCTCTCCATCTCCTCCAAGCTTCCTACATTGCAGCTGTTTCCAAAACTCAAATCTATTCTCAAAATGAAGTGGCACCATTGTCTGGGGTAAGTACCCAGGGTTCATTGTCTGGCACCAAGAAGATTAAGGACACAGACACATGTGGGTGGGTTAAGGAGTAGAAAGTTTAATAGGCAGAAGAAAGGAGAGAGAAGAGCAGAGAGATATGTCCAAAAGGGAAAAGCCAGCCTGCGGCAAACTGCAACAGATTTTATAGGCAGGCTTCAGGAGGCAGTGTCTGATTTATGTAGGGCCCAGATTTGTTCAACCAGGTGTGACTTTTACAGAGCTTGCAGGAAAGGCCAGTTGCCCCACCCTAATCCTATTATACAAATGGGCTTTCCACTTGGCCAGCCCATCTTGTCTGCTCCTTACTGTACACGTGGCTGGCAAGGAGAAAGGGAAGGTGGAGCTGCCATTTTGATCATGCCTAATCCCAGGTAGCCTTTTTCTACTGGCACAACTGCCGGCATTCACCCATGCAAGCTTCTAGCTTACTTGTCAATGTCTGTGGCTCCACTCTACAGGCTGCTCTTTGAAAAAGAAGAAAATGATTTTGGGGCTGATTTTCAGTAAAAGAAAAACCTTGCCAAGGACTTCCTTACCCTCACTATCTGCCTAAATAATTTCTTTTTAAATCCTATATCAAAAAGACAAGAATTATCAAGATTCATCAAGAAGTGTTCTGAAAAGAGTTATGGAGTATGTGCCATTCTGTTATGCTTGTTGATGTTTTTAAAGTGAATCACATCACATCATAGTCTCACTTTGTGTCCATGACAGTATTATTCCACGATAAGTAGTTCTGTATTTGAAAAGTTAAAAGTACACCCTTCAGACATCTACCTACTTGATGGTAGATTTTGTCTTACCTGCCTGGGCATGTTGTACTGAATTAAGGTCACAGTTACATAAATAACATTCCAAACATTTTTCTCCAACTGAATTAAAAGGGGCAGTTATAGCTTCTCCCTTTCCTATTGGTTAGCAACTCTGACCAGGGCCCGGGAGAGCTCTCCAGTCCTAGAATAGAGCAGTTGCTATTCACATGATCTCTGTGAAGGCGTGACTCCCTCCCCTCTACCTCTCTGCACCCCTGCCCCTTAGTCAGCATGACTCAACACTTGTAAACTAGGCAATATGACTGAGAACTTTCTACTTGAACTTTGATTTCAGTAGAGTGGCATGTCTTAAAATGTTGACCATTTACTCATTAACTGGCAAGACAGAATTCCCCAAACTGTGAGGTAAAGTTTGAAGCTAAAATTTTAACACTGGAAGATTGTGTTAATTCTCTCAGGTTTCCTGAGGTCTATGAGATTTTGACTCTAGGTAATGAGATTATGATACATTATGTCTTTGGGGTATTTTTTCTTCTTTCCCAAGACTCCCTAGCTATTGGAAAGTAATCTCTTCCTTGTTAGGCATGTCCACTTATAAAAATCATAAAATAATTGTTGATGAAGTATCTACTATTTCACCACTGTAAAGAGAGCCATTTGAAACCTATTAGGCAAGTGTCTCAAGCCTGTAATAAGAATATTCAAAGTATGAGGACAGGACATGAGCTGTGCTGACAGCTGAAGGTGCCAGTATATGTACTGAAGAAGGCATTTCCACCCATGACTCCAAGTGGCACCCATAGATTACTTTACTCTGAAAAGTATGAGCTTCTGATTTGGGTGTGTTCTTTCTTCCTCAAGGGATTAAAGAGAGGTAAAAGAGGTAAAGTGTCTCATTCTTTTCTCTTTTTTTTTTCTTTGAGATAGAGTCTCGCTCTGTCACCCAGGCTGGAGTGCAGTGGTGTGATCTCGGCTCACTGCAACCTCTGCCTCCTGGATTCAAGTGATTCTCCTTCCTCAGCCTCCTGAGTAGCTGGGATTACTGGTGTGTGCCACCCTTCCTGCCTAATTTTTTATATTTTTTAGCAAATTTTTTATATATTTTTAGCAAAGACCAGGTTTTGCCATGTTGGCCAGACTGGTCTCAAATGATTCACCTGCCTCAGCCTCCCAAAGCGTTGAGATTACAGGTGTGAGCCACTGCGCCCGGCCAAGTGTCTCCTTCTGTAATATAAAAGTGAGTAAAGTGAACAGGAAGAGGTGGGAATGTGCAGAGGGATGAATGAAGTGTTAGAATAAAACAGAAAAGCCAGTTTTTTGGGGGTGGATAAATGCTTAGCATCCCTGTCAAAAGTCCTGGCTCTAAGTTCAGTTAGTTCCTGTCATAAAAATTAATAAGAATAATCCTTATATTATTTGTTATTATGATCTAAATTCCATTCATTTAAGTGTTCTGTTGCCAATAGCAATCCCAAAGAGGTGACAGAATAAGTGACCCTCTGAGTTAAACCTAAAATTATTTCATCATTGTCATTCTACCCAGCTTTTTTCAAAGCCATGTTTAATGCTGTCGTTGACATACTTATCTAAGCTTTTTTTGGAATCCACTTATCTCAAAGAAGTTAGGTAATTCAATTGAGTACAAAAATATGTTTAGTTTTCTTGATAAAGTATCTTTGACTTTTTGTTCTTCTGAGAGTCCTGTCCATTTGCTGTAGTTTAATTCTTTCCTTAAAGAGGCAATTGCTTTTGAGTGAGGGCTAAAGTAAATCTGTCCCTAGATGGCTTTATGTAGTTGCTACCTTTAGCTTATATTCAAACAAATAGGAAAAGACAACTTTTTCAAAGATAGTGCTATGTCACTAACTTCCATTTACTAATATCTTTAATTAGTATTTAACTGGTGAAGAAATGGCTAGTTAAAACAATTCCAACAGGCTTGTAATGCCATCTAGTGGACAGTCTTCAAAATATCCCACGGGCCATTTTCTTTCTAAGTGATCATCAAAGTCTTTATTCTTCAGGATGTAGCCAAGCTACTAGCTAATAATTATTGGCTGGGATCACTGAACTCACTGAAAAATCTCTAATAGTATTTCTAACATTGATGCAATCTTGGGGAAAATTAAGGTACCACCTGTGTGCCTTGGGCTCTTCATCCATTCAATTGATGGAGCTAAGCCTTTGGAATAAAGTATAGCTGCCCAAAGTGGTGATTCAATGCACTCAGTTCATCCTCATAGATACCATATCATGTATCTCTTGCCTGCTATGTGAGGGATTTAAGTATAATTGCTCAGTTCTCTTGAGTAATAAGTTTAAGTAATAAATGACATTTGTGATTTTTTTTTACTATAGAAGAATTTTAACAATTTTACATACTTCTAATAGCTACTTTGTGTAGAATGTACTCATTTTACACATGAGGGAATTAAGGTTAATGAAAACTAAGTGACTTGAGCAGAGTCAGATGCATATTAAATTCAACTATAGATTTTCAAAATCTAAGTTCATTGACTTTCAATAAGCCAGTACCATATGGAAAGAATGGTACTTCATCACAAAGGAGAGCATTTCTCAGAAATGCAGAGAGGATTGAACATATACTCACCTATTAATGTGATTCACTGCTTCAGCACACACGAAAGGAAAGAATGCCTGGTTATCTCAATAGATGCTTAAAAAGCATTTGATAAAATTTGACCCCGTTCTTGATAATAATAAAGTCTTGGTAGTAAAAGGATGCTACCATAATGTGATAAAGATCATATACAAGAATCCTACAACAATCCTCATGTATACTGATGAAACATAATTGTTTCCAATTACATTCAGTAATAGGGTTAGTATTTCTATTATCACTATGAATTAAACAATGTACTTGAGGCCATGCAATAAGACAAAGATTTAATTGGTATGATTTGATTGTTTATCCAAAAAAATCTAAAGAATTTGTTTTTAAATCAGAATTTATGAGATAGTAAATAGTGCCAAAGAGAAATGCATAAAAATAGCTCTCCTATAAAATTAAAAAAGAAATCAATTGCATATACAATAGGAAAGGAAAAATACTGAAAACACAAAAAGCAAATTAAAAAAAGCAAACAAGTTGAAAATGCTTAGGAACAAACCAAATGAGAAATGTGCAAGTCATGTGAATAACAGTTGAGTTTTATCAGATGTTTAGCAGCTATTGAGATGACTATATATTTTTAAATATCTTTTGGGCTTTCTGATGCAAATATGGGGATGTTATCTTATTATACACAACTTTGAAATGAAATGTCATAAAAAATTTGACAAGGAAGAGACTGAGAAAAATACTTGCAATAATTCAGTTCAAATATAATTTCCTTAAGAAAAGTCTTCCTTTACATCCATGTCTTGGTCATATTTTAACTCTCTCTCAATTGCTATTCCCATTATTCAGAGCATGTATCTCACTTTAGAATAATGCATTTACTATAGTGATTATCCTATTGGTTTTTCAATTAATTTCTTCCATGAAACTATAAGTTCAAGAGAACGTGGACTGTAAGCACAAATTTTGGAAAATAACAGGCTCAATAAGTAGTATTTGTTGAGTGAATCAATGAAAATAAATCTAGACTATATATAAAACATAGAATATATAATTACATTAATTACATCAATTACATAACTATATTATATAATATGTAATATATACAATAATCTATATATAACAATTATGGGGCCAGTCATGGTGGCTCATACCTGTAATCCCAGCACTTTGGGAGGCCAAGGCGGGCAGATCACCTGAGGTCAGGAGTTGGAGACCAACTTGACTAACATGGAGAAACCCCATCTCTACTAAAAATACAAAATTAGCCGGGCATGGTGGCACATGCCTGTAATCCCAGCTACTCAGGAGGCTGAGGCAGGAGAAATCACTTGAACCCGAGAGGCGGAGTTTGCAGTGAGCGGGATCGCACCATTGCACTTCAGCTTGGGCAACAAGGGTGAAACTCCATCTCAAAAAAAAAAAAAAAATGCCAGTAATAAACCCTTGAATAATTTTCATTGCACTATAAGAGAGCACCTTTAGATTTTAGCTTCTTCCTTGGCATCTTATGATCTCAGAGTCAGACAAATGCCAATGTAGAAAGAAGTTGAATGATCATAAAAAGAAAGTATCAGTCAGACCAGAAGAAAACTTGAATGGAATGTTGATCTTTTCCATTCTCATTAATGGAATAGATTTATGGTGAGGAAGAAGGATTAAAACCACAATTACTTTTGCACCAACCTAATAGATAAGAGAGGGGAAAAAAGCCCCAGAGAAGTACATTAAGCTTCCTTAACAAGCTTAAATCCCTAAAGCCTTAATAGTTCCATGAGAGGTTAAACAAAAGTGGATGGGCTTTTGTGCCCCACACTCAATTTGGAAATCCATGGGCAGTGGAGGTAGGAGTGAGTTAACTATGAGAAATAGTGTCTCACAAGGTTAGTCCATGGCAATATTGTTTGGTCGCATGGAGTTCAATTAGAGACAGAGCCAGAATGACACCTGAATTACTCTGATCCCATGAGACCAGGAAGTATATGGATGTGCTGACATGGTTGTGAAAGGTCACAGATGATTTTGGTTGGAAATCTTGATGGAGTTGTCATGGCCTAGAGGAGTATCATGACAGTTCTGAATTCCAGGGCAAATGTCCCAGATCGGAGATCTAGTGGGTATTTCAGGGACCTTAGAAAAATGGACAAGTGCCAGACAAAGGAAAGGTGGCACCGAATCATTTGGGAGGAAAAACAGGCCATGACAAAATCAAGTCAACAACTCTATGCATCCATGGCTGCAGACTTCCTCCTCAACCCCAGTCCAAGAGTCAGAGAAGGCAGCCCTAAGCAGAGACCACAGATGGTTTAGAAGACAATGCAAGGGTCCATAGGCTTTCCTCTCCATACCAAGAGGTCAGGTAAGCCTGTCTGTACAGCATTAATATATTTACCACGTCCTATCTTGTGGCAGAGAAGGAGGAAAAAGGAAAAGTAGCCCTGACAGAAAGTTACAATTTGAATTGGCTCATAATTGCTTGAAATTGAATGGTCTTTAACCAAAAGATACTGATATACCATAAATTGACAAATTTAAGTTAGGTTTTACCTAAGATGAAATCTGTTATAGAAAATAAGAGTGAAGAGGATTGACATTATTACATTATATTTCTCCCAGCAGATTAGCAGAGACAAAAAAGATCAATACTATTTACTGTTGATGGAAGTACAAAGAAATATAATTTAAAATACTCGGAAGTATTACACATTGACAAAGTGTTTCTGTGGGTAGTCTCACACTATCAAAATTTTAAATGGCATGCCTCACGTCTAGCAATCTCATTTTTATCTATCTATAGATATTGAGATGTTCTCAAATTCAGTTATTGGAGAACATATTTAAATTTGATTTAAAATAAAGATAACTGGCATAACCACTGAAATGTCCAAAGATAGTTCAAGTTTCAGGCATGGTACCATCATGACTCAAATTTCGTTTCCCTCAATACCCTGCGTTTTAGTCTTCTGCAAGTAGCAGCCTTCTGTTCAGTCTGACAACTCTACTTCACAAAATGGCTGCAAGCAGAAACCAGGGTTACCAGTGTGAAAGGAAAATAAATCTTGGGGCCCCCAAAATCACTAAGCTAAAGGGAAAAGTCAAGCTGGGAACTGCTTAGGGCCAACCTGCCTCCCATTCTATTCTAAGTCATCCCTCTGCTCACTGAGATAAATGCATATCTGATTGCCTCCTTTTGAGAGGCTCATCAGAAACTCAAAAGAATGCAGTGGTTTGTCTCTCACCAACTTGTGACCTGGAAGCCCCCTCCCTGCTTGAGTTGTCTCACCTTTCTGGACAGGACCAATGTACATCTTACATATATTGATTGATGTCTCACGTTTCCCTAAATGTGTAAAACCAAGCTGTGCCCTGACCACCTTGGGCACATTTCATCAGGACCTCCTGAGGCTGTGTCACAGACACGCATCTGCAACCTTGGCAAAATGAACTTCCTAAATTAACTGAGACCTGTCTCAGATTTTCGGGGCTCACACAAGCATCTTCATTTACATCTAGAGAAGATAGAGTATCTCTCCATACAGCACTGAATAAAATTCTTGATCATCACTCTGTTTGGACCACCTTATGCAACAGACCCATAGTTAAGCCCATACATAGCAGGCGAGAGGACCCTGATGGGGTAAGCCAAACTAAAACACATCCAAGATTTCGAGGTAGAGTCAACCCCACCAGTCATATGGTTGCTATAACTAACATACTTGAATGTGTACCTGAATGTGAATAGCAGGTTGGTATTTTTAGATAAAGACATTTTCCTCGTTTCTGTACCCCATGGTCCCTCCTCCTGTCTGAGCAACTTAGTATCGCCATTGCCTCAAGGAAGGAAGGAACGATATGACAGAGAGCATAGACATCAGAAGAGTTAGGTCTTATCTTTTCAGTTTTGGAAGATTTGGTACACATAATCAGTTAAAATTATTTTTTCCCTGAATAGGAGAAAAAAAGTATCAGAGAACGGAGAGTAACAAGTTATATGTAACTTGAGTCAGCTTCTCCCCATGTCAGAGATGGAGGAAACTACAAATGATAAAATAGAAATTCTACCAATATTTGAGGAACCCAAAAGCAAAGTGACCCTGAGCTGCTATCAACCTTCCCAGGTGTAGGGTCCTTAAGGAAAAGGTCACAGAGCTTTTTCTGCTTCAAGAGAGTACAAGAGCACTGGACTGGAGATGCTATAATGGTGAAGGGCCTTAGGCAGCCCCACTTGGTTTCCTTCCCAAGACTAGAATGACTTTCAATCTGCTTCTGAGCTGTAAAGGAGCAGCTAAGAGACATCCAGATGTGGAGAGTCCTTGCTTTCAGTAACTAAGAATCAGATGGAACCATGAATATCTCGAAAGACAGAGGCCCTGATAGCTCCCTGTAATGTAGTACCTGGGGTCCCCAGAGGAATCTAAACACAGCCTGAGAAAGTGTCAGGGACATCTGAGAATTACGTAAGATCATGTTTCTGCCATAGGAAAAATTAAGACCAACTAAGTTCAGTTATAGACAAAGTTACATACTTTGCGGACTGAGACTCACACTTGGTACTTATGCATGTAAATGATATGCAAATAAATCGATAAAGCTCTGGAAAGGAAAATGGCCAAAGGTTAACAGAGGCAACGATGTCTCATAATTGCTCAAGTATCGCTCACATGAACTACAATATTCTTATATTATATTGATGAGAAATAGTGTAATGCAGAGGTTAAGAGTTCTGATTATGGAGACAGTCTGGGCAAGTTACTTAACCTCTTTGTATTATGGCTTCCTCAAGCAAAATGCAAATAATTTTAGCTGCCTCACAGTTATGAGAATTAAGTATTACATGTCAAGGTCTTTTTTAAATGCCTACAAATACTAAGTGTTCAACAATGTTCATTTTTATTATTTTTCATTTTGACAAAATTTATGATTTACATAAATTAACATGAGTTTATAATAAAACTGATAGGAAAATTAATAACCCAAAGAAGAAATCAATTCAATTTTTAGATGGCATCAAATAAATAGCTCTCACATAAAGACAACAATGTGCCGATAATGGTGAGATCGGCAGAGATTAGAGATTTTGAAGGGTGGGAGAATTTGGATTGAGTCTTGACGATAAAGTAGGATTTGAATTTGGGAGAATACAGATTTTGGTTTTATAAAGAACATGACTGGTAAAACATACAGAGGGCCAAATAAATGTCCAAAGTATGTCTGAGAGAGGAGATGTCATTGGTTGTACTGGACGGCTTGTTTCAGATACCATATAGTTTAAAGTTGGAGAGGTAGGCTGGGCTGGACCACTCACTGAGAGCCTTACGCAGCCAAGATATACATCCAGGAGCTGATGTTTGAGCCACTGATGGGCTTTGCATGGGATTTATTGTGAATGAGGCAGCAGTAGAAGATAAATGGATCAGAAGTGAACAGACCCATTTAAAGGGGAACTTTATCCAGGCATGCAGGATTAAGGGCTTGAATCATGTGATTTTCTATTAACTGAAAAATAGAGAAAAAAGTCAATTTTCTTCAGAAAACAATGAGATCTGTATAAACTCTACACACCCAGGACCCTTGTGTCAGTGTCTGCTTGTGGGTGGGGTTGTTTTGGGAGGGCTTCCGATGGCTTTCTTCTGTGTCATTCTCTCTCAAGACAGGGAACTGTCTACTGTTGACTGACGTCACCATTTCATGTCCTGCCAATATTGGACACGTGTTGAAGCCTTACTGACTTAGTGAATTAGGTGAAACCCAAGGCAATAGTGGGACTTTGACCTGTTGAAATGAGGTCTAACCTAAATAAATCTTTTTATCCTGGTTCTCATTCCTTTTGAGTCTCTGTGTTCTATGCAGGTTTAGAAAATATCCAGGTTCCCAGGACCTTGTTTTCTTTTGCTATCAGAATTGACAACCTTGCTATTGGTTCTGTCTAAAGCATAGCTGAAAGACTGAACAATTACCTATACTAAAGAGTGTTGCAACAAGCCTCACACAAATGGCAGGGCTCATAATTAAAATTATATCCATAAAAAGGAATGTTTGAATATAATTATCTGTTCTTTGAGAAGAACAATAAGGAATCACATAAACTCACTTACATGCCGAGAACCCCTGTGTCTGGGAAACATAAACCAAGCCAAGATAATACTATGCAATTGATTTAGTATTTCCTTTAATATTAATTTAGCACATTGATAATGCTTATTTTCAGAAAGTACAACTGAGTTGAATTTTCAGAAAATACAACTGAGAAAAAGCAGAAGCCATAAAATGACTAACATAATATTAATTTAGACATTAATGTTTATTTTCAGAAAATACAACTGAGTTGAATTTTCAGAAAATACAACTGAGAAAAAGTAGAAACCATAAAATGACTTGACATATTGATATATATCCTTCAAGATATTTTCTTATGTGTAATTTTTTAAGAGGAGATAATACCATATACAATTTTTATTCTCTTGCTGCTTTTGCCATTTCATATACGGTGAAGACTTTTCAAACATTAGCATTTTTTTAAACTGCAGTATATTCTATCATCCCTCTCAGTAAATCTTCCTTCTATTAAATATACAATTATTTCCAATTTTTCATTACTATAAATTATGCATTAAACATCTTTGTGCATTAATCTGTCCACATCTTGTTAAACTATGTGCTTTAGATAGATGCTTTTGTTCTCACTTATAAATGGGAGCTAAATGATGAGAACACGTGGACACAGAGGGAAACAACACACACTGGGGCCTATCAGAGGGTGAGGGTAGGAGGAGGGAGAGGGTGAGGAGAAATAACTAATGGGTACTAGGCTTAATACCTGGGTGACAAAATAATCTGTACAACAAACCCCATAGCAAAAGTTTACCTGTATAACAAATCTGCACATGTACCCCTGAACTTAAAGGTTTAAAAAAAAAAGATAGATGCTTTAAAATTGGAAGTTACTGAGTAAATGGGACACACATTTTTAAAGCTATTGCCAAGAAAATTTGTAGTATTTACACTGTACCAACACTATGGGAGAGTAATTTTGTTGCTTTAGGTGTTATTTCATATAGAAGCTATAGACACTTCTGTATGCCATTTCCACAAGACTCCTTCTGCTGGGATGCTGGCAGGGACATCAGTCTAAGCCAGTGAATACAGATTTGAAAGAAAAATATGACACGGTATTTATTTGCAGGTGGCATTATCATCTATAAAGAAAATATCAAAGAATCTACTAAAAGCACTAGAACTAATAGAGTTCATCAAGTACCCAAGATGCAAGGTTGATAAAAATAAATTACATTTCAATATAATAGCAATGAAATATCAGAAATATAAATTTTACAGAGTACCATTCACAATAAGATCAAAAACACAAAACAATTAATAATCTAATAAAATATATGACTTGTATGCTGAACATTATAAAATATGGATAAGGATATTAATGTAATCTAAACAAATGGCAATATATACACTGCTCATGGATCAGAAGACTCCAAAAGAAGAAGAAGAAAAAAACTAGTTCAGTAAATGGTGGTAAAACAACTGGATATCTACACAGAAAAAAATAGACTTCAACCATACACAAAAATGAATTTTAAATTAATGAAAAATAAAACCACACGACTTCTGCAGGAAACCTTAGGCTAAAACCTCTGTGACCTTGAGTTAGGCAAAAAATTTTTAGGACAGAAAAACATGAATCATAAAAGAAAAAATTGACAAATTAGACCTCAAAATGTAGAAGTTCTGCTTTTCAGAAGATGTTAAGAATACCACACTGGGAAAAATATTTTTAAAAACAGATACAGTAAAAGTTTTATCCAGAATATATAAAGAACTCTTAACAATAGAACAAATATTCTAATAAAACCCTGGGCAAAGTATCACAAAACTAATATCAATAAGCACATGAAAAATGTCTAACCCTATTAGTCCTTAGGGAAATGTAAAATTAAATCCATGATGAGATACTATTACATATCTAATGCTGAAATTATAAAAGAAAAAGTTCACAGTACAAAGTACTGGCCAGGATACAGAGCAATTAGAACTCTCATATTGTTGGTGAGAATTCAATATGGAACCATCCCTTTGAAAAACAGTTTGGCAGATTCCTGAAAGTTAAACATGCATTTTCCATACAATCCAAAATGTCCACTCCTAAATATTTAGCCAAGAGAAGTAAAATTATATGTCTACACAAAGATCTGAACCTCAAAACTAAGAGCAACCCAAATGTGTATCATCTGGTGACTGGTATATCTACACAATAAAATTCTACTTAGTAAGAAGGAAAACCACTGACATATATACAAACATGGAGGTATCTCGAAGGTCTCATAAGTGAAAGAAGTTGGACATAGAAGGCTAGATGCTGTATGATTCCACTAGATTTCATTCTGGGGGAAAAAAACACTATAGTGACAGTGGCCAGGCACCATGGGTCAGGCCTGTAATCCCAACACTTTGGGAGGCTGGGGCAGGAGGATCTCTTGAGCCCAGGAGTTTGAGACCAACCTGGGCAAAGGGAGGACCTGCCTCTACAAAAAAATAAATAATTTTTTTAATTAAAAAACTAGCCTAGCCTGGTATGGTGATACACACCTGTAGTCCCAGCTACTCAAGAGGCTGAGGCAGGAAGATCTCTTGAGCCAGGGAAGTCAATAATGCAGGGAGCTGTGATAGTGCCACTGCACTCCAGCCTGGGCAACAGAGCCAGAACCCGTCTCGAAAAGCAAACAAAAATCCACAACCTATAGGGACAGAATTCAGATCAGTTATTGCCAGAAACTGGGGGTGTGAGGGAAGAGATTGCCTACAAAGGTGCAGCACAGGAGAATTTTTTGAGCTGATTATCATATACTATTATTCATAAATTGCTTGTGGTGATGCTTAAAAGAATTAATTTCCCTGCATGTAAATAACATCTTGATAACAATTTGAAAAACAGCAAATATTTGCAATAAAAAATACTAAACAAAATTAAAGCCTACAAATATACTCCCAGTTTCTTTTAGTTATATGATTCTCATTCTTTATTCAAGTATTTATTACTTATTTTCTCTTAACCTTGTGTGATATGAGTATAGTTTTCTTGGAACATTCTGTTTAACATAGCACAAAAGAATTTTGGGGGTGGCATTTGGCTATTAAACTTGTCGTAAATACATTTAAATGGGTAAACCCAGAGAACTGGAAGACAAAAATAACAAAGCGAGTCTGTTCATTATGTAAATTAAGATGTCTTGAAAACTGCTGGTGAAGGTTTGTAAACAGACAGTGGTGCGAAGACAAGTGTTAAACAACCAGCTGTCCAAGATCAGGGAAACAAATCCTAATTTGTGATGTGTGTGTATTCCTGTGTTACAAATATTCCCTCCTAGGCTGATTGATTCAGGCTACCAACATGATGTCATTGAACCAGGAGTTGGGAAGAGATGCTGGGAAAATATGTTCACGACCTGCTCTCAAGAACCAACGGGGCCGGGCACGGTGGCTCACACCTGTAATCCCAACACTTTGGGAAGCTGAGGCGGGTGGATCACCTGAGGTCAGGAGTTTGAAACCAGCCTGGCCAACATGGTGAAACCCCATCTCTACTTAAAATGCAAAATTAGCCGGGCATGGTGGCACATGCCTGTAATTCCAGCTACTTGGGAGGCTGAGGCAGGAGAATCGCTTGAACCTGGGAGGCAGAGGTTGCAGTGGGCTGAGATCGTGACATTGCACTCCAGCCTGGGCAACAAGAATAAAACTCCATCTCAAAAAAAAAAAAAAAAAAAAAAAAAACTAGCAGGAGCTAACACATAGCACAGCTCAACCCCTCTCCTCGTTATAGAAGTCTGATTCAACCGGATAGACATGGTTTTTTGTATATAGAGTTTTGCTCTTAATATATATTATATATTCTTGTACATATTTATATGTGTGTGTCTTTCTGTTAAATGATAGCAATGGGCAGAACTTTGAGAGACCATAATACTTTGCAATGTGAAATTTGTAGATCTATAATCAGATAACATTTTTCTGAATAGTAATTTTGCTATATAGATTATGATTTAAGAAAAGGTTTATGGCAAGGCTATTCAGATATGGGAAGATTAATTCCTTAGAAAATATTTATTAGTGCCCACATATAGTAATCCATTCGATCAAAGGAGAACAGAGAAGAACTCATGGATATTCATCATAGATGAAATTAGCATGAACTGAAAGGCGACTCAAAGGAGAATATGATTATACCATCTTCTGGTCTCCATGCACACTATTTGATCTTACAATTAAATGATATTTTAGAATAATGTCTTTATTTCTCCCCCTTCCCCTCCTATGTTCTGCTCTAAAACTTAGCAATAAATCTCAGAGGATACACACTTTCTTTTAAAATAATTTTAAAGACAAAAAGAAAAGCAAAATAAAATGATAAGGATTGTATGTGTTTATATAAAACATCAGACTCCAATTAATTTTTGTATTTGACACTAGCCACGTCAAATCATACCCTAGAGATTGGTGGTAGGAAAAGAACCAACACTCCCGTTTCTCTGCTGATAGAGGTACTTCCATGGGAAACTTTGGAAAGCCTGCGGTAGAAAATACTCATTATTGTACTGCAGGCATTCCATTCTGTATTTAAGGCATATGCCAGTGTCGATGTCCAGAGGAACAATGGGTATCTCTAAGTGTTTGTTTTCTTTGAAATTCCTGTTAGGGCTTTTGTTCCATTTGAGTTTCTGTAGTTGAAGGCTTTGGAAGGTTTTGCCTGGAGTCACTTTTGTAGAAATAAAGGTATCCTATAGAAGATCTGCTCTTCCTTTGCCCTTTTTAATACTTCTCAGCGGCTGCGGGCAGTGGCTCACTCCTGTAATCCCAGCACTTTGGGTGGCTCAGGTGGGCGAATCACGAGATCAGGAGTTCAAGACCAGCACAGCCAATGTGGTGAAACCCTGTCTCTACTAAAAATACAAAAATTAGCAGAGGATGGTGGCTGGTGCCTGTAATCTTAGCTACTTGGGAGGCTGAGGGAGGAGAATTGCTTGAACCCAGGAGGCAGAGGTTGCAGTGAGCCGAGGATTGCGCCACTGTACTCCAGCGTGGGCAACAGATCAAGACTCTGTCTCGGGGCAGGGGAATACTTCCCAGCATCAGTCCTGTTTTAGGACAAGAAAGCAGTAATTCAAAGAAGTCAACTGTCTTATTCAAGGTCACAGACTCAAATCACTAAGTAGCACCATTGTGACAAGAGGACGGGACACAGTATTCCGAGGGAAAGAATTTAGCAACAACTTGTCAGTGGCTGTGGAGTGGGAGCCTTAAGTATTAGTCTCAGGTAGGTGAGTAAGTGACTCATCAGGGCATGTATTTTACCATGTTCAGCCTCAATTTCCTCATGTATAAAGTAAGATGAACATGGACTACATCATTTTTCTCCCCCTCCAACTGAGACAGCATTTCAGTGACCTCCACCCGGAATGAAGGAAAGTGTCTAAGCTCTTGAGCCCCAGTTCAACCGGAGTGATTCCATTTTTAACTCTTGTATATATTGAAATCATGGAGAGATTTTTATTAAAAAGAATTGCATGTATACACTCTCCTATCTGTGTGTAATATATGTTGCATATGTATATATTGCACTCTTACATTTCTTACATTCCATAATAGTTTTATTTTTTTCTCCACATTTTTTGTTAGAATTATAAAACTTGCTTGCATTTGCTTTTGAGGACTTTTAATCACTAATAATATGGATGGCTTTAGCAATATAATTTAGTGCTTGATATAAAAGACAAGAAGAAAGAACATCAATATACCAGTTGCAGAAAAACGGCATTAATCTACATGTATCGTTATTAAAATCTGCAACAGAAATGATAAGAGTTTTAAAAAGTGACTCAAGGAAAGTCCTGATCAGAATTTTTCTCCTTCATGTGAAGTGTTCCAATCACATTAATCAGGATATTCCAGACCTCCTCCATTCCCTTTAAACTCTTTTCAGACCTCTTGGTCTGTGAGCAGAACATGCAATAGAAGAAGAGGTAACTCCCTCTACAGCTCAACTGTGGTGAGACGAAGGAGTAAAGTCTATGGGGATTTTCTTCAGAAAAGCTAGACAATCCAAAGAATAGTCTCTGGGGTTTTGAATTTATTTCACGGGTTATTTTCTGTTCTTTCTCTTTGCAAAATACTTTTAGATTAATAAAAGTCACTTATTTCTCACTGAATTGTATTTAATTTTAATCTTCAAGACCAACTATCTATATATCAAATACAAAGTTCATCTTTACAAAAGCTTATATTTCTTTTGATATTTAACTTAGTCCAAGATGAATTAAAATGGGTATTTCTTCCTCTACTTGGAATGTTTTCATCTAATATGTAGATTATTTGTAGACCAGTCTCTGGAATCATCTCCTTCACTAATGGCATTTATATGCAGCCAATTTATATTAATATAAAAAACATAGATCAATTCCTGCTTACTAGAGTAAGAGCAAATCTGTCCATCTCTTATTTTGACTATTTAAATCAACCCATTGCTTATATGTCAAAAGCAAATTTTTTAGAACTTGAGGTAAAAATTAATATGATTACAAGAATAATCTGCAAATCTTGAACACTATTTTAAAGGACTCATCAAAAAAAACTCTTTGCAAATATTTAAAGGACAAATGCAGTATAGTGTGCTCATATTACTGAAAACATTATTACCCTAACAAAATATACTGTAGGACAATGGCTAGGACATTATGTCATTTCATCAATAATTAATACTAAAGTACTCTTGCTGAGATACAAAGTTAATTTGGAGATGCCTGGAATCATAGATCTCCAATCTGGATGAAACCCACTGTGCCAACCCCTGTTATTACAGGTTGATTTTACAATTGAGGAAACTGAGGAACAGACAAGCAACTTTCAAGGTCATCTAGAAATTCACTGGTAGATCCAAAGTAAGGATCCAGGAATATGTTTTTGCTCAGAAGAACTCATGAAAATGAGTTAAAATGACCTGGACTTTTTGTTATTCTACTTAATAGCTGTTGGAAGGGAGGACAGGTTACTTAACCTCTGTGAGTTCTCATTTCCAAGCAGAACAAAGAACATAATTATCACCACCTCCCAGCATTGTGTGAAGTTAATTTGAAGTAATTGTGTGAAAGCACCCTACAAATATAGCAGACTTGCCAGTGGAATACTAATGCATATTTTGCTATCTAAAAGGGAGCAGTCACTAATGAGCTCTGTAAGAAACCAGAATGCTATGCTGCCCTATCAGGGAGCACTTTACTTCTTAACCTCTCACCAAGATTAAAAATGACTGATACAGATATCCCCTTGGTTCCTCAGACTGCCTTAAAAACAGGAAATTGGTTCTTGCAAATCAATACTTACTCTAGCTCTAACTATAACTTTAACAGCTGTTTCATCTATCTTAAATAGAACTAGCTATACCTCTGAAATCTGAGTATATTCCATGTGACTGGCAGTTTTTTCCCCTAAAGCTATAACTGAGCTTGTTGGATAAAGCTTAATTGCTAACTGTGGAGTGCTAATGATACCACATTGATGAAATTACAGGATCACTGATAGAGAAGGGGCTCCTAACGCCCTGGAAGCTACAGGGAAGCTCTAAATAATAGTTATCGATTTGTTTCTCTGAAGGCCACTAAGTAGCACAAACTACTCAGAAGAACAAAAATTATCCACAGGGTTTCCATTCATTCATAATTTATTTCTTGGCTTCCATTTTCAACTTACCAATAGCCAATTATAATTTTAATAATTATATGTCTCAAAATAAGTAGTTTCTGCCTTGGAGAAAGCAATACTACAAATTATTC
The DNA here is from genome assembly GCF_028858775.2 of Pan troglodytes. Taxonomy (NCBI): domain Eukaryota; kingdom Metazoa; phylum Chordata; class Mammalia; order Primates; family Hominidae; genus Pan; species Pan troglodytes. Next base: position 41,506,322 of record NC_072405.2, read on the forward strand.
TTTTATTCCCCTAAATTGAGCTGGGTCTCCTCTGTTGAGTGTGCTACAATAAAAGCATAATAATAATTAGGCCAGGTGCGGTGGCTCACACCTGTAATCCCAGCACTTTGGGAGGCTGAGGCAGGTGGATCAACTGAGGTCGGGAGTTCAAGACCAGCCTGGCCAACATGGCAAAACCCCATCTCTACTAAAAATACAAAAATTAGCCGGGCATGGTGGCACACTCCTGTAATCCCAGTTACTCAGGAGGCTGAGGCATGAGAATCGCTTGAACCCGGGAGGTGGAGGTTGCAGTGAGCCAAGATCCCACCACTGCACTCTGGCCTGTGGGACTCTGTCTCAAAAGCATAATAGTAATTAGTCATTCTTAAACCTCATGACTTTAAGACAAAAGAAGGACCAAAAGAGTGAGTTGAAAGTATATAAAGACAGCTAACTTCAGAAGATGTCTCATGATCCTTAATTCCCGAGTTAGGCTTCACTCTTGCCTGGATTTGTCCCTAGAATTTGTCTCCATGACTTGTCCCATCTGGCAGTAGATCAAGCCCCATTTATTCTCAGCTGGTGCCTTCCTCCAATATCATTTTCATCACTGTTAGCATATTTTGAGTGACTACCTCAGATCAGGCTCTGTCGAATTTTATGTGCATTGTGTCATTTAATTGTATCCACCATAGGAGCTTGGTATTAAAACCCCCTTTGCAAAAATCATAACTGAGAAAATTACATACGGTGAAAGATCTGAGCTAAACATCTCCATTTTGCTTCCAACCTCCAAGCTGTCCTTGTCCATTCCTAGGTGTAGGCTGAACTAACTTTGGAAGGAACTTAGTTTATAGTTTAGCTTTGAGACAAAGACAAAAACAGCCCTTTCCCCAGACAAACCCCCTTTATGCTTAGGGCTAGACTGCCTTTGCAGACTAAAAATTGGTCACAAGATTAGAAATTATGGTTTAGAAATCATGCAGCTGGAGGCTGCAACATTCTAAACTTCCCCAAATTGCTCTTGGGGATAACATCACTACTGTAAAACCTAAGACCTGTGCTTGAGATATTTTGCAGACCCTTCACTCAGTGGATCAGCTGGCACCACCCAGGTTGATAAACTGGCTCACCTGGACTTGTGGCCCCCACCCAAGAACTGACTCAGCTCAAGAGGACAACTTAGATTCCCTATGATTTCATGTCTGACCTGACCAATCAGCACTCCTGACTCACTGGTCCCCTACCCACCAAATTATCCTTTAAAACTCCAATCCCCAAATTTTCAGGGAGACCAATATGAGTAATAATGAGTAATAATAAAACTCTGGTCTCATGCACAGCCAGCTCTGCGTGAATTACTTTCTCTATTGCAATTCCCCTGTCTAATAAATCCACTGTCTAGGCAGCAGGCAAGGTGAACCCATTGGGCAGTTACAGTATTATCTCCATTTGACAGTTGAGAAAACTGAAGCCAAGGGAACTGATTCACCTCCTTGATTTCCGGAGTTGGGAATGTCAGGGCTGGGACTGGACTCGTGCATCCACATGGACCACCCAGAGCAACAGTTTAGAAAATATTCTTCCTTTGCACTTGCCCAGCTTCTTCCTCAGGGATCCAGATTTCTCCGACTAAGACACTCATTTTCCTGTGAAACTTATTCAGTACACCTGAGAGATCTCTACCAAGTCCTGCATGGTTTAAGTATTCTTTAAAGCAAAAACTTTTTCTCTAAACTCATAATGCTGCTGACACCAAACGTGTGGGTATTCCACACTGAGCAACTCTCCAATCCTCTGCAGACTCCAACTGAGTGTCCCACAATTTAGTTTAATTCTGACTAACCACCTGGAATTAGTGCAGACCCCACAGGTTGAGGACTTAGTCCTAGAAGACTGCACCGTAGCTGCAAATGCCTATGGCAAGTAGTGAGTTCCTGGAGTACTCACGGTTTTGTCCCACCTTGCTACAAATCAGGGGTTCCTACTGATAAAGGTAGGCTAGGGGAGGTCCCCAAATGCCAGTGGGATCTCGATCCCAGTTGGTGTCCAGGCTCGTGACACTGCCACAAGATGGAACTCAAGGATGAGTCAGAAAAAAGTGAAAGTGCAGATGTTTATTGCAAAGAACATTACCTCTCAAGAGGGGAGTGTGGGCATACACAAGGGAGTGAGTGCTACAACAGGATTTGGGTCTTCTATCTTTATGGATTTAACCAGGGCCTGGAATATTCATGAAGATTCCTGGAAAAAGGTAGAGATTTCTTGGAACTGAGGTGCCACCCATTTTTACACCAAATATGGGTATTCCTGGAACTGACATGCGCTGGTGGGTGTGTGATTTAGGATGTTAATGAGCAGATAGTGAGATCTAAGGTGAAACCTAGGTCACATCCAGTACCATGTTGGGTCCAGTCAGTCTTAGCCAACTTGATCCACACCCTGGTTTTTCAGGATCTTAACAGCCCCAAACTTATACAGCTATTTCAACAGTTTTTTTGCTGGTCATGTGAAACTGCTGCCTGCAAGTGTCTATTCTCCTGTGACCACCTTGCTTCATTCCTGTCTCACCATAACCACACCTCCTCAGTTTAGATAATTTGCTGTGACAGCTCACAGAACTCAGGGAATCACTTCACCTACTCATTGCCAGTTTATCAAAGGATACAGATGAACAACCAGATGAGAGGTGCATACAGCAAGGTCTGGAAGGGTCCTGAGCACAGGAGCTCTGTCCCTGTAAGTAGGGTACGTCACCTTCCTGTCTTGTGTTCACCAACTTACAAGCTCAAGAACTCCTTCATTTAGGCTTTTTACCGCAGTCCCACTGCATTAGTGTGATAGATCACTGGCCATGAGTTTACTCAATCTCCCCAGAGGATGGGGCTGAAAGTTATGACCCTCTAACCACAGGGTCAATTTATTTTATTTACTTTTATTTTATTTATTTATTTATTTTAGATGGAGTCTCACTGTTACCCAGGCTGGGGTGCAATGGCACCATCTCTGCTCACCGCAACCTCCGCCCCCCGGGTTCAAGCGATTCTCCTGTCTCAGCCTCCCGAGTAGCTGGGACTACAGTCACGCCCCACCACGCCTGGCTAATTTTTGTATTTTTAGTAGAGACAGGGTTTCACCTTGTTGGCCAGGCTGGTCTAGAACTCCTGACCTCAAGTGATTCACCCACCTCAGCCTCCCAAAGTGCTGGGATTACAGGCATGAGCCACCGCGCCCGGCCTCACAGAGTCTATTTCTTTGGCAGCCAGGGCTCACCCTCCAAGAGTCAGCTAATTAGCATCACTTAGATGTGGTTGAAAAGGGCTTATTATGAACAACAAAAGACGCTCCTATCACCCCTCCTACTCAGGGAGTTACAAGGGTTTTAGAAACTCTCAGCCAGGAACCAAGGGCAGAAACCAAATACATTTCCTATTATGTCACATTTTAAATCAATATGAAATAGTGGACCCAGGCAATTGAGTGTTTGGTGTAAACTTGGATCACACATTACCTAAGATCACTCACTTACACCTACAAATACACTAAAGGATAATAGAAAAGAAATGATTTGTAGGACCAAAGAGGAAGGAATAATTTGTTATACTTTAAGGGAATCAAGGCAAAGCAGCTGAGGTTTAAGCTGAATCTTAAGATCTTTCTTGATATACATATACATATATATATTCCTTAAAGCAGGGGCCCGAAACAGGTCCTTGGCCTATTAGGAACCCAGCTGCACAGCAGGAGGTGAGCTGCAGGCAAGCAAAGTTTCATCTGTATTTATAGCCACTTCCCATTGCTCACATTGCCACCTGAGCTCCACCTCCTGTCAGATAAGCAGCTGCATTAGATTCTCATAGAAGCGTGTACCCTATTGTGAGATGTGCATGTAAGGGATCTAGGTTGTGTGCCCCTTATGAGAATCTAATGCCTGATGATCTGTTACTGTCTCCTATCACCCCCAGATGGGATCATCTAGTTGCAGAAAAACAAGCTCAGGGCTCCCAGTCACTCTACATTATGGCAAGTTGTATTATATTACAGTGTATTAATAATAAAGTGCACAATAAATGCAATGTGCTTGAATCATCCTAAAACTATTCCCCTCCCCCATCTTCACCCCAATTCATGGAAAAATTGTCTTCCATGAAACCCATCCCTGGTGCCAAAAAGGCTGGGGACCACTGCCTTAAGGGATACCAAATCTATTCTGTAGTCTAACTTCCAAGCCCCAGAATTAAAAGATACAGAAATTATTAACCTGTTAATAAGAGTTTTGGGGAAAAAACCCACAAAATTATGTGACTATTCTAAACTAGAAAAGTCTACAAATTAAAAGGTCATTGTAAAATAGGGCCTCATTTCATCAATTTGTTTTAGATCTGTGACTTCAATGCTTTGAAGTCAGAGATGTGGTCTGTGGCAATGACTGGATCAGAAAGAATAGGAAACAGGCCAGGCGCAGTGGCCCATGCCTGTAATTCCAGCATTTTGGGAAGCCAAGGTGGGTGAATCACCTGAGGTCAAGAGTTCGAGACCAGCCCAGCCAACATGGTGAAACCCCATTTCTACTAAAAACACAAGAATTAGCTGGGCGTGGTGGTGGGCACCTGTAATCCCAGCTACTGGAGAGGCTGAAGCAGAAGAATCAGTTGAAACCGTGAGGCGGAGGTTGCAGTGACCCGAGATCATGCCATGCACTCCAGCCTTGACTACAAGGTGAAACTATGTCTTGAGAGACAGAGTCAGACAAAGACAGACACGGAGACACACAGACAGAGACACACAGAGACACACAGACAGAGACACACAGACAGAGACAGACAGACAGAGACAGACAGAGAGAGACAGACACAGAGAGAGAGAGATCAAGCAAGCAACATTCTCAAGTATAAGGCATTTCAGAGCAAAGAACTCTGCCATAATGAAATTAGAAAAGTAGGTAATTAAGTCTCCACACACAACTGTCATATTTGCATTAATGAATTCTTCAGTGTTTATAAAAGTTCTCCCCCAGCTGTCCTCAGTTTGTCATAGCTCTAGCGAGAAGAAAATAATCACTGCAGTCATGAAAACACAGAATTCCCAAGCTAGTTGGAACATTATTTTTAGTCTAGTTTAATGCCATTCTCATATATGACGAAGGACACGAAGGTCCAATGAAGTTAAATGACAAGACAAAATGTCAAAGCCACATAGTGGCTGAGCCAGGACTGCAACTGATATCTTCCAGGTCCTAATTCACTGCCCTTTCAGCCCCACCTTGGTTTTTTCCAACACCCTTTGACCTCTTGTAGTTCAGTACAGGCAGGTGAAACCACATCATTCCTTTTCTTCCCCAAGAGGTCATTTAAGCACGTGAGTCAGGAGATCATAGGAGAACATAATTCTGTTTTCACTATGAGTCCATTTTCTTCACTTTTATATTGCTACTTAATAGTCCATTCTTCATCAAAAAACAGGTCTCTTTCAAAATGATCTCTGCTTGCAGAAACCCCGAGACCTTTCTAGTGGGTTTCCATAGAAGCAGTTTCTGAAAACAAGAAAATATGACTCAGTTTTGGCTATAGGGCTACATGTGTCCTCTGACTTCTTGCTGGGGCAGTTGGCCTTTCAGGGTCTGTTGTAAATCCTTTTCTGGGATCTCAGGTGTGTGCTCGGCTTGCTCCTACTTTTTCATATCTGGGGTCCTTCAGAATGAAATTATACAGGGTACCCTTAGAAAAGATTTGAGACTCCTTTTCTCTGCCCAGCAATGCAGAAATCATGCGAGCTCTCTCATTAGCCTTATGTTGTTTTGCTGAATTTATAGGCGGAAGTTAACTGAATTTTATATGGTTACCTTTCCCCAGTTAAAGAAACCTCTCATTAGCTAAGACTTAGTGGCTCCAAAGGGTGTAGACTGGCTTCCTTGAGTATTTCTGGGTACCCGTGCTTCCTCTAAAGTCCCTGAAACAGCAAGTTGCATGTTAGAAAGGCAAAGCCCTGGACCCTATCAAGTCAAAATTTGCATTTTTTCATGCTTCTCAGGTGGTTCTAATGCATCTGAAGTTTTGAGAACCTCTGCCACAAAGCCAGCAAGTGGAAAATCGGGGTAAATTCTACCTGGGTAAGATGCTCTAAAACCTTGCTACTCAATGTGTGATTTACAAACCAGCTTCAGCATCACCTGGAAGCTTGTTAGAAATTCAGACTTTCCACCCCCACACCAAACCTACTGAATTAAAAAATCTGCATTTTAATAAGATCCCCAGGTGATTCTTTACACAATGAAAATTGAGAAGCACAGTTCTAACAGACTTTCGCCTGAGAAGTTAGGAAACGAAGGCCAAATTCATTTCTCTTGCTTGAATCGCTTGGGTAATTGCTACTCTCTTCCCTTGCCTTCTATAAGATAGTTAGAGCTTTAGGCAAAAGCCATCTTTGATAGGATTTTAAGAGATGCCAGGTTCCCTGGGGCTGCCTGAGGAATTCTTATATTCAGGCAAATTCTCAGAGCACTGCTGACAAAGACAACAGCCTCCAGGCATTGCAGACAGCTGCTCGGGAAAAGAGAGCTTGCCTGGGGAAAGGCCAACCAGCCGCCTCCTTGCCTGAAATCCTTGAGTCTGGCTGAAGGTTGATGAGATAGAGCCCGACTCTAGGTTTATTTTCCCATTTAATTCACTGAAAAACTTGAAACTCTAAGTATTAATCCCAATGAAGAGAGTCGTAAGTGTTTCTTATTGGCAAACATAGCTTTTCCAGACTGGACCCTCCTCCTGTAAAGTTACCATTTCACTTTATTATCCAATTAGCCAACTGAGTGAACTCCGTTTCCTTCCAAATCCACCTATTTTCTATGAAAATAACTGGTCGAAATTACTGGTCTTCGGGTCAGAAATCCTTTCTCATTTGTTGGTTTTATTGTGAGGTCTTCTTGAGCAAATCATTTAACCATTCTGGGTCTTGTTTGTTTATAAAATGGGGATGATGATGCCTAACACAAACTGTTTAGCATCAGGTCTTATTTATTTTCTTTTTAGGATAAGGGGAAGGTCTTTTTAAGCATACTTTGAAAGCTTTAAGTCATCTTACAGATGTAATTTTTTATGCTAAATTGATAAGCATTAAGTCATAGCTAACAGATTTCTATTCTTCACATGTTCACAGATTACCTGTTTTTTTCCTTCTGTGGTCCACCAGTAGTAATATCGAATTGAGATCTAATGCTAATACCTATGGTGCCCTTCCAGACACCACCTTCGCACACTCAATTTGCCGTCCTTTATCTTTTTTTATCTCCCAGCCAGGCTTCTGTAATGCAACACCACTTCTGCCAGCGCGGTCACTGACAGTACATTTTGCAAATGAGATCCTTTGGCATGCTAGATCTGATATTTCCCTGAAGTCTAGACACATTCCAGTGTGCCTACTCCATTATTTATGCATAGGTCTGCCATTTAGTTACCCAAGCTCTTTATGATAAAAGCTTGCCTTCCCATCCTGTTTAGATGGTATAGATTAACAAATTAGAGAAATTCCTGACACTGGCTGACAACTGGCATAGTGCTTTACATTTTGTACTAGATTATAACAGGCAAGATCTCATTTTGACTTTTATGAACAAACCTCATGAGCTCTACAGGGTAGGAACACTTGAATCCATTATCTAAACCTCAAAACAACTTATCCCAAAGTCACTAGCTAATAAATGGCAGATGTGAATCAACCCCAAATCTTCAAGCTCTGACCATGAATTTTGGATATCTTACAGAATGAATGAAGGCCAGGGTGAATTGCAGAGCAGAAAGTGAGGTAGAAACCAGAACCCCCACTCCTCCAGGACTAAGTCTCACAGAAATGCATGCACATACCCATACCCTCCTCTGGGTTCCCAGAACACTACTTTTATATTTTCACTTTTGTACTTATTACATTTCTTTTTATGTGTTGCTTAGTCCATTTATATTGTTATAACAAAATACCTGAGACTGGGTAATTCATGTTGGGAATAACGTTCAAAATCCTAAGGAAATTGAACACTCAAAGGATTCTTAACAAAGCAATTTTACTTCTGCGCAGAGGGGTGCTTCTCCTTGGCCAGTCACCATGGGAGCACACCTGAACAAAGGGGCACGAGAGCCTTTACTCCTGACGCAAGTCCTGCCCCTGTACCCTTTCCCC